>NC_081413.1:28168284-28511948 GCF_030272615.1 Cryptomeria japonica
TTCCCAGGCACTTGATCCTTTTACTGCTTTCCTTCTCCACTAATGCTCTGAAGTCTTTGAACTTCCCAAAAGCTTCAGAATTATCTTTCAAGAATGTGACCCACATTATTCTTGAGCAGTCATCAATGAGAATCATGAAGTACCTATCACCCTAAACACTTCTAGTTTTCATAGGACCACACAAGTTAGTATGCACAAGATCAAGCAAATTGTCAGCAGTGAAAGGTTTACCTTTAAAGGTTGAGGAAGACATTTTCCCCAATTGACACTCTCTACACAAGGTATTATCCAGTTTCCTTAGCACCGATAACCCTCTAACTACCTTGATCTTACTAGCCTTCACAATGTTATCAAAGTTTACATGGCAGAGTCTCCTATGCCATATCCAGCTATCATCAAATTTAGCCATAGGACATGTACTTATATTTGCATTCAGCTGAAATAGGTTACCTTTGGTCTGCATGCCGGTGGCCACCAGTTCACCATCTTTTCCTTTGATTCTACACACTCCATTCTTGAATTCCAGAGTGAGACCACTATCATTTAGATGGGCAACACTCAAAAGATTGTGTCTAAGAACATCAACCCAATATACACTCTCAGCACTACTCTTTCCATTTAGAGAGATGGACCCTCTGCCTTTGACCATGCATGGTGCATCATTCCCAAAGCGAATCACACCACCATCAGACTCTTCCAAGGATAGAAACTTGCTCTGGTCACCAGTCATATGGTGAGAACAGCCATGGTCAATGATCCACTCATTGGAATTATCAAACCGGGAGACAAGAGCTTTCTTGTCTAACACATCTTCTTTGACAACAACAAACACAATATCTTCATTTTCTTCATCCTCTAATTCCTCATCTGTGACACCTTCGTCAACTACCACAAAATAGTTTCTTTGGTTTCCTCCTTTGAATTTCTTGAACCTTTCCATTTTTTCCTTGTTGTTGCCATTAGGGCAGTTAATAGCAATATGTCCTATCTGGTTACAAGAAAAGCATTTCAAAGGGAGCTTACCTGTATATTTGCCGGTTCCTTTAGGAAGTTTCCTGGCAAGAAGAGCTTCAAATGCCATCAGAATGACCTCATCATCCATTTCTCTACTCTGTCTTGGTTCACCACTGGTGCTAGCTTCTTTTCCTTTTCTGGATGGTACAGCAACAACTTTAAATGTTGATACAATCTTTTGAACACTGCCATCAAAACTATTTAGCTCATAGGCTATCAACTTTGCAATGATGGAGTCAAGGGATACCTTAGTCTTGTCTATTGATCTCAACTCCTGAATAGTAGTAACCCTTATTGCATAGACCGGCAATAGGGATCTCAAGACTTTGCTTACCACAATGGAATCTTCCATTTTACCACTTGCACTCTTGATATCTCCAACAATGGTTTTGATTCTTATTCCATACTGTTGAATGGTCTCACCTTCAACCATTTGCATGTCTTCAAACTTCCCTCTAAGGCTTTCTTCCTTAGCTTGTTTTACATGCTCATCACCGCCATAGATATTTTCAAGAGTATCCCATACCTCTTTGGGATTTACCTTATCTTGGACATCAATAAACTCAATGTCAGATAAACTACTAATTAGAGCTTCCATAACTTTCCCATTCTCCTGCATCTCTCTCTTTTGGTCATCAGTGAGAGTACCAGTAGGGGAAACATAGGCATTCTCAACATAGCTCCAGTGTTGAGCACCCATGCTTCTGATGTATATCTTCATTTTGTCTTTCCATATACTGAAATTTTCTCTATTAAACTTTGGACCTTCCCTCTTCATCATTACTATAAGATCATTCCCTCAAGCGGTTAAGCTTTCAACATAGAGGACCTGGAAGGATGCTCTGATACCAATTGATAACTTAATGATGAATGAATAGTACCAAACCGGTACTGAGAGAGGGGGTGAATCAATACAGACAAAAAGCACAATCTTAAACCGGTTTGTCAGTAGACACTGTGCACTGACAAACAAATAGCAACATCGGTCCTTCAACAGAGTTCAACAGGCAAAACCCAATATAACTGAGACAAGCAAAGATTGGTTGACACTTATCTTCTCATTTAATCTAACACTTCATTCCCATTTCACCCTAATGCATGAACAGGTAATCTACCATCAAAGATGTACATATTCCTGCTAGGTCAACATGCATCACCGCTTAACAGAAAACAATCATACATCACATGAAGAAGACATCACACTTAACACACATATTTTTCACATGGAAACCCAACTGGGAAAAACCACGGTGGGGATGAATACCCACAAGCTTGTTTTGAACAAGTTAGAAGTCCGCTTTGTTAGGAGCCTTGTCCGGTCAAAGACAGATACAATAGGTTCTGTTAGGAACTAATCCTGTTAGGGATCACCCGGTTAAGGGTTAAACCCTATTAAAGGTTACCTTGTAAGAGGGATTCAAGAAATCAATAGCTAAAGGATATCAATGACTCAGTAGCTTTGAGTTACCCTGTTAAAGGATTTACAGCAAGTCGGTTAAGGCTACCCTATTAGGGGATTTCACAACTATTGAAGTGGTTAAAGATCAACAGGTATATCAATGACCTGATAATAGTACTCAATTCCAATGCAGATCCACTTAAGCTCCTCTTCACCTTCTACACTTACACTCTGCAGATATGACTTCTCTCCTCTGGTCTGGCAAGAATCATGTATCTCTTCTCTTAGATACACACACACAACTTTTGCCAACAACCTCTGAACAAATCACAACATCGACCTTATAAGAAGACAGATAGGTCGGTAGCATAAACCCTAAACCCTAAACCTGTTAGGTTAAGGAATTCAAACGGTCCAATCATGATCGTTGAGCACACTGCATTAAATGCAACAGTCTTGATCCAATCTCAAGATGTTCTCCATCGTTCATTTTCTATCAATTTCATGGTGGCTGATAACCCATCACACGTTATCACCGTTTATAGACTTCACACATTCCCGAGGTAGATAGGAACAATCTCCTTCATGCAAGATCCTTCACGCGCACAAGGCTTACGTGGCAACATGATCTTGTTCATTGTTACCATGCTAACTCATCACACAAAGTCACCGGTTGAGCCATATAGAATTGAAGCACTTCAACCGAAAACCTTGGAGTTGAGACTACCAATCGGTAGTCATACAAAGCTTCCATGTGCTGGTTCTCATAGTCATATGTCGGTTCACCTTGAACAAAAACACCAGTTCACTTTGGCATAAATGTCGATTCACAGTGTTGTATCAGTTCTCACAAATGCCGGTTCATAGCTCTTCAGCATATTGAAATCAATGACAACATATAATATCAATATCGGTTCTCATACCAGTTCACACAATGCCAACAGAAAATAGGGCAATGAAGGGTCAAGATTGGATGATCCTATCAAGGGTCAAGATTGAAAGTTATCAATCCATGTTTATAATTATCACCAATGAAATGGTGACAATTATCAACATAAGACTGCTTGAGAGGAGATGCAAGAAGCATTAAATGCTTGAGAATAAATGAAGGTTACCTTAGGAGGTAAGGGTTAAGGTTAGGTTAAGATTATTCATTGGATAAAGCTTTTACCCAAAGGATAAACTCTTGTGCAAGGGTTAAAGGGATAACCATGGTCAAAGAAATGAATGCTTGATGAGACCCTTGGGTTGGATGAGGGTTGAGTTAGAGAGAAAGTCTCTAATCATGCAATAGGGTTGAGTTAACCATTAATGGTTATATAAGAGCCTTAAATGGTTTGGAAGACTTTGAGGGTTATCTTGTTGAGGACATAAAGCCTGTAATGGTTATTGAAGACTTTAAGGGTTTGAGAATTGACTTCCCTTTACTTAGGGATGTGACAATATTTAGTAGATGGGTTAGGCTAATTTAGAAGGGATTAGAAGAATTTAGAATGGGTTTTAGAGAATCAAGTGGGAGATGTAGGAGAATGGAAGTGGATGGAGGGTAATTTTAATTAAAATAAATTGCTTTATTTCAACAAAATAGATGCAAGTGGGGGGATTTAAATAAATTAGATTTATTTATTTGAAGTGAATAAGTTAATTAAATTTAAATTTAATTAAAAAGAGTAGAAAGGGGATTTAATCAAATAAAGTGATTTATTCAATTAAATGATATGAAAGGCCTAGGTGAATTTAATTAAATAAATTAAATAATTTATTTAATCAAATAGATGAATGTGAATGCTTTAATTAAATTTAATTTAATTAAATAGAGGAATGAGAATAAAATGAACATGAAATGTTCACTTAGGAAAGTGGTCATTTTTATATGTCTACATCCTCTTTTCCCATTTTTATATTATTTAAATAAGCATTGCTAAAATTCTACTTTAAATTAATGTTATTACTAAATCTTTTATCATATAATTAAGAGTTTATTATTTTTTAGTTTTATCCACAAGATAGCAAAAAGACTCTACCTTTGTTTAACACGTGAACAATCTACATCTACATTATTATTGTTGCATACTATGATTTGGCATTACACAATAGGTTTTATATTCTCTAAGAAGCCTCTCAATAGGTTTTATTTTATTTAAGAAGCCTCTCAAATTATGTATGATATTTTTTTTTGGTCAATCTTCTAATTTTCCTTTTGATTGAAAACAATTTGTTTATATTTTAACTAGTCTAAGAAGACCCTAATCTTATAGAACATATTTCAAACATTTTCATCAGCATTTATTTACTTTTAATATGTTCCAGTTGTAATGATCTAGATTAGTTTGAGGACTTAATAGGAAAATAATTTAAATTAATTTTAGAGAAATTATAATAGAAATAATTGTGTGAATAACAAATAGATTTTAGAGAGATTCTTGAAGATAAACTTACTCGTTGGACAATATTAGCTCTTAAGAATTGATTTTTTAATGAAATTAAACTTATCTGTTTATTTATTCTCAATTTAATATTTCATCAAATTTACTTATATGCATATTATTTATTTAAGATAAAATTTCCTAATAAACTTAAATTTTTCAAATATATATGTATATAAATTAGTTTGTTACATGCAATCTTTAAATATTCTACTCTAGAGATTTCAAGTTTTGTTCTTTGTTTCTCATATCTTGTAACATAAGTTAAGCGGTGTTAGTCAATTACAACCATGTTCAATATGACAAAAAATTGTGGCTCTTGAAAAAAAAAATCTTTCTAAATATTTATTTTTTATATATATTTATTTTTTACGCTTCCTTTTGTTTACAGCTAAAAATTTCATATTTTGAAAACTAAGGAAAGAAATATTTGTAGAAACAAAAAAAAGAAAAAGACATGATAATTATAAACATATATTGAATAGTGGAAATGTAGTGTAAAATGAGCTTAGTATTGTAGAGATAATGTAGTTCCATAGACATATCAATATAATTATTCACATTACCAAATGATCTTTGCACATTGTGGGTGTAGTTTACAAAATGCTTGATGTTTAAATTTTGTACAAGACAATTTCTTTATTACATGAGTACAAATAAGTGGCTTTGTGCATACATATGATTGTTTAACATGTTATTTAATGGCATAAATGTCTAAAATACTCAACTTGTATTTATTTCACTCAAACAGGTGTTGTGAGTTGACTGGTATTCATCAACAACTACACTAAGCCGTATAATTCAAGTATTATCATATTTAATTTTTGCATGCATTTTCCTAAACATAGTTAATATTAACTTTTTGAAATACATAACATTAGAATACATTTTTTTTTAGCTACATTTTAGAATGTACATGATAAAATCATATTCTAGCTACACTTGTATTTCAAAAGTTAACTTAGCATACGAACTAAAATTGTACTTAAACTAGGGAATCCAAAAGAAAATGGACACATTGCTAGTGCAGTCAGGTTCTCAAGAGTTTGGAGAAGAAAAACAACAAAATCAGCTTCTAAAATTGAAATTGAAGAAATTCAACTATCGTGGAAAGAAAAATAGATACATAGGTGTCAGGAGATGTCCATGGGGTCGATATGATGCAGAAATTAGAGACCCTGAATCTAAGCGACATCAGTGGCTTGGCACATTTGATACGGCTGAAGAAGCAGCTAATGCTTATGACATAGCTGCTACATCAATGAAAAAAAAGAAAAAAAAATTGATTATAGATATTCATTGTCATGCAATCTATTTAAAAAAAATATTTTCTCATCTTCAAAATAGGAATCGAGTTCCAAACTAGACACATTGCTGACTCAAGCTACGAACATAATGCAAGATCCATTCTCTAATTATGATAGGACAAATTCAGGAGATGTATTAGAGGACAGTGAGCAGGACAGTGAGCATGTGGACAAAGGTACTGGCACATATTTACAGGGAGTTATTTTTGAGGCAACAGGAAAAAGCAAAAACCAAAGTGGATATCAAAGTACAAGTACCTGTCAGAAACAGTATTTGGAAAATTCAAATATGGAGAGTAATTTAACATCTTCATCTACTTCCAAGTATCTTTATTCTCAAGACTCTTATCAGAATACTAGTTTGAACAATTTGATTAATACAAGTTCCATTTCAAATTGTCATCCCTCATCTAATATTAATCATTCTAGTTTTTCTATGTCCACCAAAGTTGATGACATTATTCATAGTTTGGATCCTTCAAAAAGCACTTGGCCTAATCACAATGTGAGTGATTGGCTTGCTCAATTGTTAGGTGATCATGCTTACATGGTGTCAACTGCTATTTCTGATCCACTTGCATTGGAGGCATTTATACCCAAAGTGAAAGAAGTTTTTACAGAGGATACTTATCCAAATACAGGTTTATTAGATCAAATAGTCCAAGAATACTTCCCACTTTCAAATTTTAGTTATCCTAATGAAGAAAGTAAAAAGAACAATGCAACTCATATTATCTCTTAGTGCATGATGAAAGCATTTACTTCATCACATGATGTTAATATTGGTGCATCTAAACTTCCAAGTGCAATTATAGAAAAGTTGCCAGATACATAATCTGATTGCCTTTCAATGAAGAAAATCACTGGTATGAACTTAAATATTATCTCATGTTTGCATATCTTATCTATACCAAGTAACTATAATAAGACTACAAATCAATAGCTTCTATCATGGAAAATTTAGATTTCATTGGCATTGTTAGAAAAATGATCAATCTACTAATAAGTTTATTTGGTAATGTATTGTAGACAATGGAAAACCTATTGACATGTCTGTTTAGCATCCTCTTGTGTGCTCTAAAGATAACATGTTCTTTAACATGTTCAAGACGGTGGATTTTGATAAAAAAGATGAAGCACATGTCTTACAGTACCCATGTGGATAGTGAAGATTCCACTAAAAATGCCTCTATTATCTCTAATTTTTTCATTGGGAAAGCAGCTAGTGGGTCTATCACAGAACAACCATATTGTCAAATTTGTTCCTAGATTGTAGCTGAGGTGCAAAAATTGAAGGCTAGACTTCAAAAAATAGAACAAAGTATAGAACTTGCAATGAAGTCCAATGGAAAATTATGCACAATCTTACACCACTCTATTGATCCATTAGGTCATTAAGCTAAAGAGATATGTGAAGAGCACTGGTAATCTATAAAAATTTGTGAACATGTATAGGATTCTCTCTAATAGCTCTATTATTTGCATGATGCTTACGAAGTTACATTGATAAAACCAAAATATTTCTGAATATTTACTTGTGTTTCATGAATCTTTTCTATACCTCTAGTTTGACTCATTTTTTCATTTATAGTTTTCAATGATTCAATCTGGAGCTTGTACAACTTCTTTTTCTCCTATTCTATAAACTCATAAACATTATCAAGGCAATGGATTTTAGTAGCCAATAAGTCAGACAATACAATGCCTAACAATTACTAAGTTTCTGTTAAGTGAAGTATTTTCAATTGCATGGTTAAATTAATGACATTTTGCAGCATATCTTTTGGAGCAGATCAACACATCAAGATGACCAAATTACATTGCAAAAAAGGGTTGACGTTCCCAGTAAGTATGAGCAAATGATTATACTTATTGCACTGCTCATCCTTGTGAAAAAGAGTTCCCATTTTATAATATTGGTCATGAGTAGTGTGATACTCTTTTGCTATTGTTTGGCGTTTGACTATTTTCTATTTACAATTGATAATGATAAAAGCACTTAGACGATTACATTTTGAACAATGACAATTTTGAAGCAAACTTATAATGAACCTACAATACTATAATCTACTATATTATCTATACCTACTTATAGTTCTATTGTGTGTTTTTTGTTTACATTGATATTCACTTATGCATTATTTTCTTTGTGTTCAACATATTAAGCAAAAATGTTCTACTTTATATGTTTCCTCCATATCCCCTTTCTTTCAACATATATTTAACCAAATATGTTTTGGTTTACATGTTTACTATAATTTATTTTATCAAAATTTACTTTTAATGAAGCATGTCGCACATTGTTTCCTCAATCTTAAAAACAATTTAAAAAAGAATTCTCACCTCACTACCAATGAACTAAATTTAAATATCTTATGGTCTTTACACTTGTTAGCAGGAACTTGACACTTTGTGTCTCTTGTTTTTAAAACTAACTCATCAATTTTTTAATTTTGTTTACTTTCTTTAAAGTGCTAGAAAAGGTATTTAAGGTTTATAATCTAGAAATTAGGATTTCGGATAAATATTTAAGTTTACAATAGTTATTTAAGATTTCAATTTGATGTTTTAAGGTTTAAAAAAAAGGAAATTTATTACAAATATATAGATAAAATTTATTGCAAATATATTGATTATTATATTTATTGATTTTTAAAATAGATGTGTGAGTATTTTTTATTTACTTAATCATCTTAAAATATATAATTATATTACTATTTTATTATACATATAAATTTACTATCCAAATTTTAATAAATTATTTATTTTTCATTTTAAAATAAATTATTTGATAATTTTAGATATTTTAAAATTTAAACAAAAATAAAATAAATTATTTATTACCAAAATATTCATTAATTTAAACTAAATAAATGACAAAGCTAATTTTTTTTTTTTTTTAATCTCATAGATCAAAGCATTATTATAACAAAAAAAAAAGTGTTTAAGAAAGCCAACAAAAGAAAATATGTATTCATTTAAATTTTCATATCTATGTTTGAAATTTTAATACTTTGATATTTTGAATTCTGTAAAATTAAAAATAAACATTTCAATCATAAATTTACAAAGTTATGGTTATGGTAAAAAAAAGTAGTTAATCTCTTTAGATGTAAGAAACTAAAAATGGGGTATGATTATTTTAAAAAATTATGATCTTTTTATTTTATTTTATTTTTTGTATTTTGTTGAGAACTACTTCATTGTTTTAATTGTTTGCGTTAAATGTAAAGGGAAAAATGAATATTTTTTATATTTGAGTTGTTCTAGTGAATTTTTTTATTAAAAAATTAAATTTTTTGTAATATTTAAATAATATTGCTAAATTTTAAATTAGTATTGAAACAAGGATTATTTAAATCATTATATTATATTTTTTTCAAACATAATCTTTTTCTTTTTAAGTTAATTTTTCACATTTTCAAAAATTAATTTCATAAGAACTAATAATTTTAATTGTATTTTGATATTTGATAAATTAATTTAAAATTTTATTTTCAATTATATTTCCTTTTAATTAATTAATAGTTATATATTAAATATAATAAAATAAATTTTATAATATTTCTATTATATAAATTTTACATTAAAATATTTTTATATATAATTGTTTTTTAAATTATTTTCAATTGTATTAGCATCGATGTCTTAAATATATTTATTTAAAAGGTATCTACAGATATATATCTTTTTACAATGTTTATACTTTTTTTTTTTTTTTTTTTGGCAAGGTGGCAATGCCACTTGATATATTTTATTAATAATATATAATTTTTACAATATATTTAAAATCTGGTTCAAACTGAGCTCCCAAAGAAAAGAACCAACAAGAAAAACTCTGGTCATTTCTCATTAGCATACCTATAGAAGAGAAGTAGTGAACAATCCTCTAGCCGGAGCTAGTTACAAAATAGAGATCAGCAAAGGAGCATGCAAGCTCATTTTACAGAGTAGGAGCATGCAAGCTTATTTACAAAATAAGGACATGAAAAAGAAATAACATAGGTTGCCCAGTGAATAAAGAAGATAACTCCAAAAAGCAAGAGGACTAAACCAGCATCGAAGGATAGATCCATCTTCATGGGACATCTTGAAGGCCCTGCAACAAAGAACTCCTGCAACCAAAATTGACATGCCCCTGCACCAAAAAACACCTACAACCAAAATATATATATATATATATATATATACTACAGAACGCAGAGAATTTACAAGAAACACAAGGGTCCAAAACATAATTGACACCAACGACATGAGATCTGTGGTCTACCATTATAGACAAGTGCCAAAGGAGAAGAGGTGAATGCGAAAATGCTAGAGAGAAGTGAAGCCCAAAAATTTTATGTCGTAAATGAAAAGAAAGAGGAGATATATCATAAAAATCTGACAAACCAAAAGAAGTGGCGTACAGAGATAATCATGAAAACAATGCGCCAAACTTTAAATGGCATATGAAGGAAGGATTCCCAAGGTGAAAATAAATATCTCCAGATTTTGCACCAGAAGAGAGTACCAAGCATATGAACAACATCAATAACAACCAACTCATCATTAATGAATGCCAAGTGATGATCGAGTAAAGCAAAGTACCTCAAATCAAAACCAAATGGAATTATGAAAAGGAATACCTCACTAAGAGAAGAGAAAATCAACTCATATAAATGAACCATCATATAATAAGAAAGATTAAATACTCGACTCTCTACAGGCTATACTTAATAGGTTTGGGAAGCTCATCAAATCACACCCCAATCAAGAGGAATCAATAACAGTTTTGTCACAACCCATATTAGCGAGGCAATCAGCCAATGCATTACCTTCATGATAAACATGTGAGATGATGAGGTGCTCAAATGTATCAAGAAGAGTCCATATTTGTTCAAGAATATACCGGAAATGCCAATTATCATATTTTCTTGCCTTGCAAGCATTAATGATAATAGTTGAATCACCTTGAATATGAAGGTATTTGAAATTCAAATCCTTAGCCATAACAAGACCTTCTAAAAGAGCACAAGCCTCAGCCATATTATTTGTGCCAGAAGAAATTGGCATAGCTTTTAGTGCTAATAAAGAACCCAAATGATCACAAAAAACTATCCCTATTCCTGAATCACTGGGATTTCCACAAGAGGATCCATCAAAATTCAATTTACAAAAAGTAGCATTAGGAGGATGCCATTTTCTGGAATTTCTATCTACGGGTGTTTTTCGAATCCTTGGAAAGGTGGGTGATACTGGAATAATGATACTTTTCCAAGAAGAAATCATAAAATTGTCCTAGGAAGAGAACTCTGAATTCATATTAAAATATTTTTGAACATGAGCATTAACTTGCTCAATAATACTTCTTTCCAAAATTCCAAGAACAACTGATAAATCCGATGAGTCACATCTAAAAATGCGCTTGTTTCTTTCCCACCAAATGGCCCATATGACTTAAGAGGGAATTATAAACCGCAAACAAGCAAATAGAGAAGATGAATACAAAACTAGCCAAGATTGAAACATGTCCCATAAAGATAAAGGCAAAGGGAATGAAAGAGATAACTTTTGGAGGATAAAATACCAACAACTACTCGCAAACTCACAATGAAGAAAAAGATGATTGACATCTTCAAGAGCTTTACCACATAAGACACAAGAAAAGGAGGTTGCAATATTAAATTTGACTAAACAATCACTAGTCAAAACTATATTTTGCAGCATGAGCCAAGAAAAACCACTAGCTTTAGGTAATACTGAATTATTCCAACAGAAAAAAAAGGCACAATGAGGAGCATTTTGATTGGCCATTTGTTGAACAGCAAAATATCCTTCTTTAACATAGTAGTTTCCTGATTTATAAGGGCACCAAATAAGTTGATCTTTGATGTTAGAAAGGAAAGCCACTCGGTCTTGCAATACAGATTTAAAATTTTGAATTTCCTGCAAGGACAATGGAAGAGTAGAGGGATCCTTCCATGAGACCTTGTGAGAAAATAGATCACCACTATCTACATAATCAACCAATCTAACTCCCCATGATTGAGAAAGAACAACTGAAACAGAAGCAAAAGAATCATGCTGCAAAAGAGGGGGAAAGTCATTCTAGGAGTCTTTCCAAAAAAGAATATCCTCCCCTGAATGGACCAACCAGGAGAGAAAATTAGAGACCACTTCCCTATATGAGATCATAAAGTTCCAAATAGCAGACCCCTGAGGAGGATTAGAAATTTTGAAAATCCTAGCAGGATTCTGGGAATCCAAATACTTAGCCTACATAATTTGGCACCACAAAGATTGGGGCTTAGTATACATAGACCAAACTAGTTTGCCCCCAAAAGCTCTATTTCTTTTAGATAAGTCATGAATCCCAGCACCACCAACTTGCTTGGAAAGAAACATCTTGGTAAAAGAAATCAGTGAAATCTTTTTATCTTTTGTCATGTTATTTTTCCAAAGAAAAGATCGAATAGTATTTTCAATTTGGGAGATGACTGATCAAGGAGCTTGAAGAACTGAGATATAGTAATTAGGAATGGCAGATTGGACCATTTTAATGAGAAGTATCCTACCTGAAAGAGACAACCACCTAGTCTTCCAAGAAGAAATATGAGATTTAAGTCTCTCAATAACTGAATTCCAAAAAGAAGACTTAGCAGATCCCATAAAGAAGGGAATCCCCAAATAGGTAGAAGGAAGAGAGTCTATTGGGAAACCTAATATATTCACAAGTCTATCAGCCACCAACTGAGGAGTATTAAAAATGAAGATCTTGGATTTATGGGGGCTAATCTATTGGCCAGATCTAGTAGTATAAGTATCCAAAATAAATTTAATATGAGTGTCCTCTTGAATAGAAGAAGACCCAAATAAAAATGTATCATCAGCAAAAAGGTTATGAGTGACTGAAATATCAGAATTAGGAATTAACACCCCTTGCCAAAATCCCATGTCCCTTTGTTCAATAACTAATCGACAAAAAGCTTCTGCCATAATGATAAATAAGAAAGGAGATAAAGGATCTCCTTGTCTAACACCCTGGGTTGAAGAAAAGTATCCAGAGGGAGCTCCATTAATGATGATAGAAAATGAAGCAGTAGAAATACAACTCTTGATCCATTTACACCAGCTTTTAGAGAAACCAAATTTTCTCAAAACATTGAGCAAAAAAGCCCAGCAAACTTTATCATAAGCCTTCATCATATCAAGTTTGCCACAAAAGCTAGCATAATGGACAAATTTATGGAATGTAAAGTTTCATGAGCAACAATTGCTCCCTCATGAGTTTCCCGACCTGGAACAAAACCTCCTTGTTGAGGAGAGATGATATGAGGAAGGAGAATTTTAAGTCTTAAATAAATGGCCTTGGTGAAGATTTTGTAAATAGAGTTGCACAAAGAAATGGGTCTAAATTCAGCAAAAGTTTGGGGATTTGTAGATTTTAGGATAAGGGCAATATAAGTGATGTTAAAAATTTTAAGGATATACCCACCCCTCCTAGACTCTTCCAAAGCCATTAATAAGTCAAAACCAATAAAATCCCAATATTTATGAAAGAACAAGATAGTAAACCCATCAGGACCCAGAGCTTTGTCAAGGGCCATGGAAAAAATAACAGAATGAAGCTCATCTAAAGAAAAAGACCTCATAAGAAATTCATTATCCTCATGAGAAACAAGGGAGGGGATAGAATCTAAAAGAAAATCCACATGATGATCCATAGAGGAAGAAGAAAAAGAAGGAGATAACAATTCCTTAAAAAAAGACACCCCCTCCTCTCTAATCTGTTGATTTGAATTAAGTACATAACTAGACTTAGAGTCCTTAGTACTAAAAATTATAGAAGTAGCTTGTTTACACTTGGCTGCAACTTGAAAGAAGGCAATATTCCTATCACCTTCTTTAAGCCGAACCTCATGAGACTTTTGTTGCCAATAGATTTCAACCCGGGAGAAAAGGATCTCCCAGTAAGCTTGCAATTTCTTTTGAGCATCATTAGTGGAGGAATTAGTGCCATGTCTAATAATCTCCTCATTAACAACCTTAAAATCATTGGCAACTACCTCTTTTTCATGAAAAATATTCTTAAAGACCAATTTATTCCAAGCCATAATTTGAGATTTCACAAATTTCAGTTTGGAATAAAATTGAAACATCTTAGTACCTTTGCAAAACGGAGCACTTATCCACCATTTCTTTAATAAAGAAAGAAAATGAGGATGAGTGAACTACATTTTCTCAAACTTAAAAGAAGGTCTAACAGAGGAAACATGATCCAATTTATCAAAATTGAGCAAAATTGGGAAATGGTCAGAATCTGAGGAGGTCAGAATCTTCGAAGAAAAGGAAAAGTTGCTCAAGCGTAGGTTTAGGGAAATAAGAAATCTGTCAAGGTGGGAGGCAATCTGGCATTTAGATCTCCTATTAGTCCAAGTGAAAGAACCATTAGAAGGGAAAATATCGAATAACGCACTGTCTTGTACAAAGGAAGAAAAGTCTTCAATAACCTTATGAGCTGTAGGATTGCCCCCTCTTTTTTTATCTGGGGAAAGGAGAGCATTAAAATCACCCCCAAGCACAATAAAAAAATCATCATATCATAAAAAAAATTCAGATAAGGAATCCCATAAGTTGGTTTTATCTTAAGGAGAAGTTGGACCATAAATATTAAACAGAACAAAAGAGACTTCAAACCAGTCAACCTTTAACAAGTGCCAATGAGAAGCAAAAGATAACATCTCAACTTTGACTGATTTGGGATTACATAAAGTTATAAGACCACCAGAAGCACCCAAAGAAGGAACATGAATAGCTTTCCAAAGGGACCATTTGGAAATTATGTTATCAAAAGATTCCTGACAAACTTTAGACTCTTGCAATAAGATGATATCCACTCTTGAAGAATCAAGAAATTTCTTGATCCTTCCCCTTTTGTCAGGGGCATTTAATCCCCTGACATTCCAAGATAAAATCCTCATTTATCACAAGGAGAGCAACATGCCCTCCTTGTTTTGACTTGGGAAGAAAATTTCTCTATAATAGTGGATTGAATACCAACTGCAATCTCCTCCTTGATTTTAGCCAATTTTGGTTTCCGACCCCTCTTCTTAGGAGTTTTAACAATAGGGGGAAACAAAAGGAAAATGCTCCAAGGCTAACTTCTGAGAGAAATCAAATCCATTAAAATTAGAAACAGTTGAAGGACTATCAATAAGATCCACATCCACACCTTCAACTGAATTTGGCTGAGAAGAGGAAACATGACAACCATCATGGACAGGCCCCGAAGAGGTAGATGCAAAAGAAAAAGAAAATTCGGGAAATTCCTTTGCAACAATCTCATCAAATAGATCAGAAGAAACTGAAAATAAAATATCTACAGCAATAAGTTGAATCTTCTCTTTAGAAACGGAAAGAGAAGGAGACCTTGGAATGGGCAAAAAAGAATCACTATCAAAAATAAAACTATGAACAATTTTGGTATCATCCCCCAGACCCACAAAAGAAGAGCAAGGAGAACAATTAACAAAGCAATGATTTGTGCAACCATTAGAAGGTAGCAACAATTTTGGAAACGGAATCGAAGGACAAGAAATATGAAAAAAACTCACAGAGGAGAACAGAAAAGGTTCAAAATGAAATTCAGAAGACCAATAATCCTTGAGAGGAATAGGAAGAAACTTAACTGAGTTTGAAGAAACAGAACAAAACCGATGAATGGCAGATAGAACAAAGAAGAACACGGCCAGAGAGCAAAGAAAAGTAAAATCCATCAGAGGCACATCGCATATGGTATATCCAAAAAAAGGAACGAGAGATGTAACAGAAAGAGGTAAAGGAGCAAAATCCTTAACATTATGATCCTTCAAAGATTGACGATCCTTACTTTTAAAAAAGGAACATTGGCAAAAATCAGATGAAAAATCTAAACAAACTTGTAAAGGTGCATTAGAATCACCACAACATTGAGAGGTGAAATGGCCAAGTAACGAAGCACAAGAATGAATAGTGATCGAATCTTAAATTACCACAGGCTGAATCCACGCACCATATTTGGAGCTAATAGTAATCTCAGAGAGAATGGGTTTAGAAAGATTTAATAACAAACAAACCCTAACCGGAAGATGAGGCCATTCGAAAGGAACTAAATCATGCTTAATAAAGATGCCCAATTTGTTTGCTAGGATTTCAACCATATACACATCACGATACTCCAAAGGAAGACCCGGGAAAGTTATCCAGAAGGGCATAAACTGTGGCTTCACCGATTGAATATCAAAATAAGGAGACCAAGCATAGGTAAAAATCCCTATCCCAAAACAAAACCACCCTTTAAATCTATTCACACAATCCCTATACTTTTCAGAATTGAAAATCACAATGAAATATAGAGAATCTTTATCAAACAGAAATAAATCCTTCGTACCATCCCAATTAGACTTTGCCCATGTTAACAATTTACCAAAAGAAACCGCAGAAAGAATATTTTATTTATCAATAAAATATTAATATTTAAATTTTTATTTAAGAAAAAAAAAAGAATATGTGAATTATTTTTAAGTTTGACTTTAATTGTATTTTTAAATACAAAAGTTAAACTTTTAACTTTAACAATTTAATAATTTCTTTTAAAAAATATTTTATTTGTAGTTTAATTTTAATTTTTAAAATTTAATTTATTTAAATAAATTAAATTATATCTATGTTCAATTTTGCAATAATATTTTTTTTTGTTCTATTTTCATTTCCATCTCTATCTCCCCATGTATCTTCTTCTTCTTCTTCTTCTTCTTCTCTCTCTCTCTCTCTCTCTCTCTCTCTCTCTCTCTCTCTCTCTCTCTCTCTCTCTCTCTCTCTCTCTCTCTCTCTCTCTCTCTCTCTCTCTCTCTCTCTCTCTCTCTCTCTCTCTCTCTCTCTCTCTCTCTCTCTCTCTCTCTCTCTCTCTCTCTCTCTCTCTCTCTCTCTCTCTCTCTCTATATATATATATATATATATATATATCTTAAATCTCTTCCTATCCCTTTGTCATTTATCTCTCTATATCTTCTTCTCGTTCTCCTTCTACATATCTCACCTTTCATCTCTAACAATTGGCAGGAACTTGATGCATTGCGTCTCTTGTCTTTATTGCTTTGTTGTTCTAAGTTCTTTCTATTGGTATCGAAGTACTGGGAAGGATATTCTAGAGGAAAGAATATTCCAGTTCAAAAAGAATAGAGTGGGGTGAGATATTTTGTTGTGTGAGAAGAAAGACTGTTACATAAGGCATGTGGGTAGATTGCTCTTATAAAAGCCAACATTGTTTTTCCTTTGACTACATGCTCATGAGGAACTTCTTAATGCTACATTGAATAGTTTATGTTGAATATGTTAAGAAACTAAATTATTGCTTTTGTATTTTTGGATTCTTTGAGAAAAGAAATATGTCGTATTGGAATATTCTAATATCTTAAAAGGAGGAGATTATTCAAATAATTTTAAAATGATTTCTAGCTTGCATGTTTAGGTTAGTGAACATTAAATTTTCTCATTTCACAAACATTTTCATCACAAACAAGTATTAGAGGTAACATAAATATTTTTCTAAGTATCATTATAAGCATAAGGACTCTCACCATAAATATAAAAAATAGTGGTTAATCAGATTTTAAATTTAAGTGATAATATGGGTAATACATGTTTTGTAAATAAGAAGTTATGAAGTTTGCAAAACCAAAAAATAGTGAAGAAATCTTACATAAAACATTTCATCTAAAGAAAAATTCATAAATAGGTAAAATAAATACTTTCTCTAAGTATCATTATACTTCTAGTAGATCTATAAATTGGTTCCTTAATGAAAAAAGTAGAAATTTTGATAATTTATTTGATGACAACAATGCCAATTTATACACTACAAAATAGCTAAAAATAATTGTTAATGATTTCACTTTTAACATTCATAACTATCTAGCATCATGGAGGAGTTGGAAGACATCAATAAAAACTTTATTGAGAAAAATTTTGAACTTTTAGGACCTTTTGTTTAGCTTTATGCTTGTTTGATGCCTTACTGTTGTTATTTTAGTAGAGCTTTGTGGGGTTTTACCCCTATTTTTTATTGTCTAGTTGTTGTGTTTACACTTTCTCGCTTCTTTTTTTATTTTACTATACTTGGATTTGGGTTTCAGGTCCCTAAAAACCCATTTTATCTTAATCAAAAACATTTGTAACTATCTAAACTAAAAAATGTAATAGAATTAACAATTCTATGCCATTTTTCCCCCCTTTTTATATTTTTCTTGCAAACATAACTCAAATTTGACCTTTCCAAGAAATTGGTGAATATATCAACTATCTAAGAATCTATTAGGTAGCACTAGAGCTAGAATTAGTGGATCGAAACTTATTCTTGAATGTAATGACAATCAACCTAAATATCTATGTTTGCCTTCTTGATATACAAATTTAAAATTTGAGGGGCTAAAATTGAAGCCATGTTAAAATAAGTGATATTTTAATGTACCATGCACTAGGGGCTTTCTTAAACCTATGTTAATGAAACCTTTCAATTAGATCATGTATATCTTCTTCTTTTAGATTACCAATTAAAAAATCATTCTTGACATCAATCTAGTGAAGCTTCCATCCTTTCCATGTTGCCAATGCATAGACAAATATAAGACTGACAAGTTCTCATGTTTGATTATTTATCATAGGGTCATACTCAACACCTAACTCCTTCTTCCACTATGATTGACCTCAAGTGCCTCTCAAATTGTATCAATTTAAATGCTATCAACAACTAAACTCATTAATGTGATTTGTATATCCTTTCTTGCATTTCCCCTAATTCTAACTCTTGATGAAAGATATGGAAGAGAATCTAGGTGGGAGTCCCTAAAGGTTCTCTAAACCCATTTTGAACATGAATAGTTATACTAATAGTAATGTTACCAAAATGTATTGGTAGGAGAAAAATGTGTGAATGAGATATCAAGAGGAAAACTACCCTTTCCCTCCAAGGAGAGATGAGAGTTTCACTACGGATTTCCCTTCAAACACTTTTCACCTAATTACATTGGAAGAGGAGAGAAACCTCCAAAGATGAAGATAGAATTCTAAGTGAAATGGGAATGATAAGTTAATCCCCTCTTCCTATTTGAAATGGAAAGGAATTGATTGAATTATGTAGTGCAAAAGTGACAAATAACTGATTATAACTTGAGATCAGAGTATGAGATGAAGTTGTGCACCTGGATCTAGCAGTAATATGTCGGTAAGAAGTCACCCTGCGAATTCTGAGGAAAATTTTCCCGGACCGTGGTGGGAATGTACACGGTCCTCCAAAAAATCCACGAAATGAAAAGGGTTTTTCTACCTCTGTAAATGGAGCCCGAATACAAAAGTATAGCTACACACCTGCAACCTACACATAGAAAGAGAGGAAAATGGGTTGGGATTGGGGGTTTTCCTTCGAGTCAAACCCCAGTTTTGGAATTAACCAAGTAATGAAAGAAAGTACTTGCAAGTAAATGTAAATGAAGGACTATAATGTAGATCACCTCAAGGGAGGTTGTAGATAGAAATGTTGATAGAAATTATTGTATGGAATTGAATGTTGTAATCAATCTCCTCTTCAATGGTTGAATCATTGACTTGAATGCAACACCTAGCCTTGAAGGGAGACTTGAGATGCTCAATGCTTGAAAGGGATGCTTGAATGCTTGAATGCTCTTGAATACTTGATCATAATTTATCCAACTTGACCAACTTATCCTGCCTAAATTCCCTTCCCCTATGTAAATGAGAGGACAAATTCCCCTTAAATACATGTCCATTAGGGTTAATGAAATTGATTTTCGTCACAAGCCGACATCGGGGAATTTTTCCCGCTCACTGCACAACCTACAATGCATGCTTAGGAAAGGTCCTACCCCAAAATAAGGCAGGGATAGAGGTGCCATGCCCCTGTCTTGACCCTTTCTCTAGGGTAGAGTGCAGACAGGGTGGTGCGGAGGCCAAGGAAGAAGCATATTCTAAGGGTTGAGCAGTCTCTGGTCTTCGATCAGGCTAGGGGATTCGATCTCACGTGCATGAGGACCCTAATATGGTAAAAAATTGCTAGGGTCGCAATTTTATGACACTACATTTAGCCCCCACTTTAGTGGGAGTATGACCGTACGCCAATACTATTAGTAAAGTACAAGGAAACAAGATTGAAAGACTTTTACCACGTCAAGGAGGCAAGATGCACCAAGCCCTCAATGGACTTAGGATCTTACGACTTCGATTGAAAAATTAAAAGGGAAGATCAATAAGGGGAGAACCATGACTACAAGTATTAAAGTTCCCCTCACTATGTGTCATGAAAGCAAAGATTACCAAGCAAAACAAAGTTCACTAAGTAATTCTAAGTATCAAGAAGGAAAATATGAGCAGAGTGTATGTCCCCACGTTAAAGCGATGGTGCGCACCTTATCGGGAGTGATGGCTTTAAGGTATGATACACCCAAGAGAGAGAGAAGAGAGGGAGCATGTTACTGCAAGGATTTAGCCCCCAATCGAGGAATAAACCCAAAGATAATAAACACAAAACATGAGGTAGTGGCACTTTCCTTGGGGTCAGTATGTTGTATGATAACTCATGTATATCATATATGTATGCGCATATAATTATCATCATTCCCCAAAGAAGGACACTACCTTGGAAGAAAGAGAAGAGAGGATCTCTTTTGAGTCAACATGAAAGAAACCAATAAAAGATCTTAATGCTTTGCATCATCCCCAAGTAGACATTATGGGAACAATAGAAGAACAGAGATACACATAGAAGAATATTCACAAAAGAGAAAGAAAAGAGAGAGAGAGAGAGAGAGAGAGAGAGAGAGAGAGAAAAGATCTATAGTTCCAATATTGCTAATCTATCATTGCATCCACCTCCCAATCTTTTTTATCACTATTTCAGGAAGGTGAGCAAGACGCCAGAGGAGCGACATCGATCACAGTAGATGTAGCTATCATAAGATCCAAACAAGGACTATGCTCATATGGTAAGTCACTTTGTTCGATTCTAGGAGCTAGGATTAGGGTTTGTGAAAATTCGATTGATAAATGCTTGTCCACATCAACATATTCATAATCACTATCAAAAGCATTAGGAGTTGTATTTCCATTATGAATAATATTTTCACCCATTTCTTCATCAAAGTTTAGAGAAAGAGGAGCAAGAACACGAATAGGAGTAAAGTCATCACATGTTTTGTGCAACTTATGATGTGTTGAGAAGGTCTTGCTTGGTGTTTTCCACCTCAGGGATGGATAAAGGCCAACTTTGATGGGGCTTCTAAGGGGAATCCGGGTAAAGCTGGTTATGGGGGCATTGTCAGGAATTTTGCTGGAAGTTGCCTAGTGGTGGTTGTTGGCCCTTTGGGGAGTCAAACCAGTCATTATGTTGAAGCCTCAGCTGCTCTGAATACTCTAATTATTGCTAGGAACCTAAATCATGATAAATTATGGCTGGAGGGAGACTCACTTAATATTATTAAGTGCTTGAAGAGGGAAACCGAGCCATCGTGGTCTATAGAAAACATAATTTTGAAAGCTAGGGAAATTATTGCTAGTTTTAAAGTTATAATAATAGAACATGCCTTTAGAGAGAAAAATATGGTGGTGGATTGTCTGGCGAACCTAGGCATTAATTCTGAATCTCAAACAATTTGGCATGGGGAAGAAATTAATATGAGTATTAAAGAGCTCCTTAGAAAGGATAGATTTACGGGGAAAGAAGGAATGCATAATTATGATAGTTGATATGAATAATTTATGCATTGATAGAAAGGTAATGATTACTTGGAAAAGTGGCAGAATCCCAATCAAATATAATAACACTCCGCACACTTTATGGGTCATCTTTTTCAAAATCTTGA
Organism: Cryptomeria japonica; assembly: GCF_030272615.1. NCBI lineage: Eukaryota > Viridiplantae > Streptophyta > Pinopsida > Cupressales > Cupressaceae > Cryptomeria > Cryptomeria japonica. Next base: position 28,190,324 of record NC_081413.1, read on the forward strand.
GAGACAATGGGAAGAAAGCTTTGAGTTTGCAGAAGAACAGAGGTGAAAGTCTGAAATTGAATATGGGAGGTGATTTAAGGAGGGAGGAACCAGACAACACTTCTAGATGGAAGGATATGCTGAAAGTTTGGGTGAAGCTAGAAAAAGGGTCCCTAACGAGTTTCATGGAGAAGCTGGTTGATTACGACAAAGGTAGGGTAAATCTCGCAGTCTCCAAAATAACTGAAAATTGGAGTAATGGGTCTTTTAAAATTTATGGTGTGAGGTTCAAATTAGACGCAAGCCTCATCGCGACTGTGACAGGTATGCCCCACTTAGGGCTCAATTTGTTTAGAGATCTTAAAGTTTCCAATAATGCAGTAAAACTTTTCCTACGTAAGGAAACGGAGAGGGGAAAAGCCATAGGGGGTTATTTTGAAGCCTCCAATATCAAGAAAATTTGGGGTTGGGTTTTGAATTCCATCATGGAATACATAACTATTGAGGGCCACTTTCCCAAGGCCCACACTTATCACTTTGTGTTATTAAACCACTTCAGGCATGAGAAAAGGGTTTCCCTACCCTGCTATCTCTTTAGGTCCCTGTCTAGGTCTCTCAATAAACACAGCAAGAATCCATCGAACCCGATGCTCCATTGTGGGCTCATTTTGCTCATTTATGAGCACTGTAAAATCATTGCCATGCAGGAAAACAAGAGGTTGTTCGCTTCTCCAGGGAAAGGCAAGAGAAATCTGGAGGAAGGCGAACCCAGTAAGGAGGAGGCTACTTCGACCAAAAAAAAAGCAAGAGCTCCACTGGGATGAAAGCCCATGATGAAAAGAATGATATAGAGGAAACTGGAAAAGAGGGCAGTGAAATGAAAATGGATGAGTCAGAGGGTGAGGAAAGTTGGAAAGATGTGGATGTGGGTGCAAAGGAAGAAGAAGGTGAGAGCAAGTCCGACAATGATAGCCCAATTCACAGTGCTATCTTAGGCAACGACAACAGCCAGCCTATGGTGGATAAGGATGATAAGGATAATGAGGAAAAAGATATGAATTCTGAGAGGGAGAAGAACAAGGAACCCGAGAAGGAAATGGCTAAGGATAGTTTGAGTGAGGATAAGGAGAGCATTGGAGAAGGGTTATTCCTGGATAACCTTAAAAAACTCACTGAGGCTAGATTGGGATATGACAGATGGACATATGAACTATTGAAGAACTTGGAAAAAAATGGGAAATAGATGGATGAGAAAAGGAAGGAAGATGACAAGAATCAGAAGCAATGGAAGCAGGACATGGAGGAAAACGTTAAAAAAATGGTAGCTCAGATTGACTATCTGGAAGAAGGGAAAGTGGCGATGAAAAACCTATTGGGTATGATCCCGAATATCTTGTCTGCTATTACAAAGAACCTAGGGGATATCTCTAAGGTCCTCGATAACTCCAGCTCTCCCAAACTGGTGGTGGACCTCAACATGGATGAAGATGCTATCAAGATTGGAAGCGGGGAAGCTACACTTGGTGGAGCAGCAAAGAGAACTAGAGCGAGTGTTAAGAAAGTAGTTGTTGTGTCTGCTAAGGAAAATCCTAATCTTAGGGATAATATCAAAGATATGTATGGGATTAGAAATAACTTGGCTAATGCCCTGAAAAACATAAATTAGTTCCTTCTCTATGCTTTGTCTGGTCTGGCTGGTCTTTGCTGGTTTTTTGGGGCTTTTAGCTGGTTTTTTCTGGTTATTTTGTTGGTTTTTCTAAAGTATGTTCCTCCTGGTTTCTTAATGCTTTTATCTTGTAAGGTCATTTTGTAAAGGGTTTCAGGGCCCCTTCAAAACCTGCTTTTACTTTAATCAAAAACTTATGATTTGGAGATGTAGGTTGAACATCTTGCTTAGGAGAAAAGGGAATCATGTCAACTGTTGGAGTCTTAGGAGATTGAGTATTTTGAGGGACAACTTCATGAGCTAAGAAGGAGGAGGAACACTGGAAAAAGTAGGAATGTTTCTCTCCTTGATAGTTGAAGGTTTAGGTTAAGGTCTTTTAGGTTCAACAATAGGAGAAGTAGACCTCTTCTCTTGATAAGAGGAAGGAGGTGGAATTGTGCCATACGAAGGAGGAATATTAGGTGTAAGAAGGAGACTAGGTCCGTCATGAGGAGGAGGTATAGGTCTAACCTTAGGAAGAATATTGGTGTTCTTCTTAGGAGAAGGTATAGTCACATCCATAGGAATAGGTTGACAATCTTCCTTAGGAGGGAGATTAGTTCTTTATGTGAGGGGAAGAACCTCATCTTGAAGAATAATAGGAATGTCAAGTGTTGGGGATCTAGGTTAACTTAAGGATAAGATCATATCTTTCTTCGATTTTTTATAAGATTGAAAAGGAGCATCGCTCCTTGATGGAAGAGATTGAAATTGTTTAAGCCAAAAGAAATCAATAGGAACACTGGGGCTTCTTTCGAATGGACGAAATAAGCTATGGTTCATAGTTATGATTTCTCTATTGTGAGGAAATTTTAGACACTTATGGATTGGAGAAGAAATAGCCTTCATGGAAGATAGCCAAGGATAGCCCAACTTCACACGGAATTTATCAAAAGAGGGTATGATAATAAAGTCAACATCCATGCATTTAGTATGAACTTCAACAGGAAGGGTAATAGAGCCAATGGTAGGACAAGAGAATCCATCAAATAACTTCACAACCACATTAGAATAATCATATATTGGTTTATGCAATCGTAAAGTGAAAAGATAGTCCTTAGTGATGACATTAACCATGCAAGAGGGATCAATAAGAGCACCACGGCAAGGTATATCCATAACCTTCACAACTATGTATAAAGAGCCATCGAGTTCTTTAATGGTCTCACTAGGGTCAAATGTAATACAAGGATCCTTAGGCATATCTTTTTTTTCTACCATATTTACCAAGTTTGGAGCCATAGAGGTGAATTCCTCAGATTAGAAAGAATTAGGCACAATTTCAATAACGTTAGAGGTATGAGAAGGAAAGGGATCGGTGAAAATCTTCAGATTTTGATAAGGCGGAGCTATTGATTTATTCCATTTATCATTCACACCTACCATATATATAGTATTATTATCAATCAAATCTTGAATCTTATGTTTCAATGTGAAATATTTTTCAGTATCATGACCAAGCTGACGATGAAATTGACAAAATGAATTCTTATCAAAATAATTAAGGGGATGCAATTTTACAAGGATCGACTTGTTTTATAGGAGAAATTTTGATAACATTTTTGTGCAACAACTGAGACATAATACTATGTAAAGATTCTTTCAAAGGAGTAAATTGTCTTTCTCTTTGGAAAAATTTAGAAATAGAAGGCACACTTGCTGTAGCATTCACATTGTTGTTGTTGATGGTATCATTGAACTTGATGAAGCTTTTTGTTGGTTTTAACTTTGCAAATGATTGTTGAACACTCGAAGCCATAGGAGTGGATTTCTCCTTTTGACTCACAGCCAGTTGATAATTGTGGAGTGTTGCGCACAACTATGGAAAGGAAGTAAAGTTAGACAAAAGAAGCTTTTCCCTGATATCTTTTTGTAAATTAGAAATGAAAATTATTTGAATATCATTATCAGGTACATGAAAATAAATTTGACCACACAAATGCTTATATCTACCATTGAAATCAGACACTTTTTTCTTTAACACCTTGTTTATAATGCATTAAATCAGTTGAAGTGATGTTAGGACCAATGTTGTTTTGAAATTTTTGGATGAAATCATTTTCCAGTTGTTGAAAAGAAGTGATAGAATAAGAAGGCAAAGAGAAATACCATTGTAAAGCCTTATCTCTTAGTGTTCTTGTAAACAACTTTGCAAGCAATCTTTGATCACAAGAAAAATCGGTACACAAAGTTTGAAATCTTTTAACATGCATAAGAGGATCACCTTTTCTATTATAGAGTTCTAATTGAGGGATCTCAACATGTTTAGGTGGCACAACATTAACAATATCAAGAGAATGAGGGCTCGCAATATCAAAGGTGGGCACACTAAACTTGGATTGACTCATGGAAGCAATTTTTTGTTGTAAGGAAGACACGGTTTGAGCAAGATTGTTAATTGTCACTTCGGTAGAAGAATTGATGTTAGACATAGTTGATTAAGAAGGTGATGTGATGTTATTGAATGAATGCATGAACTGCGAATAAGGTGGTGGGACATTATGATAAGTAGGCATAGGTGATGATCGGGTAGGAAAAGGGACACTTAAAGGAGGAACAAAGTTGTTGAAGGAATTGCCCCCTTGTGTCACATTGATTGGTTGAGAAATAATAGGAATACTTATGGCAGACATAGTAAAAGATGGAGGATTAAATGAAGAAGAGGGATTTCTCCCATGACCAATGGTTATAGGAATGACATTTTGAATTGATATAGCCATGATGTTGGAGGTAAAAGTAGGAATACTAGTCATAAGAGTAGTCAAAGGAATAGAAGGATTGACTTGTGTTGAAGGTTGTGAATAACCTAGGGTTTCGGCACAACTCTTGATAGGCATGATATTAGAATCAACAATATGTACAATGCCACGTAATATATCAATTCCATTCTTATCACTTTGAATCGTGCGCTTAAGACCTTCAATTAGTGGAAGAGCTTCACTATTAGGGTATTCTTGGGACATCCATTGTTGAAAGTTATCAAATTGATTGTCCAATGTGGAAAGTTGATCTATAGAGACCCTAGTTAAAGTTTCTTCTTCATAATGGGATTCATAAATGGGGTGAATAGACACATGATTAGGATGGGAAGAATTGGCATGATCCTCATTAAAGAAGTCATCCAAATTAGGCTCCATCTCCTCGGTAATTAAACCTTGAGAGGCCTTAATTCTAATTCTCCATCTAATGGGGATAGTATAGGTAGGACTAATAGTGGTAAAAGTCATACACTAGAGGGAAAATTTAAATTTGGAATTTGGAACAAAGCTTACAAAACTAATTAATGCAAAATGTAAGAAAATAATGATTACACAATTTGAACTTTGTTGGAGGAAGAGGATGACACAATTTCCAAAAATGAAAGGAAATTGGAATTTTAAAATTAGGGCCAAGGGAATACCACTTAATTTTGAAATCAGGGCAAACTATAATTAACCTCTTAATTTTAAAAAATTTCTTGAAATTTTAAATGTTGAATTTTGGAGGTATTTCTAATTATGGAGGGATAAAAAATGGACAAAATTAGCCAATCTTCTGGATTTAGGCTATTAAATATAGTCATAATACTCTCCTGAAATTTTGGAAAAAAAGTCGAGGATCGTGGTGGGAACGCACATGGTCCAACCAACTTTTTTCAAAATTTTTAGGGATGAATATTATGATGATTCCAAAGCTAACCCCAAAAAATTGGCAAATTTTACGATTTCTAGATGGGTGAAATGAAGGTTCAAATGTAAAAATAGGACCCTATTAGGGTTTTGAAGAAAAAGAGGAATTGAATTGCAAATTTGAAAAAGGTCAAACCTAATGGATAGGGACACCTTGGAAAATGTTTAGAAATCTGAATTTGAATGAAATTGATTGAAATTTGCACAAAATCCAATTAAATTTGAAAATTAGGGTTTTATGACCTAACCACTTAACTTTGAAATTTGAATTTTGGGAAAATGGAGGGAAATTGAAAATTTGAATTGTAGGAATGAAAACAAGTCTGAGAACAATCAGAAATCTAAAAATTAAATGGAAATCCAATTTTTGCACAAGTTCAAGATGATTTTTGAAAATTAGGGTTTTAACAAGTAACCGCTTGATTTTGTAAATTTGATTTGCAAATTGAACAAGACAATGAGGAAAATGAATTTGAAAACCAAAACAATTTTCAGATCTAAGATACCCACAAGCAATTTTTACAAATCACAAGTTCAATTTTAATTTTAAAAACTAGGGTTTTTAATGATTTAACCACTAAGTTTGCAGAAATTTGAAACTTGCAAATGAAAAATATGTAATTTTGTTCTAAGGAAAGCATGCAAGACGTCGGGTTCACCAAAATGTATTGGTGGGTAAAAAATGTGTGAATGAGAGATCAAGAGGAAAACTACCCTTTCCCTCCAAGGAGAGATAAGTTTCACTACGGATTTCCCTTCAAAGACTTTTCACCTAATTACATTGGAAGAGGAGAGGAAAATTCACTAGATTCAACCTCCAAAGATGAAGATAGAATTCTGAGTGAAATGGGAATGATAAGTTAATCTCCTCTTCCTATTTGAAATGGAAAGGAATTGATTGAATTATGTAGTGCAAAAGCGACAAATAACTGATTATAACTTGAGATCGGAGTTAGGGATGAAATTGTGCACCTGGATCTAGTAGTAATATGTCAGGATGAAGTCACCCTTTAAATTTGAGGAAAAGTTGCCCAGACCGTGGTGGGAATGTACACGGTCCTCCAAAAAATCCATAAAACGAAAAAGGTTTTTCCGCCTTTGCAAATGGAGCCCGAATCTGAAAGTACAGCTACACACCTGCAACCTACACATAGAAAAGAGAGGAAAATGGGTTGGGATTAGGGGTTTGCCTTCGGGTCAAACCCCAGTTTTTTAATTAACCAAGTAATGAAAGAAAGTACTTGCAAGTTAATGTAAATGAAGGATGTAATGTAGATCACCTCAAGGGAGGTTGTAGATAGAAATGTTGATAGAAATGCTTGTGTGGAATTGAATGTTGGAATCAATCTCCTCTTCAATGGTTGAATATTTGACTTGAATGCAACACCTAGCCTTGAAGGGAGACTTGAGATTCTCAATACTTGAAAGGGATGCTTGAATACTTGAATTCTCTTGAACGCTTAATCACACTTTATCCAACTTGACCAACTTCTCTCGCCTAACTTCCCTTCCCCTATGCAAATGAGAGGACAAATGCCCCTTAAATACATGTCCATTAGGGTTAATGAAACTGATTTTTGTCATAAGATGACATCGAGGAAGTTTTCCCACTCACTGCACAACCTACAATGCATGCTTAGGAAAGGTCCTGCCCCAAAATAGGACAGGGACAGGGGTACCACACCCCTATCTTGGGAGGAAAAGGGTGCCACGCCCCTGTTCAAGGGGGGACAAGGGTGCCACGCCCCTGTCCTACCCCTTTCTCTAGGGCAGAGTGCAGACAGGGTGGTGTGGAGGCCAAGGAAGAAGCAAATTATGAGGGTTGAGCAGTCTCTAGTCTCTGATCAGGCTAGGGGAGTCGATCTCGCATGCGTGAGGACCCTAATGTGGTTGAAAATTGCTAGGGTTGCAATTTTATGACACTACACTAATGTGAAGAATTATTTTCCAAATGGCCAAAGATCAAATAAAAATTCCTTCTTGCAACTCATCCTCCTTGTGAGAGGATTTTTCCTTCTCCTCATCTAACTATGAGAGAAATTATGAGAAGTGGTTGGTTTTGACTCTTCTTTATGTGCCAATTATTCATATTACGGCTCATCATATACCACATATTGATTCTCATTAATGTTTTATGTCTTAGGATCCCTTGGTTTTGACTCTTCTTTATGTGCCAATTATTTAGAGTGTCCTAGGATCCATCTTCCTCCTCTTGTTAGCTAGGACATGCATAAATATTTTACAACCAAATTCAAAAGATGGAAGATTTAAGGCTTATGACCATTACATACCTATTCTAGTGTCTTGTCATATAAGATATTTTTAGAAACCTTGTTGAGAAAATGCATAGCTATCTAGACTACATCTACCCAGAATAAATCCTCCATCTTAGTTGTGGAAAGCATGTAATGAACCATCTCCATGATAGTCTAACTATGATGTTTAGTAACACCATTTTATTGGGTTGTATAGTTGGTAGTCAAGTGACTTTTGATGTCATGATGCTTTAGAATACCATGAAATCATTTGACTTTCCCCCTTGATTTGAGTGGAGGAGAAGAGTTTGTCATGCCTACCATACAACTCATCAATAGAAGGATTAAAAGTGTGCAAAGGCACCACTCTTGTTCTTGAGAAAAAATTTCCATGTCTTGTGAGAGAGTTTATTCACAAATAATTGGAATTATTGGTATCCCTAAAAGGAAATAAGTTTGTGTGAGATAGAAGTTTTACATCGTATTCTTTCAACCATGGCACATAGAGTCCAACATGATTTAATCAAAATAATTTAAAATATTGTAGTGAAGACATCTAATTTGTAGCAACTCATAAATTTGCATGATTTGGAATTAATATGTTCTTCATCAGATTTGATTAGACCACATAGACTAGTCAAAGTTAAATTTGACGATCTACCTCGCCTCTTGTAATGGTTGACATTTCTTCATATGCTAGAAAGGTTCAATAATTCAACACACACTATAATTGTTTTCATTATTCTATAACAAGCCAAATATACTACAAAATATATTATACTTAAAATGCATTTCATAATATTGTTGTTGATAAATGATCTTAGCGTACATCATTATGCAACACAATTTACATGAATTGAACTAATATTTAAAAACACATATTTATAGAGTTTTTTTAAAATTATCATGATTTATGCATGCTAAATGCATGAAAAAACTAATTCAATTTAGTGTTTATTTCTAGGGGTCATGAGCTCTATAAAGAGTTCCCCTTCTTGTTTAGTTTTATAATTCTATAATTGAGGTGAAGATGAACCGATATAATTGAATGCCTCTATATTGAGGCATCATCATGTAATACATTTGCAAGTTAATTTAATAGAAGTGCATTGTGTGTTTTCCTCTATAATCCCACAAAGTGGTATCAAAGATGGTTGATCGTGAGAGAGTTGTCTATTGAGATACCTCTCCCTCTCTCATCCTCCCTTTTCCTAGACCTTTGTATCTACATCTCTATTTTCCTCTCTCTCTCTCTCTCTCTCTCTCTCTCTCTCTCTCTCTCTCTCTCTCTCTCTCTCTCTCTCCAAAGTTATACATATCTCTATATATCTCTTCCTCTTTTTATGCATATATATCCCCCCCTTCATCCCTATATAATTATATCTTCTTACATCTCTCTACTTCTCATATGTCCTTCTATTTCTCTCCCCTAGTGACAAAAGTGGGGGGATCACATCCCCCTATCAAGGACTAAGACCCAAACAAATTAGGAATAAAAATCTCTAAATTAGGAAGATAATCATGCTCCATTACCAACAAGGAGAGGGATAGAGAGGAAAATTGAGATAGAGATGGAGATTGATATGGAGATAAAGAGGGAGAGGGAGAGTGGGGATAAAGAGAGAGAGATGGAAGAGATAAATATATAGAGAGGGAGAGATATAAGAGTAAAGTGAGAAGAGATAGAAGGAGAAATATGGGGAGATAGAGAGGAAAATGGAGATATAGATATAAAGGTTTAAGAAGAGAGTGGGGAGAGAAGGAAAGATGGATAGATAGAAAGGAGACGTGTCTAGAGATAGAAAGAGAGAGAGAGGACGATAGCGATGGAGATGAAGATAGAGGGAGAGGGAGAGAAATTGTTATAAAGATAGAGAAAGGTAATGGAAGAGGTAAAGGTATAGAGAGATAGGGAGGTAGGAATAAAGAGGGAAAGTTAGAGAGAGAGATATAGATGGTAAGATCTAGAGTGATAGAGAGAGATATATGGACTTAGTATTTTAAATTATCGACCTTAACAATTTCTCACTAGGTTTGGAACTATTTTGATAGATGTGCTTAATTTATACACAATTTGTCTGAGTTTCAAGACTATTTTCATAAATTTGGTTTGTTCCTAGATTCTCGAGTTTTTTTAATGGCTCATTTTTCTAGGACTAGGGTGCCAAGCACCCCTGTCTAGGCAAAAGGACCTCAACTTTCAAACAATGAAAGTCGGTCTTGCAAATAACTAGAATTAACCTTTCTTTGTCAAGCCTCCTTTAAAAATATTTTTAAAATGTGAAATTTGCATATAAACACAACTCCCTTTTTCATTTTAACTATCTACATCCTCTAAAAAGTTAAAATAAGAATTCTAACATCCTAGCAATTACATCAAGCACAAATTTGCATTCAAGGAATAAATCATTCAAAAATACTTGAGTCTAATATAGAAATCATGATCAATTAAATTGTGTTTATTCATATCCAAAACATGCACTAACATGTTGCAGGACTTCATTTCATCAAATGAAGCCGTTTGTGAGATTCCATGAAATGGTTTCATACTTGAAGTAATATCTTGCCAATTCAATATTTCATTAATTGTTTAGCCTAGATATCGTTTCAAGTGAATGTACTTAGATCTCATCATTGGCCATTATGGAAATAGAAACACTAACATAGGGTTTGACTTAGGCAAGCCCATAAATGGCGCAAAACGTTCCCTCATTTTCCATGTGTGCAAGTGCAAATCTGACATCGAGAAAGTTATAAAAGTGCAAAGTAACTAGTGACATATTGTAATTGACATGAGATGGACAGAAAGCCTTAGAATAGGGAAACCAATGCCCATGTCCCACTATTTTTTTTTCGAATTCTAGGATACATTGGTATAAATTCTCCTAATTGTATCATCTATCTTCTATCATAGTTTCAAACACCTTCAAACTAGGGTGACCATCATCCATGATATCTAACATAGTCTACTCTAAACTTCACATCCAAGGCTATTCATGTTCCAATATTATGAAATGAATTGGGATGTTTTCTTTCCATTGATTGGCCTAGGATCCTATTTCCCAACATTTTATTATTGGTAAACTTTATGTAGCTTACATTAGCAAACATTTTGATTTTCTTGCATATCTTCTTGCATTTGATTAGTTGGCTAACTGATTTACATGTATTTATTTAATTGGTTCATCAATATTTCACTTTTGTGAACTTGACATGTCTTATGCTTGCATATACTTATGTTTTAATTGTAATCATTTATGAATTTTTATTGCTATGTAGTTGTGCTTAATTAGCTGGTTAATTAATTATGTCATTGTTATTTCATATTAGACTTGCAATAAAACTTGTGTGTTAAAATAAAATTTTAAAAATATAAACATTTACTTCTTCTTCTAGATTTCTTCCTTCCATTGTTTTCTAGGAGTGTGTGTGTTTATGAAACTTATACTTGTTTAAGAGAACTTTCATAACCCATTGTTTTTAATGTGAGACATATAACAAAAAGTTATTGACTAATGGCTTCCATGCTTTGAATAGTATTGTTGTTGAGCCTAAGTTACATGTTGACTTATTCCCATCAAGAAACTAAGTAGAGAAATTATCGCTTAATCCAACATCTAAATATCCTACCATACCTAAAACCAATTTCCATTTCAATTTTCTAATAAATAATTGAAGAAGCTAGACAAGGAATTGGAAGGATTTCTATAAGAATTGGTCTATAGCAACCCAAGATCTAGAGGCTAGTGAATATCACAAAAGCAACGGAACAAAATAGACAAGAATTTAAACTATATTCTCATCAAGATGCAAATGCCCAATTGAGTATAATGTACATATACCTACATATATAGGCAAGGCCATAGGTAAATGAGAGGACACAATCATGGCATGTGACCCAATGAGATACAAGGGTAGGTAGGGGTCAATAGGAGAAACAATAGATAATTCCACTAAAGGTGGATCACCCACCAAAGGTGGAATTTCTCCCACAACCATATCCCTAGATATGCAATTCCCTAATTGTCTCATATGCAAATTACCATGAAATGCATTACCCTAAATTAACTTAAGTATAATTACATGAGACATAAATTAAACCAACACTTTCAACAATTTGTGAATACTAAAGACTTGGCTTGAGAGGTTTTCCCTCTTATTGAGAGTCTAAGGAGATTGATACATAGTGACTCACATGGTGTGCATATCATACATAGTATATATCTATTGAAAATATGTTTTTGTGTTGTCATTGATGTCAAATTTGTTGTCTTTGATGTCATACAAGGTCAGAAAGTTGGTCCAAAAGTATGTGATCAATGGTGCTATATCAAGTAACTACTCATGGGTTCATATTGATGCGTGGAGATTAGAGGATATTGGTGTAGATGATATATTTGATTTTCTTACGATTATTCTAGAGCATCAAATATTTATTTGGATGTTCATAGTAGAATTTGGTTAAGAGTGATTATTTCAGTGAACACTCTACCGGACTAGGTTCAACTTTTTGGTCTGCATTCTACTGTATTGATTCATATTTGATTGCAGTTGTAACATGATATTAGTAAATGCAAAATAATATTGTATCCAAGGTTTCATGCACTCATTTGATCCGTAGTTGATTTGGTGTTTATAAAAGTATCAATTCTACAATGACAGTGTACCTATTTGCAAGAATGCTTCGCATTCTTTCACTTTCTGGTAATCTTGGTGTTGTGGTTCTCTAATGTCGTATTGTTAGTGTTATTTGATGTTATATTGTGCATTCGCAAGTGTTTTGGAGGTTTGCACTGTATTTTGAGTATGTTTGATTAGGTTACTTTATCGGTTCTATTATTCGGAGCCGACTTGAGTGTTTTTGGTTCGTGTGGTTGTGTGTGGAGTTGAAGGAAATGATTTGGGATTAATAGAAAGGTGTAACGACATGGTGTGATGCTTCATATATATTGTTTCCATTTCACATTGCTTTTGAGAATTTTTTTGGGTTGATGGTTTATATTCTACACATCACATCTAATTAGGCTAACCTAATTGATGTATTTTCTTTGAGAAGATGGTATATAAAGGAAGAGATCTTTTGGAGAATTGTAATTGATCATGTGTGTTGTATGAGGAGTTGTGTATGGTGTGTCAAATAAGTGTGAAGGTGTGCAAGTAAAGATGAGCAATAATGAAGTCAGTTTCAGATGTTTAGAACAGTGAATTGTAATCAACATTTCAGAGGATGAGCTTCTACTCAGTTCAACAGTTATTACTCTCTGTAATCAGATCTATTTTATCTTGCCCTGAAGAAGTGAAATTCAATGTTTTGCAAGTCTATTGTATTTTTCCCTAAGGTTATGTTCCTTAGCCCACAAGTCCAAATCAGGAGCAGTGAACTTCCTTGGCCTAGAGCCTAAAAATTTGTAATTAGTTTTTATATAGTGAGATAGTTCTCACCATGGCATTTTCCTCATTGTATTTTCTACATAAAATCTTGGTATTATTGTGTGATTGACGTTGTTTACTTTTGCACTTAGAATAATTGGAATAAATGTTAAATGAATGGTTAAGTTTTATTATATGCTAATTCACCCCCACTCTCCTAGCATCTGGAAGTGTTCAACAAGCTCACATAATAAATGAAAACACTATGATGGTAGCTAGTTGTACAAAAGTGATTGGATATACGACTCCTCAAAACAAAAAGAGGAGAAAAGTATAAATACCCACGACAATACCTTCTATTCCTAACATTCAATTCTTTCATCATGTCTACCACTACACAAAATGGTTATGACACTCATGTTATTGGTGGGGTTAATCGTATTAATCAATATGATTATGTCTCATCCTCCTCTACTTTCCCCTTTGTTTCTCAAAATATTCACCATACCATTAACAAATCCTCTCCACCTTTTACCTATAGTAATGTCCCACCACCTACCATTAATTTTAATCTACCACCTACCATAAGATTTGGTTAAATCAAAGTAAGTACGTGGATATTATTTTGTGATTATTTAGTATACATCAATGTAAAATAGAGGGTATTATATGTTATATTGGCACTAAGTTTAATTTAGATATTTGTCCTAAATATACTAATGATTTTTATAGAATCTCAAATAGTTCTTATGCTACTTTTCTTGATGGTTTGATATATGCAATGGTTTACACCAAACCAAATATTATCCAAGAAATGAGAGTTTTGAATAGGTTTATGGCCTACCTTAAATAGAGCAGTAGACTTTCATTAAAATAGTAATCAGGGATTTGTGTGAAACTTATAATTTTTTGTGTTATCATGATACTAATAATGTGGACAAGTCATTAGACATATAGGAATTTGTTTTTTGTTTTTTTTTTAGGTAAGTGATATCTATTGTGGGGATAGCACCCTATATTGATAATAGGCAGTATTACATATGCACTGGACCCTCAAAAAGGATATTGTCCATACAATAAAACAAAAAAACAACATCCAAACACAACCATTCCACTGCATAAGCCTCAGAATAGTTGCAATGCGATCAGCCAAACTCGCCACCTTTTCAATATTGTTGTCTGATAACCAGCCCAAATCTTCGTTCATCATCTTTTGAAATGGGCCCAAATCACCAGTGGAGACCCCTACACGAAATACGTCCCAAGCATTGCCCATGAAGTTTTCCTTCATTGACAGCAATTCTTTCGAAGCAACCTGAAACTCATCTTCAGTGTCTGAAGCCTCCACGTCCGAAAGGAAGCACGCTGGGTTGAAGAAGGGACCCAGAATACTCGCCCACTCTTCTTCCAGTTCCATGACAGCGTTGCCAACAGCATTGGCATCTACTACCCTGACGAACCCGTCCATTTTCTCAATGCAAGCTTCCTTGGAAGGAAGAATCCACTAACAGACAAAGAATGGTTTTGTAGATAAATCCATCACACCAATGCCTTTTGTTGTTGAGTGTTTCCTCAATGATCGCAATAATTTTTTCCTACCCATCGACATCAATGTCAAATAGTCGATCACATTGTTCTGCTAAAACCTCCTCGCGACACATGCAACTCAGCCCGAAGTGGTGAACCATGATTTTGTGACAACTGGAGCGGAAGCTTCCTCAGGAACCAAATCCGGTCTATGCAAATTGCTAACCCAAGAACTTCCCTACAAATCATCCATGCTCCTAAAATAGCCGGTCGGGAGACTATATCGAGGTTTCTGTCTGGACAAAATCCAAGCAAATCTGCCTCTTATGTCTAAGAAAAGAAATAAGAAAAGAAAGGAGAGCGTCATAATATGTGTGTGTCATCACCTACACCATTTGATGAAACCCTCCGACTCTGCTAATCTCCCAAACACGCAAAGCCAAGGAAAAAGGGACTCTATCCGATTCCTTCCCTTGAGATTGAAGATTTCTCCCGAATCAAAAGCTACAACAAAGTGTCCGGAATCTCATCCGCCGAAGACAATTGTCTGGAAGGAGGACTGCAGGTTCCCATGTTGGCCAAGCAATTCACTGCTGAGTTGCCTTCTCGGTAAGAATGTGATAGAGTACATTCAGATATGTTCCCTAAGAGGAATTGGATCCTAGGGATCCAACAGTCTAGCTTCCGGTCCTTGAATTGCTGGTTGGATATGCCATTAAGGATAACCTGCGAGTCTCCTTCTACCATAACAGTTTTAAAAGGGCACAAACTATAGAGCATAAACCCTCGAAGCAGAGTAATTGAATTTTTAAAGAAATCCTTCTGAACCCCGAGACCGAAAACTTTATGTTTCCCAAATCCACATGGAACCTGCAACCGGAAATCTGATAGCAGCCTAATCTTTAATTAAATATTTTTTCCCCAATCCTCATGAAACCTGCGACTGAAAATTTTTATTTAAAAACCTAGCAGACTAAAATTTGGTTAAAAAAAAGAAAAAAAAAAATGGTGTATAAAATTGATCTGCTGTGGAGAATTTATAATTGACTGCTTGCCATTGAAAATAGAGACGTCGACAGCAGGGTTCGAACCTGCGCGGGCGAAGCCCAACAGATTTCAAGTCTGTCTCCTTAACCACTCGGACATATCGACAATTGTAATAATATACGTTGAATAAAATTTAAATAAATTTAGTTCATAGTACTTATCTAAAAACAATTTTATTTTATGCGAGAAATGCTTTTTGCTTCTAATACCAGAAAACTACTTAAATTTATCGAGAGCCCATGAATGAGCCAAAGCGTAAAGTTTATGATCGTATTTAGATTTTTTGGGGTAAAATATAATTAAATTGTATTATATGAAAGAATATGTTTTTGACAATCTATAATTTTTAATAAGAGTTTTTTTTTATATATATTAATTTTTTTTTATTTGTTTTTCAAAAGTATCAATGTAAAATGCCAATAGTATGATTCATATAAGTGAAATTATAATCTATTTTAAATATATATATATATGTGTATATGCTATGGGACTTTTTCTCATAGAATTATATTGAAATAAGAGTACTAAATAAATTTAATTGCGAACATTAATATTGTTATGAAGGGGTGTGGTTTTTATAACCATCCATGAAACCTTGTTTAAACCTAGGAATTAATAAAGAAGGATACATGGAAAAAGGAATACAAAAAAGAAGAATAATAAAGGAGAGCACAAAAGAGGGAATAGTTAAGGTCTGAGGCTTGGCATTGGGCATTGGAGAAGGGGTATACAGCGTGTATCCAACTCGAGGTACAATGTACACCCGAGAGTGTCTTGGGCAATGTTGCATTTATTTCATGTTGTGAAGGCATGCGAGGTTTTGTGGGAAAACCTGTCCTCCTAGAGTGCTTCCTTGTCGTGAAAAGTCATGACCTATAACTGATACTCTATGTATCCCATAGTATAGACTCTTCAAATTTTAAAGATATGTATTTCTATATATTTGCAATTACTAAAAACTCATTGGTTAATTTATTGTGGCATGTGAATGTGATTAAACTTCATTGTTTAAATGTTTTATTACATAATAATTACTATTATTTTATTTTATTTTTATGGTAAGTACTATCTAGTATGGGGATAGCGCCCTTTATTAGATTTATGGAATATTACAAACATATACATCACCCACATCAGACAAAAAGCGGGTGAGTCACAGAATCCACACATTCCAGTGCTTCGACCTTACATGTCTAAATGACACCAAAAAAATGAAGAACGACAAAGTGCAGTACAAACACCCCAATTATGACAAAGATAGCCCAGTCGGATCCCAATATGATTAGACCTGTGTCCAAGTGCAGGGTCGTTATTCATCACCCCTAAGAGCTTGAAGAATAAGAATAGCATATTCATCGAGGCTGATGACATTTATCGTGGAGGCATCAAGGAACCACGAATCGTCTGAGTTGGTTACCCGCCTGAAGGGGTCCATATTTCCATTCAAAATCACGCACTTGAAGATCTCTCAGGCATTTTCCACAAAGGTTTGCATTCGCTCCTTTTCGTCAGCCTTCTCCATTCTACGCTGCTTAGCATTGCACTTATCACTATTCTCAGAGTCTGAGCTCTCATCCTCCTCATAATTGTTTTCATCACTGGAATCATAGGGCAAATAATACTCAGGCTGGAAGTATGTTTTTAAAATGCTAGCCTTTACATTTTCCTCCAGGCTGAGAATATCATTGGCGACCATATTGCCAACAGACGGCTTCACAAAGTCGCTCATCAAATCAACCGATCACTCCCTTGAGTCAATGATGTTCACTAAGGGAAGAACCACAGCTTCGTAGATGAGGGCATCGCACCAGTGCATGTCAAAATTTAGAGTAATCCCCATCAACCCCTGAATTGCCTCATACACATACTCCTCCGTTATAAATAGGTTCTAAATTTGCGCGCTCACATGCTTCTCACAATTGACACAACTAATGTCCCCAAAGTGTGCCATTATTGTAGCTTGCTAATACAGGCAGTCTCATTTTATGGAGCATTTATCTTTATAAAGTCGGATGCCTCCGAAAGTGTCCAATCCTGAATCCCAAAAAAGCATCGTTATGATGTTGTTACCAGATTTGCTCTGAGATTGTGCCACCACTTTTGCGTGAGAATCGTCTATAAACTCAGCTTTTGGGATATGTAAGGCACCAAAATCCCGCCACATAGCCATGGGACTGTGCCAAACTCTTATCAAGTGCCACCTCTATCCATGGCTCAGTGAGTAATCCATCAATCGTACAGATCTCAGCCAATACCATCACGTGAAGCATCCAATTTGATGTGATCAATTATGTCCACACTTGCAGAGTGCATGTCAAAAGTGATCTTGTTATCATTACATACCACTCCAAATTTTGCAAGATAATCGGCCATATGGTTCCCTTCACGGAACACATGCATTATCTCAAAAGTACTAATCAATTCCAACAGTTAGTTTATACGAGGGAGCCATTTGCATAATTTCCTACATTGGAATTTTTATTTGATAATTCTATTAATAATTATTTGAAAATCTCCCTCAATGAGCACCTCGAAGTAACCATTTTGAATGCAGAGATTTAGTCTAACCTCTAATGCCCTGATTTTAGCCTCATTGTTAGTGGCCATGCCCAGTCCACCATATACCCCGTGTTCTAACTTACTGGCGTAGTTCCTGATTATAGCACCATATCCCGCAGCACCTGGATTACCTTTGCTAGCACCATCAAAATTTAATTTTACCCAATCCTTTGGTGAGGCCACCCATCTGATGTCATTCCTCTTAACTCATTTTTTGGTGTTTGTGATTAAGGGGTGTTTGAAGAACCGGATCTTTTCCATTCTATGGTCCCAATCATTATAGGTTTTGATTCTCCGCGAGATATATTTCCCATTTATCGTTTCCTCAACAGCACTTTTGATGTTTTCAATGACTTTATTAGTCGGGAGCGTGATTTCTTTGAAGATCCGCCTGTTTCTTTCTTTCCAAATGTGCCAAACAATTAGTGAAGGTCCTACCAGCCAAAGGTTGCTCCATTTTGAATTATAGATCTTCGGCCATGAAATGAGGAAGTCTTTGAGTAGCTCACATCTTACGGTTTTAAGATTGGTATTATCAAAGAACCAATTCCAGCAAGCCTCCACTATGGGACAATTGAAGAGTAAATGATTGGCCGATTCAGCATTTGCCTTGCACATAAGACACATGTTGGGTCTAGAGATACCTATTGACTTTAATCTATCCCCAGTGAGGATCCCATAATGACGGACCAGCAAAAGAAATGCTCCCACTTTAGGGAGAATCTTATTACTCCAACATAACTTATGTGGCCAATCCTTGCACGAGCCCCTTTGTCTTTATACCTCATATCCCAATTTGACTGTATATTCACCTGATTTGGAAACACACCAAAATATCCTATCCTCATCATTAGAAAATGGTATACATCTACTTCTCAGTACCAATTTCAGAGATTCGCATAGAATTGGATCGCCAATGGATATCTATTTCCACACCCTCATCGCATCTAATTCCATATTCAACTCGAAGTAATCCCTGACAAACACACCATAAGTAGCCTCGACAATTTCAATCCAGACCTAGTTAAAACTATCAAAAAGTGCAGGTGTGCCATCCCATGAGTCCCTCCAAAATTTTGCCATTTCCAATATGCCATGAGATGTGATCCATTCTAATGAATCTGCAATCCCAAAGAAAGTTCCAAGTGGCAGAACCCTGCTCTATGTTTACCACAATGAGAATTCGGCAGGGGTTCTCAGAGTCCAAATATTTCTTCCTAAATATTTTACACCATGGTTTATGCGGTTCAGTGTACATCTTCCAAGCTAATTTGTCTCCCAATGCCATATTTTGTAGCTCCATTTTCCTCAATCCAGCGCTGCCCTCCGCTTTTAGTAGACACATGGTGTCCCAGTTAATGAGTGGTATCCTTTTAGTGTCTTTTGCACCTTCCCATACAAATTTCCTGAGTAGGTTATCAATATTCTTACCAGTTGCAAAGGGTATCTTGAAGCACGACATATTGTAAATTGGAATGGCCAATAGGACTGACTTGACCATTGTCAATCTGCCAGCTTGTGTTAGCCACCTATTCTTCCAAAGCTTTGTTTTGGCCAAGCAAGTTTTCAAAACATCATCCCAAATTTGGGACTGCCTACATCCTTTCTCAATTCGAACCCCCAAATACTTGATTGGAAGTTTCGAGACTTTTATTCTCACAAGGTTTGAGATCCTTTGTTGAACCTGCATGTTGGTGTTGAAGAAGAATAATTGCGACTTGCCTTTATTCATCACCTACCCAAATTGTTCAGAGTATAAATTCAGTGTGCTCATAATGTTCTTTTCTTCAACTAACGATATCTCCCCAAAAATTATTGTATCATCTACGAATTGGGAGTGAGTAATAGCATCCAATTGATTGTGCACCTTTATCCCCTTCCATTTACAAGTTGCATGTCTTATTTGGATCAATTTCCCAAGAACTTCAGCCATTATCACAAAAAGGCCAAGAGATAAAGGGTCACCCTGATGCAAGCCCCTAGTGGCTTCGAAGAAGCCACACACATTTCCATTGACAATCATCAAAAAATTGACAATTGAGATACAAAATTTGATACATTCAATCCAATTATTAGAAATCTGAATCTTTTCAGAACGCATATCAAGAAATCCCAAACAACCCGATCATATGCTTTGGCAACATCTAGTTTAATGACCATACCTTTCAATTTCTCTTTATACATTGAGTGGATCACTTCTAAGACCAAAATGATGCTATCTGCAATCTCTCATCCGAGTGTGAAGCCATTTTGGTTTTCTGATATTAGTTTCGATAATATTTTCTTTAGTATTTATGTCATGGCTTTGGAGATAATCTTGTAAATCATATTGCATAGCGAGATGGGGCGATAATCCATCATCGCCTCACAATCTTGCTTCTTGGGAATTAATGTTATCAGGGTATGATTGATTTCTTTGACAAATCTCTTATTTTTCCTAAATTCTTCTACCACCGACCATATGTCCAGTTCGATGAAATCCCAACAGTTCTAAAAGAACTTGGGCCTTATGAGGATGAAGGGAAAAGGTTGCATTTTTTATTTCTTCCATGGTATACGGTGCCTATAGTATAGCGCAATATTCATCAGTTATAAGTGTTTCAATAACCTCATCAATTATGGAATATATCGAGTTGGAGTCACTAATTCTGCATCCCAAAAGCTCTTTGAAATAATCTATGGCAGATTGCTCAATGTCTTTTGCCGAAGTACATACCTTCCCATTGCCATCCCTGATGGATTCAATTTTATTGTTTATTCTTCTGGCCTTGGATGAGGCATGGAAATATTTTGTGTTCAAGTCCCTGTCTGCAATCCATAACTCCCTAGATTTTTCCTTCCATTACAACTCCTCCCTTTTAAGGATTTTTGAGTACTGATCTTTTAAGAGCTTCTCTTCTCTTTGTTAGTAATGCCCCTTATCATCACATGATTTCTTATGTCCTCCAATTCTTTCTCAATCCTGTTTTTCTCCGTAAAAAAAAATTTAAAGGAGCATTTGTTCCATGCTTTGAGCTTATTTTTCAAAAAATGCATGTGTTTAGTGAATCTAAAGCTTGGGGAACTAGAAAATATATTACCTTCTAGCCATCAATCCCTGAGATTCTTCAACAGTTGTGGATCACGCCACCACATGTTATGAAATTTGAAATAATGTTTCTTACAAGGGTTATCGGAAGAAATTGAAAGTGAAATAGGGAAGTGATTCGACCCTATTAGAGGTATTATGATTGATTCCAATGAGGAGTTACCATTCATCCACCATTCGCCAACCAAGAACCTGTCAAGTCTCTCAGAAATTTTGGAGAAATTCAATCTTCTATTTGTCCATGTGAATCTCCCATTTTGGGGAATGATATCAATCAGTTTGCAGTTGGATATAAAATCCTGAAAATCATCCAAATTACCTTGGTAGGTTTTCTTAGACCACCCTCTTTATCATCAATATCTAGGATGGCATTGAAATCACCAAAAATTATTACCTTATCATAATCTAACAAATTAACCTAAATGGAGATCTCAGTCCACACTTTCAGCTTCTCTTCAGTTTTGATTAGTCCATACACATTAAATAGTGAAAATTGAAGGTCTGATCGCCTACACTGAATGATACAGGTCATCCAATGATCGCATGAAGCAATTGGAGTAACTTCGACAAGAGATGGATTCCACAACAAGCCCAAACCACTAGCCAAACCCCTAGCATCTTGGAAGACTCCTTCCCAACAGTAGCAATACTTTACAAATTCTACTGCCTTATCACCATTGAGCTTTGTCTCTTGCAAAATAACTATTTCTGACTCGAGCTTGGTCAAGGATCTTTTGACCAAGCATTTTTTGTTAGAGGCAGATAAGCCCCTGACATTCCATGAGGAGATCTTCATTTTTCTCCAAGGGACGGGTTCTCTCCCTTGGATGCTTTCAAATAATTCAAAACACTGACGATTCCTTTTTCATTGGCTCTTTGTTCCCTAACCAACCTATTACTCTTCCTACCCCTCATTCCTTTGGAGTGACCAAGGAGGGTACTAGCGGATTGGCTAATGCTTCTTGGGTCCAGTGTGTCAATATCCTCTATTTCCTCAAATGGTTTAGAGGTCTCTGAGAAAAAATCATCCAAACCATCCATAGTACCTTGATCAGTCTGCACCGTATCCATTGGAGGATTTACCCAAACTGTCTTATCCAAATTACACAGGGTGTTGTTTTCCATCATATTGGGGATGGGCTCCAGATTCTTCAAATGTGGGTTGTCCTTCGAATCTTTCCTAGGGGAGATGGAAGTGTCTTTAGGTGCTTCAAGCAATAAAGTGCCATCATGTGGTTATTCCATCTTTTTCCTCCATATTTGCTTGGGTCTCCTAGGCGGTCGGGTGAAATTACTTCTCACAAACATTCTACATCTCTCAGATAGGTGAAATTTACAACCACATTTGGAACAAGCCCTAATATCCTTTTCAACCTCAACCTGTTGATCCCATTCGCCATCTGAAGATAATATCGTGATCGACCGAGGAATGGTCTTAACAACCGTAATTTTCATCCTCGCATAAGTGTACAAGTCATTATCTATAATTTCCTCATCAATTTCCAAAAGTGTTCCTAGGGTTCGACCGATTTTCTCCAAACTCAAATCGCTGTAATATTCAATTGGGAGATTAAACAATCGGATCCATACCGGTTCTTCATACATTGCTAATGGATTACAATCAAATTTTGGGGTCCAGGGTTGGATGTATAGTGGAAGGTGGCCCATAAACCAGTTTTCCTTTTCTAGGATGTGGTTCCTTTCAGATTCTTCTATGAAGATGGCGACAAAGAAACCTTTAGGGATAAACTTAATGACAATGTGTTTTCCCCAATTACTATCAACCCAATCGTGGATAGTCTTCCTAGACATCTTTGGTCTGATAAATCTAGCAATGATCGCCTATTTCGCAAAGATGCATCTTTCATCCTCCACCTCCTCTATTAGGTCAATTTTGATCTTGAATCCCGTTTTATTTGTAACTTTTTCCTTGCAATAACTACTTTCAAGGGTTCGATGAATATTGCAGTACACCATAGGAACCTTCTGCTCTCTTTCCTGATCATCCCAATCAACGTCCAAGATTCTCCATTTGACTAGATTTTGCAATACATGCTCGCACCCTTGACTCTCCTCTGCATGTCTGTCGTTCTGATTTTCATGGTTCAGCTGCTCCGTTTCGCACTGCTTCTTATCGCTATGCTCCATCCTTGAAAATTGAAAATCCATGATCTATCCACAATAATTACTATTATGTTTTAGCTTTATTCTAGAATAAATAAAATTATTTGTATTTTCTTTTAACACTATCTATAACCATTATAATCATTAATCATCAAAGATTGAATAAATTACCTAAGGGTAAAAAGGTGAATCGCTATGTGTATGTGTGTGTGTGTGTATGTGGGGCACCTAAGAGTTCAAAAAAACAAGAGAACTGAAAGCTCAAATAACTTGTAGTTGCAAGGTTTACCAAATCCATCTATTTTATATTTGTATGTAAAAACATATACAAAAAAAAACCTTCCCCACAAAGTGACACAACTAAATCTCCTTACCAAATACTTATAAGATTAACCAACCATATGCATCAAATGGAACCCTCACACATTTAGAACTAGCAACATTCTAGATAAAAATTTTAAAGTATCCATAAGTTGTTCATATTACTCAAATTATTGATATATGACCCCATAATTATGTATACTTAATGTATTAATTCATATAGAAAATACAAACCCACCAATAATCCTTCAAAAATACTATTAGTGTCCATTGACTGCATATATTCTATCTAACATATTGTCCAATCCAACACATTCGATCCACAAATAATCAAGGAGCAAGAATAAATTATGTAGGTCTTCCCCCTCCTCTAAGAAACAATTATATTTCCTATAACTATTTTCTACACAAGATGAGACAAGTTGACTATGTAACCACCTTCACTTGACTACATCACAGCAACATGCATGGGCATTGAATTCAACTTTAGAAGAAATCTTTACCATTAACCCTTTTGAGAATTTAATCATCACCTTTTACAAGGCAACTCGTGTTCTTATTTAACCCATGAATGTACAAAATGATGGTTGAAAAATCTTTAACCTAGCTATCAATACCCTTGATATCTTCATGAAGTACATACTCGCGGCCAAAAAATAAAAAAATGTTCCTCTTGTCCAATGAATGATTTTGTTCCAATAATTTTTTTGTCATTATATAGCCCTAATCATCACACCAGGAGTGTCATACATGTCCTTAGAAAGTCCCTAGGTTCTCACCATCCACATATTTAAATCTAGGTTGACTAGATATCTCTCTCTCCAAATATGATGTGAATCTTTCTAGTGGGTAAGTGCACAAAGATGGTGGTCAAAAAGGGGGGTATAAGTGGACACTTTTTTTCTGAAATCAGGTGAACCTGAACTTAGAGGCAAAATTTGAAAGTCATCCACTCAAGATATGAAGATAATCAAAAAACAAATATTGTAGTACTCTGAATCTAGTTTCCAAACTACTAAACTTTTTCAAAATTGGATAAGATTAAGGGGGTCAAATCCTTCGCGCATGAAAAACTGACCCTATTTTTTTCTAAAAAACATAACATAGTGTCTGACATGTGCATCAAAAAATTCATAGTTAGATTTAGTATTTTGACAAATCCTTTGGCAAAAAGATAGTTAAGAGTGAGCACTATAAAATATGTATTTTTTTGTAATTGTTTTTTGAGTATTTTTTTTTTTATGATTTTTCCAATCGAGCACATCCTGAAAATTTGGTACCTGTTCGTGCACGAAGCATAAGTTGCACTAAACAAATTGAAAATACAAATTAACTTTTTTTAAATTGTAAATAATCAAGTGCACTACAATAATATATAAATTTTTTAAAATTTGGATACGTGTATCAAAAGTTATTCAAAAAATTGTGCACCTATGTCTGTGAGAACTATGCAGACACTAGTAAAAGAAATTCAATAATAATATGTTATTGTTGTTCAAATTGAAAAAAAATTATATGGTTAGAAAGCTCAGAAGATGGGTGAAAATATGGTGGCAATTTTAGAAATACCCACTTTATGAAGTGTAACCCTGATGATGACAAAGTCGATAAACCAAGTTGATAAAATAAAACACGTCAAAAATGAGAGAAATGGAGGGAAATCAAACTTCCAATCCGTAGCTTTTTCATCCAGGCCTATTTCCAAGCCTAAAAATTCAAAAGCGCATATGTGGTACTTATGGTTTAAAAAATGTTTATGGGGTATTTATAGTGTAAGAAGCGCGTACACGCGTGTTTCCCATTAAACAGCGCGTACGGGCTATCTTTACTATAAACAGGGCATACGCGCTATTGTATAATATTATATTCTATGTATAATATGTGTATATTCATATAATATATGTAATATATAATATGTGTATAATATGAAATTGTATATATAATATGTTTATATACATATAATATATTAAACATATATATACACATGTAAGTGTATCGTCTCTCCCTCTCAAACGCATACAAGGTCTCTCTCTCTCACTCTCTCACTCTCTCTATCTCTCTCTCCTTCTCCCTTCCTCCATACCCCATTCCTCTTTCTCTTCCTCTCTCCCTCCATACCCCATTGCAACTATGTCTGCACTTCTATAGAAGAAAGTGAATTTATTTCTTATCTGCAACTTCCTCTTTGATTTTTATCATGTATTCTCTCCCTCCCTCTACCTCTCCCTTCCCCCCATGTTCTCTCCCTCTCTCTCCCTCTCTCTCCCTCTCCCCTCTCCTCTCCATCTCTCTCTCTCTCTCTCTCTCTCTCTCTCTCTCTCTCTCTCTCTCTCTCTCTCTCTCTCTCTCTCTCTCTCTCTCTCTCTCTCTCTCTCTCTCTCTCTCTCTCTCTCCCTCTCCCTCCCTCTCCCTCTCCCTCTCTCTACCTTCCCCCCCTCCTCTCTCCCTCTCTCCCTCCCTCTACCTCTCCCTTCCCCCCATGTTCTCTCTCTCTCTCTCTCTCTCTCTCTCTCTCTCTCTCTCTCTCTCTCTCTCTCTCTCTCTCTCTCTCTCTCTCTCTCTCTCTCTCTATCTCCCTCCTCTCTCCTCCTCTCTCTCTCTCTCTCTCTCTCTCTCTCTCTCTCTCTCTCTCTCTCTCTCTCTCTCTCTCTCTACCTTCCCTCCCCCCTCTTCTCTCCCTCTCTCCCTCCCTCCACCTCTCCCTTCCCCCCATGTTATCTCCCCTCTCTCCCTCTCCCCCTCTCTTCTCCCTCTCTCTCCCTCTCCCCTCTCCTCTCCCTCTCTCCCTCTCTCTCCCTCTCCCCTCTCCTCTCCCTCTATCTCCCTTCTCTCCCTCTCTCCCTCTCCCTTCCTCCATACCCCTTCCATAACTTTTTTAAGGCTTAGTAGCGCATACACGGTACTTATTACTCATAAGCAGTACTATTCCCATTATTCGATACCCTGGGATAACATTTTTAGGCTTAGTAGCACATACGCACTACTTATCAGTCGAGAATACCGTTGGGCTTGCCAACATTTTATGGCCTAGCAGCGCATACGTGGTTTATAGACATAGTTTTAGTTGCCCAAGAGCCTCAACGGCCTCAAAAGAAGTTTTTGAGGTCGTTGAAGGCCCCACTAGAACTGTGTCTGCACTTCTATCACTGTTGTATACATAAAAGTAAGTGAATTTTTTGTTTTTTGCATGATTGAATTGTTGTTTTTATTATTTTTTTGTTTTTGCATGGTTTCAAATGATTAAATTGTGATTGTTTAATAGTTTGATTCCAAAAAATAGTGATAAGATGCATACTTATGGTTATTTATTTATTTTTGAACTTTTCTTTACATATATATGTAATATGATTCTATTTAGGTCAACCGATCTCAACCATGGGAAAGAACAAGTGAGGAACGATGGAACAACGAGAGGCTCAAAAGGAAAGACAAAGGCAGCGTATGAAGAAATTGTGTTACATAAGAACAATGGGAGAAGAAGGTATGTCAACCTCAACATCTCAATTCAATTTACCAAATGAATATAATGCACCTAATGCAATTGAAGAAGAAACATTTGATAATTTACCGTTTGAACCTAATGCAATTGAAGAAGAAACATTTGATAATTCACCGTTTGAACCTAATGCAATTGAAGAAGATATTGCATTGAATAATCAATTAAATGATGAACATATTACACCTTCTCTACTTGATGAATTGAATGTACATAATGCACCGATGTTAACACCTCCTAGAATCATTCGTAGGAAACCAAAGTATCTAATTGACATTGATGAGAATATATTGAAGTCAATGCCCAATAAAATGAATGAATGAACTTGTGGGAGAATGGTTAAAAGAATATGGCAAAACTATTTTAAAAACTTAAATCAAACCGCAAGATGTCAATTAATTGTTCAAATGATTAAAAAAATGAATTTTAGAGAGACAATGAAAACTCTAGGCCTAAGATCATCTAAAAGTAACAGTGAAAGAACTATTGTCAGAAATCTATTTGATGCATATCAATCTATTGGTTCAAAATCATGTAGTAAAGATTCTAATGCTACTCGACATGTCATTACATTAACCATAATGAGCAAGAAAATAAAAAAAGATCGTTTGATAAGCAAAACAAGTAAGTCATTGAACTTTAGTAGAACAACATTAAGTAAAGCATTAAAGAGGTGAGAACAAATAGAGGAACCTAACAATAATTATCTTTGGGCATTCTCGGGTAGACTACCATGCAAAGACAAGGTTGTTGTAGATGCACTAAAAACATTAATTGAAAATTTTTGGCATGACAACACAAGAGTATCGCCCAACCAGAGAGATGTTGTCAGAAGGCGAATTGGGTCTAAAAATCGTGAGCCACATGTGAAACACTATTTGGATATGACTCAAACTAAATTTTATGAAAGATTCCTTCAAAAGTTTCCTCAAATAAAAATTTCTCAAAGATTTTTTGAAATCGCAAAACCTTTTTATATTAAGATTAGTCATGTACGCACCACATGTTGTTGTAGGATGCATATTGAATTTTCCATGCATTATGATATTTTTCGTCATATTTGTTCTACTTTGCACACTAACGATGTTTTGCAGGAATGTAATATACAAGCACCTCCTAAGTCGGCAAGAGAATTTATTTCAAGTGTGTTGTGTAATAGACATGATGGTTGCATTTATTATAAGATTCCTTGTTTGGAAGGTTCTTGTGCTATATGTGGTGGTTTGCAACATTTACCAAGATGCATACATTTGGAGAGCACACATGAAATTGGTACGAAACTAGTTTCTTTTGGAAAATACAAGACAATCACATATGGAGTTAAAGATGGAAAAGATTTGAAGAGATGTGAGCTAGTGAAAAATGATATATGTGTAGCTTAATTTATGAAAATGTTTCAAGAGAAACTAGTTTATGAGTACATAATGCATACACATATGGTTAGATGAGCAATTCAAGTTGTGTAAGGACACATTTCCTCTTGGCACCATTGTCTCTATCATTCATTTCACTAAAAAATTATACACTACAACCTCAAAATGAAGTGCAATCCATGTATTATCACTCTACACAAGTTTCTATTTTTGTACACATAGCATTCATGCATGCAGATGATAGCACAGAGGAGGATAGAAAGGTTGTAAGAGAGTATAACTTCTACATAAGTGATGATCGTACTCATTCATCAGATTTTGTACAAGGATACTTTAAAGTTTTCTATGATAGTTTAAGGGAAAGCAACATATGATACAACCGACACTTAATATGGTCAGATAATTGTACTGCACAATTCAAGAATGCAAGGATGTTTTATTGGCTGACAAGGATGCATGTGACAAGTGGTGTACAACATTTTTGGAATTTCATTAAGGCTGGACATGGTAAGGAAGAGCACGATGGTGCAGGAGCATGAGTGAAAAGAGCCCTAGCCAGGGAAGAATTGAAGTACAAAGGTGGTGCTAAGTTGGTAGATGCAGAAATAATTGTGTGATGGTGTAAGTCTACGATGGGTCCAAGTAATCCAGGTATGTCATTGGTTCATAGATATTTTTGGTTGATTACTGAATCTAACATTGAAAACTATCTAGATTGTTGTACAGTTGCAGGATCGAGTGACATGCACTCATTTATGAGTTCAAATTCATGTTCACTGGTAATTTATACGAGACAGATGGTATGTTTTTGCTCTTCATGCATGTATTGTTTGTGGGAAGAATGTGAATCAGAAGAGTGGGTTGACAAATGGTCTTGTAGACCATTGGTTCCCATTGATTCATATCAAATTCCCAAAGCACTACAATTGAGCCAGATGGAGACATCAGTGGATTTTGACCATGTATCTGACCTAGTGGATTCAAGTGATTTTTTGAGTTAATTTTTTTGCTAGTATTCTTTTTCATTCATTTTGTTGTACATCATACTTTATTTTTGGTATTAATTAACACTTTATAAAATGCAGGTCATGTGTATGCAGTTGTTGCAAAAGAGAACAATGAAGAAGGAACAGATTACTATTTGTGTCGTTGTGTTGAGCCTAAAAGAAAATTGACAACCACAATCATTGACGGAGAGGGTATTGAGTACCCAATAGGGTCTGTTGTCATGACAGGAACATGGCTTCGGAGATACCCTATCAAGAATTATGATGTTTGGTTGTTCGAGGACTTTGAAACACACAGACATATTCTTCATTTCTCTAACCTTGTTATTGCAACAAATATTCATTTGATGAAGTATCGTGGTAGACCTCATAACAAGATTTTATGGAAAGTTTGTGAATCTGACCACGAGGCAATACTTGACACAATACGGGTTAGAGCCGATCCTGAAGGCTTACTTGATTGATTCTACGGTTTAGAGTAGAATGAATTTGAGAATTTTGTATAAATCGTCGATGAATTGTTCTATATTCATTTTTTGTATATATAAATACCCATGAGCTGATTTTTACATGTTTAGGGGCATAATTTTGTATATTTAAGTGGCAATGAGCTGATTTGTACATATGTACATGCCAAATTTTGTATATTAAAATGGCTATGAGCTGAATCGCACATATTGTAATGCCAAATTTTGTATAAAAGCCCATGAGATGATTTGTATATTAAAATGGCGATGAGCTGAATTGCATATATTGTAATGCCAAATTTTATATAAAAGCCCATGAGATTATTTGTAAGACAATTTTTTGTATAATCAAATAGCCAAGAGCTGATTTGACCATATTTAAAGGCAATTTTTTGAATAATATGTGACAATGTTTTGTGACTATTTTGTGTGTCAATGTTTTGTGACTATGTTTTGAGTATATGTGATGTGTCCCTAGTCAATCATGAGCATTCTTGATTCTTGTATAATCATGGATAATTATTTGAGTCATTATCGAGTCATAGGGGTGATAGATTGAGACTAGATACAATTTGAGCAAAAATTGTCATTGTTGTCAAAAAAATTGTCAAAAAAGTTGTCAAGCAACTTCTACATTGCCGGTAGGGTATGACTCTTGATGTTCTGATGCTTTGGGATGCATGACAGGGGCATGCCTAGCATAAACATGCCCACCCTGACGCACTTGCAATGTCGGTTTGTGCACACGAGGAACATAATCAATTCTAGCCAATCTTGCAACTTTTCCTTGCAAGCAACTGACGGTTTTTTGAGCAGGCGAAAAAATGCTACTAATTGAAAATGGCTTCAAGTCGTCGAAAACCAAGATAGGCCATTATAGAGGAGCCTCACGCGACCCCAAGGGATCAAACAGATTGACCGTATGTGTCGTGGATTGGAAGAAATAGTCCGTCAAATTTTGACAATTTTTTGGACTCAGGGCACTTGAGAGATCTCACCGATAGGGTATGACTCTTGACGTTCTGGTGCTTTGGGATGCACAACAAGGGCATGCCTAGCGTAAACCTGCCCACCTGGATGCACTCGTGACGTCGGTTTGTGCACATGAGGAACAAAATCAATTCTAGCCAATCTTGCAACTTTTCCTTGTAAGCAACTGACAATTTTTTGAGTAGGCGAAAAAATGCTACTAATTAAAAATGGCTTCGAGTCATCAAAAACTGAGATAGGCCATTGTAGAGGAGCCTCACATGACCCCATGGGATCAAATAGATCGACCGTATGTGTCATGGATTGGAAGAAACAGTCCGTCAAATTTTGACAATGTTTTGGACTCAGGGCACTTGAGAGATCTCACTAGTAGGGTATGACTCTTGACGTTTTGGTGCTTTGGGATGCATGACAGGGGCATGCCTAGTGTAAACCTACCCACTCAGATGCGCTCGTAACGTTGGTTTGTGCACACGAGGAACATAATCAATTCTAGCCAATCTTGCAACTTTTCCTTGCAAGCAACTGACGATTTTTTGAGTAGGTGAAAAAATGCTACTAATTGAAAATGGCTTCGAGTCGTCGAAAACTGAGATAGGCCATTGTAGAGGAGCCTCACATGACCCCACAGGATCAAACAGATCGACCATATGTGTTGTGGATTGGAAGAAACAGTCCATCAAATTTTGACAATCTTTTGGACTTAGGGCACTTGAGAGATCTCACCGGTAGGGTATGACTCTCGAAGTTTTGGTACTTTGGGATGCACGACAAGGGCATGCCTAGCGTAAACCTGCCCACTCAAACATGCTCACGATGTTGGTTTGTGCACACGAGGAACAAAATCAATTCTAGCCAATCTTGCAACTTTTCCTTGCAAGCAACTGACGGTTTTTTGAGCAGGCAAAAAAATGCTACTAATTGAAAATAGCTTCGATTCATCAAAAACCGAGATAGGCCATTATAGAGGAGCCTCACGCAAACCCATAGGATCAAACAGATCAACCGTATGTATCGTGGATTGGAAGAAATAGTCCGTCAAATTTTGACAATTTTTTGGACTCAGGGCACTTGAGAGATCTCACCGGTAGGGTATGACTCTCGACGTTCTGGTGCTTTGGGATGCATGACAGGGGCATTCCTAGCATAAACATGCCCACCTAGATGCACTCATGATGTCATTTTGTGCACACGAGGAATAAAATTTGACCATTGCGAGCGTGAGGGTGCTCTCGCACCAAACACATTGTTGTTTAAATTCATATTGTCGATTTTTGTTGTTTATATTCATATTGTTAATTACATATGCAAATATTCATTTAAATTTATAAAAGGGCAGCCACCAAATACACCGAATACACAATAATGAATTGAAATTTTGTAAGGTTAATTCAACATTTTAGAAATTTTATCAAATTGTATTCCACGATTGCAATGCTTTATATCATATATTTTTGTTGTTTATATTCATATTGTTGATTACATATGCAAATATTCATTTAAATTTATAAAAGGACAACCACAAAATACAACGAATACAAAATAATTAACTCATTACACATTTATTGGATCGAATATCGATATTTATATATATAAAAAAAGGCATGTCTGCCAAGTCAATACAAGTATTACAAAAATGTGGCATATGACATGTCCAAATCGATATACAATAAAAATGTAGAATATATCTACATGTATTGGTCATTCTATGACCAAAAATAACACTATATGATCCTAAACTTCTGGTGGATCATCAAAATCAAGCCTCTTCGGCGTAGTACGCGGCTCTGTAGATGGCTACAAAACCACAATTCAAAAGCCAAGTTAGAATTCTTTTGTAGAAAATAGTTCACAATTGACATCATAACTATGCATTTAACTTTAATTCCTTTGCAATTGAAATGTAGATTACCTCATCGGCTGATCCAGGAGCTAATGTCTTCACTCTCCTCTCCTTGTCACTCTTAAGAGTTTTCTTGAAGACATACTTAAATGGATCCACGTTATGGTTGTACCATGAACGATTCTATTGTAGATTAAATGTACAATTAATACAATGTACTAACATAAATATATCAAAAACACTTAAAACCTATAATATAGAGAACAATGACATACTTGTGCCTCAGATGCTTCTCCAATCGATTGAGGATGGCTCACCATCGATGTAGAAACAGTCGCTATTACCTATACAAAAAATGTATAAAGATTAAATACAATTAATATAATGATAAGTATTGAAGGTTGAAAACAATTAATTTTACATATCAAACAAAAGTGTACCGGATCCTAATATGCTTCTCCAGTGCAAGGAGGAGGGTTCGCCATTGACGAAATAGGTATGGATATTTCATGTATGAAAAAAATATAAGATTATAATATATCACAAGTTCACATGTACGCGTGCATATAATCATGAAATCAAGAAAATAAAGTAGAGATACATACCTCTGCCCTCTCTTGATTTGCGGGCGAATTAGGTGCATTCAACATATCCACAAAGCTCAATGGCCGATGTACATGTAAAATAGACAAAAAACACTAATCAATCTACAAACCCCAACTAATACTTGATTTCAACATTTTCAAACAATTGTACAACTAAAAATGTGTTCAATTACCTTCTTCACATGTTTTGGCATCTTCGAGATATTGTTTTTCTTCGGACGAGCCGTAGACGCGGAGGGGGTGCCCTAAAAATAGAAAATTAACATGAGATATTAGTACGGATAATAAATTAAACATAATTTTAAAAATCTAAAATGAAATGACTTGCATATTCCATCAAAACAATACATAAAAAGAGTTGTACAAAATATGATACCGTATAGCCTTGTAGGCCAAAATCGATCGCCGACAGTGTGATGTCATCAATCTAGGACATTTCGTCCCCTGTCAACACCTACAAACCAGAAATGGACCAAGCATTAAAGATAGTTAGTATATCTTGTGTTTTTTTGAATTCAAAGTGTACTATTCTATTTTAACATGTTACAAAATTTATACCTCAGGCGTCGAAGTTGCAGCTGTGGTAACTGGGGGAGGTGTATAGGATACCGCTGTTGCATCCTGAAATGCATATTATTTGTCTCAATTTAAATCGATGTATAAATGAAAATTCATTTATGTAATTACAAAATTAAAGTGACTGATAAATAAAATGTTATGAATTCAAATCAACACACCTGTGTCTGTGGCTCATGGGCTAACACCATGTCCATCAACTCATCTATCAGTGCGACATCCTCAACTGTGTGAGCCTGACATCTACAACCGCAAATCGTGCATAGATGATATGAGTATCCATCTGCACTGACTGCATCATTTATCCCTGAGCATATCCCCGAGCAACTAACACACATATGCTCGATGGGATCTCTATCGCCCTCTAATGGCTCATCATCCAATACAATAGGGTGTGCTAATGATGTCCCATGCTGGATGATGGCACCAGTCAATGTTGTGGTCGCCTGAAGAGTCTGTAGCTCCATCGACTCTTTCAGCTAGCTCCATCGACTCTTTCAGCTCTAATGGGACAGCCTGATGCACCTTGGGTTTGGGTGCTAGGGGGTGGTGACTCTCCACGGCTAATTGCCTACGGGCTCTAGGTCTATCTTGGGCAGAGCCACCACCTCTACCATGAAACTCTATCTCATGTCAAAATAATTTGGGCGCACATTGAGCACAAACTCACAATATATTTTTCTCAAAAAATATAATGGCACCTCATAATTATTACAAGGTGGATCGTCAAAGACCATCCACCACCTCTGCCAAAAAAGATTATTCATCTACACATTGGTACACCAATGTATGGAAAACCTCTTTGCATTAGGAGGTAATGACTGACCAGTTTTGGGGTCAACAAAAAGGGCACATATTTGTTGTTTAGAAATATTTTTGTTTTTAACTCCATCGTATGATAGCCCATTGGCATAGAATTGATGACACCTGTCCCTAAAGCTTCCCCATTTGGTAATTTATGTGGAAACAGCTGTGGCACCACTAACGAATGTTTCTAGGCTAGTGGCGAGGGATTGATGATGGTCAAGTTCAGAAGTTTTCAATTTTACAATCAGTCTATTGATTTTGGATGTATTTTGCCCTAACTGATTAATTAATTCTTCTTGTGTTTCGGCTGTGTGGTCAAAAGGAGGAATTGGGGGTTGTTCTTGTGTGTTTTCAGGAGGTGCATTTGGTTGTTCTTGTGGGTTTTCAAGAGGTGCATTTGGTTGTTCTTGTTCTGGATTAGAAGAATCTAGTTTTTGAAACAAAAAATGAAAAAACCTAATCAAAATTAATGAAATTAAATTCAAAACGTAAAACAAATTGCATAAACCAGAAAGAAAGACAAAAAAAAACAAAAACTAACCTTGATCCATAGCATGGAGGACAAATTTCGCACCTCGTTCATGGTTTAGGTTAGAAAATGGGAAAAAAACAAAGTAAAAAATGCGCTTTTCGCGTAAATGAGGACCCAATTTTTTTTTTAAAAAAAAATCATCAGACACCATGTACGCAATTTTACTAGGATTATTAGCATGTACGCACTCATTTTCCTATAAGCAGCGCGTATGCGCTAATTTTCCTAGGTGTAGCGCGTACACGCTCAGTTTCCTAAACTCAGCGCATACATGCTACCTTTTCTAGGCTCGGGAAGAACAAACCTAAGCACATACGCGGGAATTTGAAATTTTAAAACCGCGTATGCGCTGCCTGTTTTTTCAAGTTTTTTTTGGGTGGTGTCCACTTTTCTGACCACCATCTTTGTGCACACGCCCTAGTGTCTCTTCACTAGTCACCATTGATTTGTGTTTCCTATCAATTGAACCATCCTTGTTACCCTCTAAAACGCTCCTCTCTTATATTTCCCAACCTCCAAAGTAGAAGCCACACCCAAGAATAGAGAGCACCACTCATGGAGAATGTCAAAGAAACAACCTAAGCATCACATCAAAACATAAAATACATCCACCACCATGTCTAACAAACATACACCATACTCAACATAATAAGATTGATGTCCACACCCAAATTGGAAGAAAATCACCAAGCAATTACTCCCTATTGTTCAAGATATGTCCTATATCTTATCTTCATGTGGAAAATATATAACACAATTAATATTACATAAACCACTCATTAGGGCTTAGAACTCTAGTCTATACCTCTGGATTTCTTGCTTACATCCATCTTCTTTTTCTTCTTCTTCCTCCTACTCTTCTTCAATTTATTCTTCTTTTTCATGCTCTTGTTCTTTTGGATCCCATTTGTGTAATAAATCAAGTGTTCTAGTTCATCCAAAGAAGAAATATCTTCAAACATTGATGTAAACCATGGTTTAGCTTCACCACTTAAATACCACAAAAATTGAACCATACTATAATTTTACCATGAGTTATTTTATATTTGTAGCCCCATTCTAATACATCTTTGCTTCTATAAAATTACTTGAATCTCCATTAAAACTAGGGTTTAAAAAAATGTCTACAATAGATTACCATTTTATCAAATGCAATTGACACCCTCCATTTAAGTTTTCTTGCAACCATGCTTGGAGATCCTACATATACATCAGACCATTCCTCATTCTACCTTAGGCATTTTAATCTCTTCCTTGAAGAGAAGATGAAAGACAAGATGACACCAAACTTGTTGGGACAAAGTAAAATGATCATTGATCATATATTTCATAAAATGAGAACAATACATGAAGGAGATAGCTTGAGAAAAACTCATAAACGTTGCTTGCATACTGACTATATCTATTTAAAAATAAAATATTAAATGTTGAGAATAAAAAATCTAAACTACTCTAACTCAAAACTGTGCATGGAAGTCTTGCTTCCAGCACTTACAAAAGTTGCACTTAGAATAAGAAATCTACTGAGAAGAGAAGAGAGAGATATATCTCAAAGAGGAGAAAACCTAAAGAAGCCCTAAAGGAAACTTCTAAAAAAACTTGTCCTCCATCTTGAAATCTGCATTACACTTTCACTGGTTGTCCTCTCTTCCTCGAGCCTACTAAAGCCTTTGAAAATCTGGAGAAAATCTTCCTCAAGTTGCTTGCTCAGTTGAAAATTTGCACCTTGTTGGATGATGTCAAAATATGAAAATGTGTCATTTGCAAGCAACTGTCAACTCAATTTTGTACCTTTGTCCAAAAAAATTTGCATTTTGTTGCCACTCCACTCTTTTGGAAAAGTGTGTTGAAATCTGAAAATTAACACTTTGGTGCACCTGTCAAGTCACCTTTTCTCACTTGCCAAAGTTTGCTATCTTTAGCTCCTGTCACACTTGTTGCAGGAGCTCACTTTTCTCTTTGCTCTAAAAACCAAAAAATGTGTCCTTTGACAACTAAAAACTCTGTCATAATTTGAAATTTCTCCCAGTTTGTTTTGATAGGAAACCCTAAATTTCTTGCTTCTTTGTGATCTCTCCCTGTTGCCCTAATCCTCCCTCTTTTCATCCAATAGTGTTCTTTTTATTTTTTATTATCCCACACGATTTTGGTCTTCATTACATAATGCATGAGATAAAATTATTTCATCGCTCTTGCTCCTTGTGCTTATCCCGTAGGATTTTTTGGACTCCACACTCACTGCATGGGATAATCAGCAAACTCTTGTGTCTCTGCCTTTAGCTTATCTCGTGGATAGTTTTACCCTACCCTCTTCACCCGAAGGATAAGAATTATTCCCCCCCCCTGTCATGCTACTTACCCCGCGTACTATCTTAAGAGCGTTACTTTATATGCGAGATAAGAGAAAAATTATAAACCTTTCCTCTTCACTCACTTGCTAGCCCTACCAATGGTGTCTTCAAAGCTAAAATATTTATTTCATGCAAAATTTTAAAATGTTATAAAGTAATAAGAATTACTTTACCCTGACATCATTTTAAATCATTTAAAAAATGATCTAAGCTCTTTGTCGGTTTTAATAACCCCTTTGATTTAAAACCAAAATGATTTAAAAAATATTTTGATTTTCATAATTTAAATCAAATCTCTTTATTGCATTTGAAATATAATATTATTTTAACAAATTTGATTAAAAATAATATATATTTAATCTTTGAAGCCCTAATGGCCACTTTGTGCATCAACCTTAGTTGGGCCCCAAAACACTGAACTCGATGGAAATGCTCTGATTCACTAATTGGACATGTCTGAGATCCGATAAATTGAGCTCGGAGTCTTTACTTGGATCATTTTTGCAACCCTGACACTTGACTGAAAACGCTCGAGTAGCTACAGAAATGAGCTTT
This sequence comes from Cryptomeria japonica, assembly GCF_030272615.1. NCBI lineage: Eukaryota > Viridiplantae > Streptophyta > Pinopsida > Cupressales > Cupressaceae > Cryptomeria > Cryptomeria japonica. The sequence goes on from NC_081413.1 coordinate 28,228,569, forward strand.
AAAAACTTATCAAAACATCTGATTAGGGGTTGCAGGCTGGCACACTAAAGGATTGCAATACATAGAATCTAGGGCATTTGACAGATTGTTTATTCGACATCCAAGTCAAAAAAAATTAACTTGAAAGGTTGACTACTCAGGCTTCTGGGAAACTGGACCTGCTGAATCAACCTGAGTAGCCTTCAAACCCTGATTTTAAAAAATATCAAAAGCATCACTTCATGAGCCACCACTTGGTACACTGGCACATCAATATACCCTGAATGAGTGTGCAAGAGGATTTGACCTGATTAAGTCACATGTGTAAATTATTTACCCTCAAAATTGGCTCCTCTGATAAATCTGAACATAGTGTTGTTGAAACCCTAAAAAATATCCATTAGAAATGGCTTCAAAAAGTGGTCAAATGAAGAGATGGGAGACTACAAATCTAGGACTTGGTAGATAATTTTACAGAGAATCATGAGGTATGATTGATTTAATTTCAGGTCAACTGAGTGCAAAATATGAGTTTTCAAAGTGGGCTCCTGACGACTGCTTGACAATGTTTAGTTGGAGAACTGAACTTTTTTCAAATGAAATTGGCTTCAAAAGCTTGTCAAATGGATTGATGGGGTCAATCCACTTGGCATGGGGATTCAAAAAAAATTATAGAATCATGAACAACTTTCCGTTTGGATTGATGATCATTAACCACAAAGATATAATGCCTCAAACAGGGTTACTCAAATAAATGAAAACATGCAAATCAACAACCCTAACCTCAAGACCTCCAAAGGAGACTTCACAAACGCATCATAACTGATATGAGGAATCTACAAATGGGCACACGTCATGTCTACAAGGTATATAACAATCCCCCAAAGGTATTTCTCATGATAATTTTATGGTGCAAAGATACAAGCTCACAAAATGAGCTACTCAAGCTTGCTCTGAAAGGCAATTCTAAATGCAACAAACAAAATTTTGACCCTTGGGTCCTCAAATTTATAAAAAATTTAGAAGTCTCAATAGCCTCTTCAATGGAAATCTTAATTGCATCAAACTTTGATGGCAATCTTCGGAGGATTTTCTCAACAATCTTCTACTCCTCCATGGTTTAGTCCTTAGTTGGTTCAACAAACCAAAGACTCTTGTATGAAATTTTGAAATGGACTCATTGTCCTTCATTTGAATAGTCTCAAAATCTCTTTTTAGAATTTGGAGCTTCACCAATCTGACTTTATTGATCTCTTTGTAGCTTGTTTGGAGGATGTCCCATGCTTCCTTAGCATAGTTAGCTGCTTCACTATTCTGGGAAATATGGCCTCTGTCAAGGCTGCTTCAATCAAACTCAATGCCTTATCATCTTTTCTTCTTGTTTCCCTCAACTTTTTATTCTATATTTTTATGAGGCCGGCATACTAAGTTGGATCAGTCGTACCCACAAACCCAGTTGCACAAAGTTCCCACAAATCATTTGCAACCATGATGGTCTTCATCTTCTTGGCCCAAACATCATAATTTTATTCATTAAAGGATGGAGGCTACTACTAGCTCTTTCCTTCATCTCCATCCATGTCTCCTACACATAAAACTCAAACACCCAGAAAATAAAAATGCCCAAACACACGGATTTAGGGCTCTATAGCTCTGATACCATGTGGAGAGATCAAAAATCTCTCAAGCTGGGCGAACCCAAAAAAATGCAAATAGAGATTGTTGTCTCAATTCGCAAACAACTGGAAACACACCCATAGGAAATAAATTCAAAACACACAAGGAGACATGCAAGCTTTCTTGCTTTCTATTCAAATGGCTGGAAAATACATAAAACACAAAATACAAACTGCAAACTAACTACAGAATACAAATCTACGAGCAGTGATCAGGAGCTTCTCTATTCTACACAAAATGGAGCTTCTTTGATCTCACCTCAATGCTCACTTGGAGCTGCACACATTCAGGAGCGATCATTGCTCTATTGACAAACAACACAGTCATGAGCTACCTTGCTCAACTGACAAAACACTCACACACACACACGTGCTATTGTTGTTTCTATTCATTGCACTCACTTCGGAGTTGCACTTCTCCTCTGCTTTGTTCTCTCTGTTCTGTTGAACTCTCTGAACTAGATTGACTAGAGAATGTTCTCTCCTTTTGTCACTTTTCTGTCCATTCAAAATTCCCCCCAAAATTCCAATTTAAAAATTCATAGCTACCACAATAACTGCCCTGCTTCACATCAGTAGTTGTTGGATGGAAATCCCAAAGTCAATCTCCTCCAGGTTGTTCTACTGTAGAATTCTCTCTTCTGACAGGTAGGTTGGGAGATATCCGTTGGGGGTAGATTGGGCTCAAGGACCATCAATAATTCCAACAATAAACATGTAGCTAGGTAGTTGAATCTTCATTTTGACAATTAAAATAGCTTTTCTTTTTTACTTATATTTCTAAATTAAAATGTTTTTTTTAACTTATATTAAAAATATTATCATATATCTAGATTAGACACCTATCTCTCTATATATTATTCATTTAATTGACATTTTCTATTATATTTTGTTGGAATGCGGTAATTTCTCCTGCATACAAGAAAGATCTACCATCATGCAACCACTGCCAACATGAGCTCAGTATCCACCGTTTACAGTTGTAGTCTCACCATCTTCAACTAGATGTTACCATCATGCAACATTGTCATGCATTGTCAGTTGTAATCCTTTGAATAATGCATATATTATACATAGGTTATTAGATAGTTAACATGCACCGACCATGCACTGTAGTGCAAGCGATTCATCCCATCTTTAGTTATAGCTAGATTTAGGCAATTGTTTAAAAATAGTTTGCATATATAAATAATAGTAAATCATGCAATTGATGCATACAAGACTACGATGGCTTCTAGAATCTTCTAAACTTCTTTATAAAAAAGGCAGATGTAATCTAGTTTATACAATGCAATAGAATGGTGTTTTTGTGTAGCAACACACATGACAATTTATGTGTTTCTATTTAATTTTCTGTGTTTGAATTTTTGAATTCTTTTTGTGTATATTTTTGTGTTTATAATTGTTCTGTGTATGTGATTGATAAATTAGTTATGTGTTATAATCCATCCACCTCCTTCACGAGTGGCATCAGAGCACGGGTGTGAAGCATATCATAGCAAAAGAAGAAGAAGATCCAGGGATTGGTGTAAGAAAAAATTGTACATGATTATGTTGAAGAAGATCGAGAGGAAATTGTTGCCTTATAAAAATAAAAAATAAAAAAATTTAAAAAGAATTTAATTATTTTGAACAGTTGTTGCAACCATTTGCATGTTAGAAGAAATTGCCAAATTACATTTGTAGCTAGTGGTGATTAGGTTTTTTGTGTTGGAGATCAGGTTTGTGATTTTTTGACATTAAATATTTGAAGTTTATTTTTTGGAAATGAGATTTTTTTAAGCAAGACTTCTGTGAAGAAGAAATGTATTGAAATTTGTCTCAAATCTATTATAAAGTTTATGGTTACATTCATTATTAAGGAAGTTTGTAGCTATTGAAAAGTTTAAAAAATTGAGGGTTGAGCTTTAGCTGTTGAAGGAGATTGTTGGAAGCAGAATCTTTTTTTGTGTTGTCTAAGGATTCAAGTGAATAAGGTGAGTTTATATTGTTTATTTCAATGGGAAAATCTGGTAAAAGAATTAAGAAAGAGAATGAAACTTTGGTATGTTAACAAGATTTGTTGAATGAAGAATTGATGAAAATTAAAAAATGTAACTCAAAATTGATAGAAACTATAAAGGAGTCGATAAAAGATATTTATGAGCAATTATGTGAAAATAATATTCTTGTAAAAGAAAATAGAGAAATGAAGGAAAAAATGAAGTTGGTGGATGATTTAAAAGAAAAGATTAAGAAACTAGAAGAGGAAAATAGTTTACAGATAAATGAGCTAACAAAGTTGAAAGAAGAAAATGAATGTCGGAAGGCAAAATTAGTTTGTGATGTTTTATGTAGTACTGAAGATTTGAATTTGTCATATGATAAGTGTGTTTTTGCTGAACAATTTTGTATTGCAGATTGTGAAAAAGTAAATGATAAGGTTCTTAAATGTAATGGTGATGAAATGAATGTTGGTTTGAAAATTATGAAAAGAATTCTTTATAAAGGTCAAGGACTAGGAAAGAATGAATAAGGAATGAAGGATTCAATTGAGCCAATAATGAGGCCCAAATATGAAGGTCTTGGGTATGTTGTGGCTAAAGGAAAGTATGATACAGGTGTTTCAACTACAAGCAAATTAGATCAAGGAAGATAGTGTATTCAATGTTCACATTGTAATAGGAAAGGACATATGAAACAAAAATGTTCTAGGATTTACATCCTTGTACCCTATGTGGGTTAAGAAATCATTGTGAAAAGATGTGTTGGAATAGAGAATCAAATAATGAATATGTGTCAGGTTGCATGAAAATGGTGGAGTAATAGGACAAGTTGGCAAATGTTGGCATTATGTGAACCGGCATGAGCCTTATGTAAACTGGCATGAAGACATAATGATATTGTATGTTGTCAATATGAGACATGGTAAGAACTGGCACATGTGATAGGTGAAGAGAGAAGAACCGACATATGTATGAACCGATTTATATGCCAAAGTGAAGCGGCACATTTGTTCAAGGTGAACCGGCATGTAGTTATGTGAACCGGCACATGGAATCACTGTATGGTTACCGGGTTGTAGGTAGCTTCCACTTCAGGGTTTTCGGTTGGAGCAACTCAAGTGACTTAATCGGTAATCTTCATGTGATGAGTTAGCAGTATGATGGAGGACAGATCCTGTTGCCACGTAAGCTCTATGTGTGTGAAGGATCTTGCATGAAGAAGACTATTCCTATCCACCTCGGGAAAGTGCGAAGTCTGTCAAACAGTGATAATGCGTGATGGGTTATCAGCTGCCATGAAAACGGTGGATAATGGATGATGGAGAATGTCTTGAGATCAATTCAAGATTGTTGCATTTAATGCAATATGATTCAATAGTCAGGATCGAACCATTTGAATTGCTTAACCTAATAGGTTTAGGGTTTAGGGTTTTTGCTACCGACCTGTATGTTTCCTATAAGGTCGATGTTGGGTTTCTATCTGAGATTGTTGGTAAAAGTTGTGAGTGTTTATCCAAGGAAAGTGATACGAGATTCTTGCCAGACCATAGGAGAGAAGAGATACCTGCAAAGTGAATGTGCAGAAGGAAAAGAGGAGCCTAAATGGATCTGCATTAGCATTAAGTGTTGTTAACAGATCATTGTAATACCTGTTGATTTCTAACCACTTCAACAATTGTAAAATCCCCTAATAGGGTAGCCTTAACTGACTTGATTCAAAATCCCTTAAATTGGGTGGTCTTAACCGACTTGTTTCAAATCCCTTAACTGGGTAACTCGAGGCTAATGAGTTCTGAGAAGCTTGAGAAGCTTAGGAGATCCTTTCAGCTATTGAGTTCTTGAAATCCTCTAACAAGGTGACCCTACCGGGTTTAACCCTTAACCGGGTGATCCCTAATAGGATCAGTTCCTACCAGAACCTATTGTAATGTCCTTAACCGGACAAGGCTCCTAATAGAGCGGACTTCTAAAGAGTTCAAAAAATAGCTTGTGGGTATTCATCCCCACCGTGGTTTTTCCCAGTTGGGTTTCCACGTGAAAAATATGTGTGTCATGTGAAATGCTTTTGTCTTGTGATGCTTTGTCTTACCTGTTAAGCATATGAAGGTTCTATGTTTTATGCCTGTCTATAAAACACATTGAACTCACTGTTGTGAAGATCTGATGGTTAAGTTTACTTATTTATGCATGAGAATATAATGATACTGTGGTATTGGGCCAAGAGGAAAGCTTATTGAGTGACTGGTTCATGACTGGTTGAGCTATACTGGATGTTGCCGGTTGCACTCTGTTTTACCGGTATCCCTGTTTGTTAGTCTTTTGGAGTATTTGTTGTCAAACTGGTTTTGGATGATATTGGTGTTTGTACTGATTCACCCCCCCCCTCTCAGTACCGGTTTGGTACTAGTGGTTCATCATTGAGTTATCAGCAAAAACTTTCAGGTATGATCAAAAATTTGTTCAAGTTAAAATGTTCATATGTTGATAGAAATCAAATGAGGTTTGAATATTCAAAAGGCATAACAAATACTTTGGATCAAAGAACACCAAAGAAAACCATTGTCTTGCAAGACATTTACAAAAAGTTAGGTTGCAGAAAGTTAAATATTGATGATTTAAAAATCAAGATATTGAGAGGTTGCCACAATAGTGGGAGAAGCAAAATGTATGGCACTATTATTAAGAATTGGATATGAAAATCAGCAAATCTAGAGTTGGTTTGAAGCTGTCAAGAAAGAGAAGGTTCGAGAAAGTTTGAAGACAAAGATGAGATAGATGAAGACAGAAATCCAAGAATTATAAATGCAGTAGCATATGGTTAAAATTAAGGGAGAATGTTGGAATGCGGTAATTTATCCTGCATGCAAGAAATTTTTACCACCATGCAACCACTGCCACCGTGACCTTAGTATCCACCATTTATAGCTGCAGTCTCACCGGCTTCAACTATATGTTACCATCATGCAACATTGTCATGCATTATTAGTTGTAATCCTCTGAATAATGTAGTGATCATACATAGGCTATTAGATAGTTAACATGCACCGACCATGCACTGTAGTACAAGCAATTCATCCCATCTTTAGTTGTAAATTTAGGTAGTTGTTTAGAAATAGTTTGCATATGTAAATAATAGTAAATCATACGATTTGTGCATGCAAGACTACTGTAGCTTCCAGAATATTCTAAACTTCTTTTAAAAAAGGCAGATGTAATTTGATTTATACAATGCAATAGAATGGTGTTTTTGTGCAGCAGCACACATGACAATTTTTGTGTTTCTATTTAATTTTCTATCTTTGAATTCTTGAATTTTTTTTCTGTGTATTTTTTGTGTTTATAATTGTTGTGTAGGTGATTGATAAATTAGTTATGTGTTATGATCCATCCAGCTCCTTCACATATTCTCCTATTTATAAGTTTTAGAAAATATATTTTTTAATCTGGTCAACTTCTGGAACAAAAATGCTTAGAAGAGCCATTCTAATCATATAACAAACAATAGAGTGAAAAATATATAAAGTATTATATTATTGGGTCATCTATGTCATAGATCAAATTATTAAGTTAATGATCGTCATCACCATTGATTACGGCAAAGATTATACTTGACTTGCATTGTTTAGCACTGATCATAGATTTCTCTTGGACATTAATGTTTGACATGTGAATATCTATCCACTCTGCCAAGTTGCAATGACAAAGAACATGTCAATGAAAATGAATTGTGCAATTATTCTATATTATCTTTATGCAAGCCTTCTTGGATAGCAAATGTTGGGAAAGAGTAAGTAATAAAATATAGATCGATAAAGACTTGGCCCAAAACAATGTGGTTGAATAAGAGAAAGCAATAGCAGCGTCATGTTCGTCAAACTCTAACAAAGAAGTTTCTTGCATCCATAGTAGCTTGAATCTTTACCTATGAAAGAAGTTAAATACCTTTGTTTTAAGTTATCGTTGTAGGATAATAAACATTCTTAGTTAAATGTTTGTGTTGTTAGAAGACAGTTCGAATGAGTTAATTGTTAAAAGTTTAGTATTCTGGAGAGCTTTTTACAATTTGGCTTCATTTTTTGGTTGTTTATAGATGATTTGTAGATTCTTTATTTTTTTATGTTATAAATTCTTGTTATCGGTATCAAAGTACTAGAAATAAGATTCTAGAAGAAAGATTATTGCAGTTCTAAAGGAATACAGTGGGGTGCAATCTTTTGTTCTAAGAGGAAAGAGTGTTTTTGATTAACATAAAATGGGTTTTACAAGGACCCAAAACCCAAATCCAATTATAGAAAAAGTAAAACAACAACGAGAAAGTCTAGAACCAATAGCCAAATAGTAAAAGAAACAGGGGAAAAACCCCACAGAGCCCAACTAAAAAGCAACACTAAAACCTCGAGCAATCCAGCATAAAACTAAATAAGAGCTCTTAAGAGCTCAAAAATTTTCTCAATAAAGTTGTTATTGATGTCTTCCAGCTCCTCCATGATGCTCCTCGTGGTACTTTTCTCTTGATTCCTACTCTTGGTCCTAGTAGATGGGCCTGTAGAAACCTGCACCTTCGATCCATGTGGATTACTATCCATGTTTTTCCTTTTAGATTTAGTAGCAGATATCAGAATACTATTGATCGGTTGAGCTTCATGGATTATCATTTTCTCATTCAACTTTTTAAGGCCTTCACCACTGTTATTCATTTTTTTTAAACTGATATCAACCAAATTCTTGAGAATTCCCTTAAGGTCTTCCAATTCTTTCTCCAAACCAGCAATTCTAGATGCATGCTTTGTTTTCATGGCTTTAACATCTTCAGTCAATGTCTGGGTCAATTTAAGGAGCTTATTATTTTATTAGGCATTGGGGTCTCATTGAAGGAATTAATAATATCATTTATTCCCTGTTTGATGAAGAGGATCTCACTAATCACCCAACTAAAGCAATTCTCTAGACTGGAGGTGCAGTTAGCCAGTAGCAAGTCAATATCCATCGTATCAATTTTACTATTATCAGGGTCCACCTGGTCTAGTTTGAGGGAGATATCTAGCTTAATATTGAGAGGAAATAGAGCTACATTGGGCATGTGGGTATGGATTTCTCCTATAATATCCTAACGTTGTTTTTCTTTTGACTACATGCTCATGGGGAACTTCTTGACTATGTGCAAAGTTTATCTTCAATATGTTAAGTGATTAAATCATTGCTTTTGTATTTGTTGATTATTTGAGAAAAGAAGAAATGTATCGTATGAAATTTTCTATCTTAAGGGGGAGATTATACAAATAACTTTAAGAATTATAATGATTCTTAGTTTGCATGTTTAGGCTAGTGAACATTAAATCCTTCCATGTCACAAATATTTTCATCAAAAATAAGCATTGGAGATAACATAAATATTTTTTCTAAGTATCATTATAAGCATAAGGACTCTCGCCATAAATATCAAACCTAGTGGTTAATCGGATTTAAAATTCAAGTGATAATATGGGTAATAAATATTTTATAAATAAGAAATGAAGTTTGAAAAAATGAAAAATAGTGAAGAATCCTTAAAACAAACATTTCATCTGAAAAAAACTTCATATATAGGCAAAATAAATACTTTTTCTAAGTATCATTATACTTTTCATAGATCTATAAATTGGTTTTTTTAGTGAAGGAAATAGAAAATTTGATAATTTATTTGATGAGAACAATGCAAATTTATACACTTCAAAATAGTTGAAAAAAATTGCTAATCATTTCACTTGTAACATTCATAACTATCTAAACTATATAAAAAAATGTAATAGAATTAACAATTCTATGCTAACATTGCTCCCTTTTATATTTTTCTTGGAAATGTAACCCCAACATAGCTCAAATTTCACCTTTCCAAGATACTTGGTGAGTATATCAGCTATCTAAGAATCTATTGGGTAGCACTGGAGCTAGATGTGGTGGTTCAAGACTTATTCTTGAATGTAATGGCATTCAACCTCAATATTCTTTGTTCTTTCATGGAAAACTAAATTCTTCTCAAGGTTCACAATAAAGAATAGGTGTCATTTCTTTAGAAATCTCCATGTTAGCTAGAATGTGACATAATTGAATTTATTTACACATAGATATTTATACAACATGAGATATAGCCTTGGTGGATGAGAAAACAACAACAATTTATTTATTACTAATTCACAAGATAATAGTGAGCTAGCCCCAAGTCTGTCATGTTAAAGAATTTCTTTAGAGCATTATTTACATCATTGATGAGATTTTTTGAGCTTCTTGTGATCACAAGATAATCTACATACAAACAAGAAAGAAAATCTCTATGCCTACCTTCTTGATAAAATAAAATAAAATTTGACGAGCTACAAGTGAAACCATGTTATGATAAGTGACCATCTATTTTAATGTACCATGTAGTAGGGGCTTTCTTAAGCCTATAATGTGACTTAATGAGATGACATACCTTTTGAGGATGATTTTTGCTAGTGAAACCTGTTAGAATCAAGGATCATTGAGAAGGAGGGTGAATCGGTGATCTACTAGAAATCAAATTCACAAACTTATTCTTTATCCGCCGGTTAGCAATGCATAACAGTAAAGAACATAAACAAGCAATAAACAAACCACAGATCCACAACACCGGAATTTCTACGTGGAAACTCAAAAAGGGAAAAACCCACAGTGGGGCTGGAACCCACAATATTCATATACTATGGCCAGGAGTATATAAATATTACATACATGGGGAATGAACTTGCATTCAGGCTCATTGCCTAGAGCTCACTGCTCAATTACAATGACCCGGAAGGCTAAAACCTTCTGGGAAGTCTCACTAACTTACAGTTTGATTACAATAATAAAATACAGTGAAATGAACTCTGAAATAGAATCTAACAATGCAAGAATGAATTCTAGTTAAGCACAAGATCTCTAACTATACTCGCTTTGTAATTACTTAATTTTTGTCTTAGTCTACTACTAGATTATCTATGAACCAAATGCGCACGTGAAACTATGCTCAATCGCACCAAAACGGATTACCACACCTATCTCACACCGAAAACCAATTGCCAAATCAATCTTATATATTCGATCTTATCAAAAATGATCTCCTTCAAGTCAGCTTCAAGAAGTGTAACGTGTAGCTTCAAGTCGGCTTCAATATCTAACAAAACATAGAACTAGACCAAAAGAGTATAATCACATGCTTCCTAAGGATCTTCCCATTCACCGAGATCACAAAATCAACCACCAAAATCACCGCAATCATCGGAAATCTTTCCGGACCAAAACATCACTGAGATAGCCTTGAATTGCCAGTTAACTACCTACTGGTTAACTCATGCTTTCAAATAAGAGAAATCATGACCACCGGATAAAATCTCTAAGAAGAGTTGCCATCAACGACAACCCTAAATCATAAATCAAGCATCGAAAATCACCGGACGAATGTCAATTGCCAACAAAACCTTTCAATTAGGTCATGTATATACTTCTTCTAGAACAACATTTAAAAAAGAACTCTTGACATCAATCCAGTGAAGCGTCCATCCTTTCTGTGCTTCTAATATATAGACAAATCTAATTTTTTTATCTTTACAATGGGCATGCAAAGGATTCCTCATGACCAATTCTCTCTTACTAAGTGTATCGCTTTGCAATAACACATTCTTTGTATTTATCAATAGATCTCTTTATCTAATATTTTATTTTGAAAAACCATTTTCAGGCTATGGGCTTCATTCCTATAGGATGATTGACAAGATCCCATATTTAATTATTTATCATAGAGTCATACCCAAAATCTATATCCTTCTTCCACTATGACTGACTTAGTGCCTCTCAAATTGTATCAAGTTTTGTGCTATCAACAACTAAACTTAGTAGTGTGATATGTATCTCCTTTCTTATATTTCCTTATATTCTATCTCTTGATGAAAGATATGGAAGAGAATCTAGGTGGGAGTCCCTAAAGGTTCTCTAGACCCATTTTAACATGAATAATTAGATATTTATGTTTAGAATTATTTTCCAAATAGCCAATATTAGTGAACATTTCTCCTTGCAACTCATCCTTTTTGTGATAGGATTATTCCTTCCCATTATTTAACTGTGAGAGCAATTATGAGAAGTGGTTGGTTATGAATCTTCTTTGTGTTCCAATGATTCAAATGATGACTCATCACATACCACATCTTGACTCTTGTTAATATTTTATCTCAAGACTCAAGAGACAGTCTATATTTAAAGTAGTATTGTACTTGAAAAAGATATAGTAGAGTGTCTTGGGAACTATCTTCCTCCTATTGCTAGCTAGGACATGCATAAATATTTTACAACCAAATATAAAATATGGCAGATTGAAGTCTTATGATTACTGCATACCTATTCTAGTGTCTTGTTGTGCAAGATATTTTCAAAAGCCCTCTTAAGAAAATACACAGCTATCTAGACTACTTATACCCAAATTAAATCCTTCACATAAAATCATGCAATGATCCATCTCCATGATAGTTTGAATGTGAGATTATGCAATACCATTTTGTTGGGGTGTATAGTGGGTAGTCAAGTGATTTATGTCATGATGCTTTAGAATGCCAGAAAATCATTTTCCCCCTTGGTTTGAGTAGAGGAGGAGAACAAGTTGTCATGTCTACCATACCAATTGTTGATAGAAGGATTAAAAGTGTGCAAAGGATTCACTCTTATTCTTGAGAAATAACATCCATGTCTTGTGAGAGAATTTATCCACAAATAATTGGAAGTATTGATATCCTTGAAAGGAAATAAGTAGGGGTCCACACATATTAGTATCCATGAAATCAAGGCACTCCTTGGCGTGGAAGTTACTTGTATCAAATAGATCCTAATGTTTTTCTCTTGCAAGTCATCTATGAAATATAGGAAAAGAATAAGAAATTTAAGGAATTCCTCTTATAATATCCTTACAAATAAACTGATATAGGGAGCCAACAAAAAGGTGCTCATATTGCTAATTCCAAAGAGCGGTATACTCATTTGCATTGACAAATAGAGAAACTATAGAGGATTAGATTGTATCTACAACAAACAAGTGATCCTTCATAAAAGATAAAAATAATTGTAACTTCTCACGAGATCAAGTAGGACTTGATGCCTTTCTTAACCTAAAACTCCACTTTAGGCTTATGATTTAAATGTTGACTTAAACATAAGAGATTTTTTGTCAAGCCAATAACATAGATCACATTTATGAGGGTATAATTTTTCATCCTAGGAAGAATTGTTATATTTTTTATTCCTTTTGCAACATACTCCATATTATATATGGGGTCGAAACCCACTCACTAATGCATTGATTAGTTAGTGTGTCAAATAGCTCTCTATTACTCATCGCATGCTTGTGGGTGCCAGAGTCAATCAACCAAACATTCGTTATTGATTTTGAGGTTTGGAAGACAAGAACAACATTATAATGAGTGTTACTTGTCTATTTCTAGTACATCCACTTTGAATGCATCATCTTGTTGGGCCACGATATTGTCCTCGGTGAATTTTTAGTGAGAACATCATTTTCTTTTTTGAGAATCATTATGTCCAAATGTGTCTTGTTTACTACAATTTCCTGATTCAAGCCATTATATCAACAATTGTCACTGTCATGTGTGTTAGTATTACAGATTTGACACCATGGATTTTCCTTTCAAGGCTTATACTTTTATAGTTGCTTCGATGACTACTTTTTCGCTGATCCCTTCTGAAACTTCTAACCACGTTGTTATCTCGAGATCAATGGGTGAATTTGAATTTTCCCCTCTTTATTGAAATGTTTTAATTTTCAGTCAAACTTTAAGGGCTCACAACTTGGGCTCAAAAACTCCCTTTTCTAAGCCATTTTTTATTTGGGTTATTTTTCATGCTCCATGTAGCAGTGTATATTGTTTTAGATTTTAAAGTATGTATTTTTTTAAGAATTTATAATTTTTTACAAGTGTAGTAAAATAAATTTTGTTTTCAGAATTTTTGGATATTCATTTAAGGTCATACAAACTCTTTTTCAAGTGTAATTGTTTAAAAAAATTATAACCTTTAGCGATTTTGTAAAGCATTGAGATCAAATACCACTTTGCATTCTTCAACAAGTAGCAATTATAAACACACAAAATATAAAGTTTCAACTGATATTTTCTTTGGGGTTATAGTATTGAGTAATTTGAGTGGGGTTGTGTTGTGTGGTTGTGCTCATTTCTTCTTTGAATTCTCTCTTGTGCTCTCATAATATTGACCATGGGTTATCCCAAGTTCCCTCAATTAATTCCATATAATTATGCAGCTTAGAAATCGCATGCGTTAATTCCTTATGAATGAAGGATTAACTCACAACATTAATAGATCCATTTGAGAACCAATAAATCCTAAAGAAAACAAAGATTGGTTCAATAGAAGTACTATGACGAATGGAGGATTTACTTACAATATTAATAGATCTATTTGAAAACGAATGCATCCTAAAGAAAATATAGATTGGTATCAATAGAAATACTATGGCACTTGGATATCTAGATACATTTTTACACTTTCAATTGATTTAATAGAAATACTATGAGAGTTGGATATCTACATAAATATTTTTTTTGAGACTTCTTTTTACACTAGTCAATCGGTTCAATAGAAGTACATGACACTTGGATATCTACATACATATATTTATAGAGACTTTTTTTCACATTGATAAGTGCAACTTATCAGCATTGATAGTTATGGCTAAAAAAGACTACTCTATATCACAGGTACACATACAGAGGAAAGATCTGAAAAACTTCAACCTCTTTTTCATAGATCAATGAGGCTCTCCAGGTATTCTGCATGGGAGAATAGGCACTTCAGCTTCAAATTTTAATGCTTCAAGAACTAGCTGCATCAAGTATGTGTCCCATTTCATGCAGACTCCAAACCCAGTTCACCAAACTCATATTACAAAACGTAAGTCCTCTGTCGAACGCGGGCCTTCCACTGGCAATTTCCAGAGCCACTGCACCAAAGCTGAAGACATCTGATTCCGAGCTAGCCCTCAATTTTTGAAAGCACTCTGGCGCGATATAACCCATGGTGCCACCAGGTTTCGTGTAGCGAGACGTGTTATCGTGCTCCATCAGGCGAGCCAAACCAAAGTCTCCAAGTCGTGCCACAAAGTTGCAGTCCAACATTATATTGCTAGATTTGATGTCTCTATGCAGAACTTGGGGGCTTGATTTCTCATGGAGATGGAGAAGAGCCGAAGCTAAGTCGCAGACTATACTGAATCTCTCATTCCAACTCAGAGCCCGAAGCTGAGCTTCTCCAGCAAACAAATATTTGTCCAGACTGCCATTGGACATATACTCGTAAACCAGAACAAATTCGCCGTTTCTGTTATGGCACCATCCCAGAAGGGGAACCAAATTAGGATGTGACAGGCTGTCAATTATTGCAATTT
Source organism: Cryptomeria japonica (assembly GCF_030272615.1). Lineage (NCBI taxonomy): Eukaryota > Viridiplantae > Streptophyta > Pinopsida > Cupressales > Cupressaceae > Cryptomeria > Cryptomeria japonica. The sequence continues at coordinate 28,243,652 of NC_081413.1, forward strand.
CTGATTCGTATTGTCTAAGCCCTTCCTCAGAGTTTTGATAAATTCTCTTCACCGCCACTATTTCTCCATCCTCTAGTCTTCCTTTGTAAACCCTTCCGAATCCTCCCTTTCCGAGTACTAAATCTTCTCTAAAGCCAGCAGTCGCTCTACTTAGCTCTTCATAACTGTATTAACAACAATTGACGATGTTATATAGAATGAGTTTAGTGCTGAAAGGGGATTTTAGACTAGGTCAGGACCGCAAAGCAAAACAAAGACATAAATACTAAAATGTTTGACACAATTCCAACTACTCTTCTCCTCCTCGACTTAAAGATAAACCTAAATTCTATTTTAAAAGAAATACCAGATGAATATTAGCAAGCATACCTGTACACCCGAGGGCTTCTATTGGGATTTTCCAGCTCCTCAACTCTTTCTAAATCTCCATCACTCTTCAGACTGTTAGGATCTGGAATGTTTAAGTCTCTATCTGATTTTACCGTTTTCTTATTAAACTTGCAGATTGCAGCACTTACGAGAAGTATAACCACAACCATGGCCACGAAGCTGATCGCCAGAGAGATGATTATAGTGAAAAGTCGCCCTTTATCATGGTTCCAACTGGTTTGGCTTGAGAAATTCCATGAGATAAGATTGTGCATCTGATTGGAAAGTCCTGTTGAAGCAGAGAAGCCAATTGTGACCTTTTCAGGAAGAAAATCTGAGAGATTTAGAGAGTAGCTAAGCGTTGGATGTTGTGGACGAGGAGAACTAAAGTTTGATCTGTTATGAGCCATAAACATCTGGAGCCACCTAAGTCGCCCATCAAAATCTATCCACACTTCCCAAGTTTCTCCGCTGTTAAGCCTATGAGACAAAGAAACAGTCTTCGCAGAAGAGATATTATTGATATCTATCCCCACATGATTATCATCCGGATCATTGGCATTGAAGCCATAGTATTCATCTATTATTGCATTCTTGAATGTATCAAATTCAATAGCAACTTTTTGGGTCGATGATTTACCATTGGTTGTACTGTTGAACAGTCCAAGCCACATACCTGCTCCGTTTTGTGGTGGTTGGGATGAAGAAGCCATGAAGAATGTAAGACCATCAGCATAATAGTCAATTTTCGTTTGGGTTCCACGGTATAGTTTGAACTGAAAGTAGGATTGAAAGCTTGCAAGGGCCCCAGAAGATTTACACCATATTTCAACTGGTCTTTTGTAAATCGCCCAACCCATGCTCCAATTGAAATCGTCGTGAAGCCTACTCTTTGTCAGTTCTATTCCTTGCCCAGACTCAGAGAGATGGGCATCTTCAAGTAATTGAATATCATCATCATCACCAGAGGAAGGGAAATTGAAATGAACGTTTTGGGCTTCTGCAATGAAAATAAGAGTCAATTGGATAGTCAGAAAGATCCAAATGAATTTTGCTAAAGCAGGCATACTGACAGATCCTTTAGTGGAATCAGCTTCAAACAGAATTTTTATCCAGGGATTATTTCTCCCAATCCATTCAATTTACTCATACAATAGCAGTAATGAGAAGAACGATTCTAATCATATATCAACGTCAAAGTGAAAACAATATACACTATTTTATTGGGTTATCTATGTCATAGATCAGATTATGAAGCTAATGGTCGTCATCACCATCAATTACGGCAAATTTTATGTGCGATTGTGGATTGTTCAGCATTGACAGCAGATTCCTCTTGTACAAATTACGGTAAAGATTAATGTATTTCATACGAAGTCTCCTCTTATCTTTCCACTCTCACAAGAAGTCACCAGGAAAATCTTGCCAATGAAAATGAGTGGTGCAATTATTCTGTATTAATCTTACACTGGCAAATGGGGGGAAAGACTAGATAATAAAATAAAATATAGATCGATAAAGACTTGACCCAAGACTCTGCCGTTGAATGAAAAAAGGCAATAGCAGCGTCGTTTTCCTTGAACTCTCACCGTGAAGTTTCCTGTATCCATAGTAGCTCGAATCCACACTTCCCGAGAATTTACAGAGTCACCAGCCCCATCCATTTCAAAGAGAAAAACCACAGGCTAATCAACGGTTCACAGTCCTCTGCGGGTCAATGGATCTTTGGGACCCAAATTTGAACAACTTCCTGGTAACAAAGGGAAAGGAACTTTAGAATTCTTCTTAGCGCTACTAGAAAATTAGCAGCAGAGATAAATTTACTTCTACCCTGGGTTTAGTTACTTTCAAAAATTTTATGTTTACCATGGTATTTTGAAAAATGCGCATTTGAATTTTCTCATTCTACATTTATTCTATTTTTGGTGACGCAAAACTACTCACCGACCCAAAGATTCTTACATCACATCTTATCTTGAAAATTCTATAACCCTTAGAGTCTAGATTTTGATCAAAGTTCTATTGTGGTTTGAAAATAATATATCTTTTAACTTATATTGTTTTGTTTTTTTCAGCATTATTCAATGCATGCAGCGGAAATCAAAGGGCCGACGTGTAAAACATCAATTATTGTTGTCGTGTGTTTGTGTGAGATGGAAGTTTTGCATCATATTCTTTCAACCTTGGCACATAGAGTCCAACATGATTTAATCAAAATAATTTAAAATATCGTAGTGAAGACATCTAATTTGTAGCAACTCATAAATTTGCAGGATTTGGAATTAATATGTTCTTCATCATATTTGATTAGAACACACAGACTAGTCAAAGTTAAATTTGGTGATCTACTTTGCCTCTTGTAATGGTTGATATTTCTTCATATGCTACGAAGGTTCAATAGTAAAACACACACTATAATTGTTTACATTATTTTATTACAAGCAAAATATACTACAAAATATATTATACCTAAAATGTATTTCATAATATTGTTGTTGATAAATGATGTTATTGTACATCATTATGCAACACAATTTACATGAATTGAACTAATATTTAAAAACACATATTTATAGAATTTTTTTAAAATTTTTATGATTTGTGCATGCTAAATGCATGAAAAAACTAATTCAATTTAGTGTTTATTTCTAGGGGTCATGAGCTCTTTAAAGAGTTCCCCTTCTTGTTTAGTTTTATATTTCTATAATTGAGGTGAAGATGAACCAATATAATTGAATGCCTCTATAGTGAGGCATCATCATGTAATCCATTTACAAGTTAATTTAATAGAAGAAGTGCATTGTGTGTTTGTCTCTATAATCCCACGGAGTGGTATCAAAGATGGTTGATCATGAGAGAGTTGGCTATTGAAATACATCTCTCTCTCTCTCTCTCTCTCTCTCTCTCTCTCTCTCTCTCTCTCTCTCTCTCTCTCTCTCTCTCTCTCTCTCTCTCTCTCTCTCTCTCTCTCTCTCTCTCTCTCTCTCTCTGTGTGCATATATATGCCCCCCTTCATCCCTATAGAATTCTATCTTCTTACATCTCTCTACTTCTCATACGTCCTCCTATTTCTCTCCCTTAATGACAAAAGTGGGGGGGATCACAGCCACCTATCAAGGACTAAGACCCAAACAAATTAGGAATAAAAATCTCTAAATCAGGAATATAATCATGCTCCATTACCAACAAGGAGAGGGATGGAGAGGAAAATAGACATAGAGATGGAGATGGATATGGAGATAAAGAGGGAGAGGGAAAGTGGGAGAGTGGGGACAAAGAGAGAGATGGAAGAGAAAAATGTACAAAGAGGGAGAGATATAAGAGTAAAGTGAGAAGAGATAGAAGGAGAAATATGGAGAGATGGAGATAGGGGGAGAGATAGAGAGGAAAATGGAGATATAGATATAAAGGTTTAAGAAGAGAGTGGGGAGAGAAGGAGAGAGGGATAGATAGAAATAAGGAGACATGTCTAGAGATAGAAAGAGAGAGAGGAACATAGTGATGGAGATGAAGATAGAGGGAGAGGGAGAGAAATTGATATAAAGATAGAGAGAGGTAATGGAAGAGATAAAGGTATAGAGAGATAGGGAGGTAGGAATAAAGAGGGAAAGAGAGAGAGAGAGAGAGAGAGAGAGAGAGAGAGAGAGAGAGAGAGAGATGGTAAGCTCTAGAGTGATAGAGAGAGATATATGGACTTAATATTTTAAATTATCGACCTTAATAATTTCTCACTAGATTTCGGCCTATTTTGGTAGATGTGCTTAATTTATATGCAATTGTTCTTAGTTTCAAGACTATTTTCATAAATTTGGTTTGTTCCTAGATTCTCAAGTTTTTTTAATGGCTCATTTTTCTAGGACTAGGGTGCCAAGCACCCCTGTCTAGGCAAAAGGACCTCAACTTTCAAAGAATGAAAGTCGACCTTGCAAATAGCTGGAATTAACCTTTCTTTGTCAAGCCTCCTTTAAAAATATTTTTAAAATGTGAAAGTTGCATATAAACACAACTCCCTTTTTTATTTTAATTATCTACATCCTCTAAAAAGTTAAAATAAGAATTCTAACATCCTAGCAATTACATCAAGCACAAATCTGCATTCAAGGAGTAAATCATTCAAGAATACTTGAGTCTACTATAGAAATAATGATCAATTAAATTGTGTTTATTCATGTTCAAAACATGCACTAACATGTTGTGGGACTTCATTTCATCAAATGAATCCTTTTGTGAGATTCCATGAAATGGTTTCATACTTGAAGTAATATCTTGCCAATTCAACATTTCATTAATTATTTAGCCTAGATATCGTTTCAAGTGAATGCACTTAGATCTCATAATTGGTCATTATGGAAACATAAACACTAACATAGGGTTTGACTTAGGCAAGCTCATAAATGGCACAAAAGATTTCCTCATTTTCCATGTGTGTAAGTGCAAATCTGACAACAAGAAAGTTATAGAAGTACAAAGTAGATTGTAATTGACATGAAATGGACATAAATCCTTAGAATAGGTAAACCAATGCCCATGTCCCACCATTTTTAATTGGAATTCTAGGATACATTGGTATAAAGTCTCCTAATTGTATCTTTTATCTTCTTTTGTAGTTTCAAACACCTTCAAACTAGGGTGACCATCATCCATGATATCTAACATAATCTACTCTAAACTTCACATCCAAGTTCCTCTTGTATATAGATATTTACAATTTTATTTCTCCATCATGTATCTTCTATTTACTATTAATTATGATCATTTTGTTATCATTAAACTAGATAGTGCATAGACACACTTCACAATCTTATTTCTTTTGCAACAAGGGAATTGAACCCAAGCGCGTAGCTCTCCTTTTAGGATTGTAGCTAGGCTATTCATGTTCCAATATTATGAAATGAATTGGGATGTTTATTTTGCATTGACTGGCCTAGGATCCTATTTCCCAACATTTTATTATTGGTAAACTTGATGTAGCTTACATTAGCAAAAATTTTGGTTTTCTTGCATATCTTATTGCATTTGATTAGTTGGCTAATTGATTTACATGTATTTATTTAATTGATTCATCAATATTTCACTTTTGTGAACTTGACATGTCTTATGCTTTCATATACGTATGTTTTAATTGTAATCATTTATGAATTTTTATTGCTTATGTACTTGTGCTTAATTAGTTGGTTATTAATTATGCCATTGTTATCTCATGTTACACTTGCAATAAAACTTGTGTGATAAAATAAAAATTTTAAAATATAAACATTTACTTCTTCTTCTAGCTTTCTTCCTTCCATTGTTTCCTAGGAGTGTGTGTTTTTTAAATTTATACTTGTTTAAGAGAAATTTCATAACCCAAAGCTTTTAATGTGAGTTTCATATAACAAAAATTTATTGACTGATGGCTTCCATGTTTTGAATAGTATTGTTGTTGAGCCTAAGTTATATGTTGACTATTCCCATCAAGAAACTCAGTAGAGAAATTATCCCTTAATCCAACATCTAAATCTACTACCATAACTAAAACAAATTTCAATTTTTTAATAAAGAATTGAAGAAGCTAGACAAGGAATTGGAAGGCTTTCTGTAATAATTTGTCTATATAGCAACCCAAGATCTAGAGGCTAGTGAATATCACAAAAGCAACAGAACAAAATAGACAAGAATTTAAACTATATTCTCATCAAGATCCAAATGCCCAACTGAGTACAATATACATGTACCTGCATATATAGGAAAGGCCATAGGGAAATGAGAGCACACAATCATAGCATGTGACCCAATGAGATACAACGGTAGGTAGGGGTCGGTAGGAGAAACAATAGATAATTCCACTAAAGGTGATTCACCCACCAAAGGTGGAATTTCTCCCACAACCATATCCCTAGATAGGCAATTCCCTAAGTGTCTCATATGCAAATTACCATGAAATGCATTACCCTAAATTAGCTTAAGTATAATTACATGAGACATAAATTAAACCAACACTTTCAACAATTTGTGAATAATAAAGACTTGGCTTGAGAGGTTGTCCCTCTTATTGGGAGTCTAAGAAGATTAATACATAGTGACTCACATGGTGTGGATATCATACATAGTATAGATCTATTGAAAATATGTTTTTGTGTTGTCATTAATGTCAAATTTGTTGTCTTCGATGTCAAACAAGGTCAGAAAGTTGGTCCAGAACTATGTGATCAGTGGTGCTATATCAAGTGACTACTCATGTGTTCATATTGATGCATGGAGATTAGAGGATATGTGTGTAGATGATATATTTGGTTTTCTTATGATTATTATAGAGCATCAAAGATGTATTTGGATGTTCATAGTAGATTTTGGTTAAGAGTGACTATTTCAGTGAACACTATACCAGACTAGGTTCAGCTTTCTGGTCCGCATTCTACTGCATTGATTCATCTTTGATTATGGTTGTAATATGATGTTATTGAATGCAAAATAATGTTGTATCCAAGGTTTCATTAACTCATTTGATCCGTAGTTGATTTAGTGTTTATCAAAGTGTCAATTCTACAATGATGGTATACCTATTTGCAGGAATTCTTCGCATTCCTTCACTTTTTGGTAATCTTGGTGTTGTGGTTCTCTAATTTTGTATTGTTAGTGTTATTTGATACTATATTTTGCATCTGCAAGTGTTTTGGAGGTTTGCATTGTATTTTTAGTATGTTTGATTAGTTTGCTTTATCGGTTATATTATTCAGAGCTGACTTGAGTGTTTTTGGTTCATGTGGTTGCGTATGGAGTTGAAGGAAATGATTTGTGATTAATAGAAAGGTGTAAAGACATCATGAGATGCTTCATATTTCTTGTTTCCCTTTCACATTGTTGGATTTTGCCAAGATCAAGAGGTCATTGGAATGTACAAGATAGAGACATAATATGGGACAAGAATAAACTGTATTCTCATCAATAGAAAATGATCAACAATCAACTGGATTATCGTTATTACATACAATGTAGATGAGCCTGCTTATATAGGCAAGGCTAGGGATATGTATGAGCACACAAATATGACATGTGGCTCAATAAGAAACAAGGGTAGGTAGGAAATAGGTGTGGGTAGGTAGGAGAAATAATATAATATTCCACATGAGGTGGATCACCCACCGAAGGTGGAATTATCACTCCACAATAAGTGGATATGATAGTGTAATAACAAGATCAACACCATAAGAGGTGGAATTTCTCCTACACACACTATCCCAATGTGGCACAAACACCCAAGTGTCTCATATCCAAACTACTATGAAATGCATTATCCTAAGTTAACTTAAGTAAGTGTAATAATATCCATGATGAATAATTATTTACACCAACACCCCCCCTTAAGTGCAACTTAGGGGAATGCACTTAAGTCTACAATGCAACTATGCAATGCAAGATGGGTCTCGGCTACGAGGCCATGTTAGGTACCCATGAACAAATGCAAATGCATGCAAACCAATGCAATGAAAGCTCTCACAAAGTGGGGAAAGAGAGAAAAACCCAATGGGAAAAAACCCTCCCCCAAAAAGAGAGATGAAAGCTATACAAGAGAACTCTCAAAGAAGTATGTGAGGAACAAAACCCCATGTGAGGAAAAAGTCCCCCCATATGAGAGAAGAAGAGAAGTCAAACTGTGATCCTCCCTCAATGAAGAATCTGCACCAATGATAGAAGCTCGATGTATGAAGAAACTGCTCCATGAACGTCGAACAACATTCCTCCCCTTAGGAAGAAACAAAACCAAAGGTGTATCCATGAAGTCTCCCCAATCATGAAGGGAAGATGTATGAAGAAAAATCATGATGAAAGGAATCTCTGAAAACTGCTCAAGTGTCCCCATGTCGATGCTGAAAGATACCCCTTCCAAAGGTGGTGAACTGCTCCACACTACTGAAAAAGGCACTCCAAGATCTAGTGGAGATGGATGTAGAACAATGTCCAAAGACTCATGTGTCTCCTCAAAGCATAAAGAGACCTCCTCCAACTGTTGTACATAAGTATCCACAATCATGTCAACCTCGAAAGAATGATCATGTAGAGAATGAACAAGAGGGTCAGAGTGTGCCCTCGCAACAATCGAAGAAGGATCATCTTCATCAAAGAGAAGATGTATGTCATCAATGATGTCTCCCAAATCTGCAATGTAGGATTCCACAAACAAACCTGCAATATCTGTCAAGTAATCATCCCATGAATCTGAAGCTGGAAGACAATGTAAATCCTGCTGCACTGAATCACATGAAGGCAAAACTGTCGCACTATCTGCATCATCAGGTGCAATAGGTGATGTGATATCAATATGAGAAGATGAAGTACAAGACTCAAGAACTGGGTTACATGTGAGAATCCCCATGTTCAAGTGTCCAAAGTTCCCCTCAAAATCTGAACTATCACAATAAGTGTGATCATCATGTGTAGAATCATCAAATGTGAAATCATCATCATCAACAAAATCTGAAAAGGAGTATAACCGAGATGCATGATCAGCCACCCCAGTTGCAATGATAGCTCTAGTCTCCATGTCTCTAATAAAAACTGAGTCAGGTGTGAACTCCACAACTCTCTTAGTTGCGCCATGTGTGATTTGATAGATAGAAAGGAGATTGTTTGTCAAGTGGGGTACACACAATACATCATTGAAGGAGTTATCCCCAATGTCAATAGATCCTTTCCCAATCACATCCATGTATGTATGATTGCCCATCAAAATCTGTGGCATGGTGCAAGGCTCAAATGTAGAGAACATAGACTGTGAAGATGCCATATGATGAGAAGCCCCTGAATCTAGAAGCCATCTCTTTGAAGTATGATTTGTTGTAGCACATAGAGCTTGTCCTTTTCTTGTTCCAAAAGAGTGAGTTTGTCCACTTGTAGAAGCCATGAATGCTTGCCCTTTTCCTTTTGAATGTGAGGAAGTGGAAGTTTTAGGCAAATCAATGTTATGCTTTTTGATGATATGTGTGAGCTCATCAATCTTCTTAGTATGGCAACGATGTTCCTCATGACCAATCTTTTTACAATAAGCACAAGTAGGTCTCTCTCTCTTTGGTGAATTACCTTTCTTGGAAGAAGATGAATCTCCTTGTTGTGGAGAAGATGGTGCTTTGTCCTTAGGTTTTGATTGCCATTTCTTCTTGTTTGAGTTGTCCTTTCCTTGATTTCCTTTGTTCCCTTGATTTGCCACTAATGCTTGAGACTTAGAAGAAGCCTTAAGAATGCCCATGCTTATCAACTTAGTTTGTTCCATCATCAACATTTCATTGAAAGCATCAAATGTAGGCATTTTGTAGCTTGAACCCATTGTCAGCCTATGAGTTTGGAAACTAGAAACAAATGTTGCATATTCTTGTGGAAGCTTCCCTATCAAGTTGAATATCAATTGAGTATCCTTCTTATCAATGCCACAATCTTTGAGTTGTGCCCTCAACTCATTTGCCTTAGTGACATAATCTTGTATAGTATCAAAGTTCTTGGGATCTAACATGGTGAGATCACTATCAATTTGATATCCCCTAATCTCATCAACTTGACCATACAAGTCTTGAAACTTTTGCCAAGCATCTTTGATTAGAGTGCATTTCTCAATATGAAAAATGAGATCCTTTGATACATACTTTCTTAAGGTACCAATTGCCATGATATTTTTAGTGAGCCAATCTAAGTGACCAACTGGATCAGCCTTAGGATCAGCTGGAGCAACAATAGTTCCATCAATGTAATGAGTGAGTCCTTTTTCCATAAGTTTACTCCATGCATCAATTTTCCAAGTAGCATAATTATGTGGAGTTAAGAGAGGAAACTTAGAAGAACCCATAGCAGCAAAAAGGAAAGAACACAAGAGCACAAAATCACAAGAGACACCCCCCAAATTCAATCAATCAAAGTACCCCCCCTAAAGTGATGATTTTGGCACTTTATACTTAGTGCGATTACAATGAGCCACTTGCAAAACAAGGCAAAGTGGGCTTATGATGCAAATTTTACAAATTCTCAAATGAGATACAAGAGACTTCAATCAATAGTGCAATGAATCTAACTGAGATTCAAGCAAATATACAAGTACCAAGATAGCCAAAAATGGCCAAGATCTGAAAGTACAATTTCTACTTACAGTGACATCAATCTGATAGCATCATGTGAAAGTAGACAAAAAAATACGCACTTTCAAAAAAAACGGCACCTAAAAAGGAGGTCGAATGACCCCAAACGAAGCCTCTGAAGTTGCAAAAACTGGGATTACTCAGGGACAGTCACCAAAAACTGCATTTTCTGAAAAATCCGTGCATCAAAATCAAAAAATTATTTCACCACTGCGGAGAGCACAAAATTATAGCCCATTTCAAAAAAAATTGCACCCAAAAAGGAGCAAAAATGAGCAAGTTATGGCCATTTGATGTTGAACTGCAAAATCAAAAATGCAAATGAGAGGGGGTCAATAAAATTTCAAACCCTGCTGATGCGGCGCTGACGTCAGCAAAACACTATGTTAAATTTGACGGCCGTATGACCGTCGCCAAAACTTCGCTGCCTGACTGACTGGGCGTCCGTACCGTACGGACAGATGACGTGTCCGAGTGACTGTGCGTACGGAATACTGCGTGTCACTGTACGGAATATCGGCGTGGCATGCTGACTGTACAAAGTCGTACTGTATGGAATAGTTGACGTGGCAGTACGGAGGGTACCCGCGGGCCAGTGGCCGCCTGCCACGTGGCGGGCGCGGTATTCGCCGGTTTGTGTCTGCGTGGCGGTGCCCGGAGGCTGAGCGGAGAACCTGCAGGTGGCGCTGGGAGGAGCCGAGACCGGGGAGCGCTGCTGGGCGGCAGACTACGTGCGGAGCCGGGAGGAAGCAGTGCAGGCGGAGGCGGGCGCGGAGGCCGGGGAACCTGCGGAGGCGGGCGAGCGGTCGACGGACGGCGGGCGTCGAAAACGGTCGCTGCGGGCGCCGGGAGGCGGGGACACGGGAGGCGCCGGGGGCTGCAGCCAGTGCTGGGCGGGACGCGGGGAGCGGCGCCGGCGGTTGTGCGGGATCCGGCCGGCGGCGTTGGAGGCAGCGCTCAGGTACCGGAGGACGGCAGTGGCAGGTACGGGACTGCGGAAAACCTGCAACAACCTGCAGATTACGGGGGTACGGGGGTCTGCGGACCCCCAAACCAAAAAAAAATTTTGATTTTTTCTTGCTTTTCAATTTTTTTTTTTGATTTTTTCGATTTTTTTTTTTGAATTTTTTGAATTTTTTTTGATTTCAAACAATTTTTCGAAAAATAATATTTTCAGACAATTTTTTTTTCCGAAAATAATATAAAAAATTTAAAAATCCGTACGATATAGGCAAAAATGGAGAAAAAAAAAATTTCTCACCAAAATAAGCCAACTTTATAATCAAAATTCATGGAAACGGCCTTCCGGACGCAATGGCGAGGTCGGATCTGGTCTAGGACGCCTCCAAATGATGATGCTCCTCAGATCTGCCTCTTAACGTCGCAATAATGCCTCTTCAAGACGAATCAATGAAGCCCCAATAGCTCTGATACCATGTTGGATTTTGCCAAGATCAAGAGGTCATTGGAATGTACAAGATAGAGACATAATATGGGACAAGAATAAATTGTATTCTCATCAAAAGAAAATGATCAACAATCAACTGGATTATCGTTATTACATACAATGTAGATGAGCCTGCTTATATAGGCAAGGCTAGGGATATGTATGAGCACACAAATATGACGTGGCTCAATAAGAAACAAGGGTAGGTAGGAAATAGGTGTGGGTAGGTAGGAGAAATAATATAATATTCCACATGAGGTGGATCACCCACCGAAGGTGGAATTATCACTCCACAATAAGTGGATATGATAGTGTAATAACAAGATCAACACCATAAGAGGTAGAATTTCTCCTACACACACTATCCCAATGTGGCACAAACACCCAAGTGTCTCATATCCAAACTACTATGAAATGCATTATCCTAAGTAAACTTAAGTAAGTGTAATAATATCCATGATGAATAATTATTTACACCAACACACATTTCTTTGGAGATTTTTTTGGGGTTGATGGTTTATATTCTACACATTACATCTAATTAGGTTGACCTAATTGATGTATTTTCTTTGAGAAGATGGTATATAAAGGAAGAGATCTTTTGGAGAATTGTAATTGATCATATGTGTTGTATGAGGAGTTGTGTATGGTGTGTCAAATAAGTGTGAAGGTGTGCAAGTGCATATGAGCAATAATGAAGTCAGTTTCAGATGTTTAGAACAGTGACTTGTAATCAACATTTCAGAGGATGAGCTTCTACTCAGTTCAACAGTTATTACTCTTTGTAATCAAATATATTTTATCTTGCCCTGAAGAAGTGAAATTCAATGTTTTGCAAGTGTATTGTATTTTTCCCTAAGGTTATGTTCCTTAGCCCGCAAGTCCAAATCAGGAGCAGTGAGCTTCCTCGGCCTAGAGCCTAAAAATTTTTAATTAATTTTAATATAGTGAGATAGTTCTCACCATGGCATTTCACTCATTGGATTTTCTACATAAAATCTTGGTGTTATTGTATGATTGATGTTGTTTACTTTTGCACTTAGAATAGTTGGAATGAATGTTAAATGAATGGTTCTTTTAATATATGCTAATTCACCCCCACCCTCCTAGCATCTAGAAATGTTCAACAAGCTCACATAATAAATGAAAACACTATGATGGTAGCTAGTTGTACAGAAGTGATTGGATATACGACTCCTCAAAACAAAGTGGTTATGACACTCATGTTAGTATTGGGGTTAATCTTATTAATCAATATGCTTATGTCTCACCCTCCTCTACTCTCCCCTTTGTTTCTCAAAATATCCACCATACCATTAACAAATCCTTTCCACCTTTTACGTACAATAATGTCCCACCACCTACCATTAATTATAATCTACCATCTACCATAAGGTTTGGTTAAATCAGAGTAAGTATGTGGATATTATATTGTGATTATTTAGTATACATCATTGTAAAATAGAGGGTATTATATGTTATATTGGCACTAAGTTTAATTTAGATATTTGTCCTAAATAAACTAATGATTTTTATGGAATCTCAAATAGTTCTTATGCTAGTTTTGTTGATGGTTTGATATATGTAATGGTTTACACCAAACCAAATATTATCCAAGCAATGAGAGTTTTGAATAGATTTATGGCCTACCTTAAATAGAGAGCATTAGACTTTCATTAAAATAGTAATCAGATATTTGTGTGAAACTTCTTATAATTTTTTGTGTTATCATGGTACTAATAATGTGAACAAGTTATTAGACATATAGGAATTTGTTGATACAAATTGGATAGACCTATCTTCAATAGTTGAACACCCACTAGTGGTTATTTTTATTTTTTGAGATTTAATCAATTGAATGAATAAAAAACAATCAACAATTAATTTGTCCAATAAAAAAGTAGAGTATATGGTTGTGATACATGCCTATAAGGAGACAATTTTATTATTAATATTTGATACAAACTTATTGGTTTTGAACGCAAGATTGTTAGAGTTAGATGTGACAACAAAGTGCTATTTGTTTGCCTTGATATTTTGATAGTTCAATATCACTCTGGTGAGAAATAATCGACAATAGTAAGGTCTTGTTAGAAAAAATTGAGACTATAAATAATGTTGTAGATTTTCTTACAAAGCTAGTGGCCATAATTAAATTCTCTTGAACTTGGAGCACAACGTTGGTGCTTATGGTGGCTTTAAACTTGCTAGATGTCATATTGTGTCCTAAGGGGTCATATTGTGTCTTACGACCTCTTAGGACAAAATATGACCTATAACGACACAATTTGTGTCTCTCCCTCTCTCTCTGTTTATCCCCTAATCTCTCTCTCTCTCTCTCTCTCTCTCTCTCTCTCTCTCTCTCTCTAAAATATGACTAATAAAATCCGATATCGGATTACTATGGCGCTAGAGATGTGTGTGTGAAAAAGTGGTATGTAGCTGCAAGCACAACACTTCAATTAAGTCATTATATGTATGGTTAATAATCAATAATCAATAAGTAAAAAACCATAACAAAACGATTAAATGCCTTCTAAAAGATGCGAGTATAAGATTGCTCTCAGATTTTCATACGCAATACCAGTGACTAGACTACACCAAGACAAATAATTTAATCTATATGATATTAACTATATGGATGCAAGATGGATGAATAATTCAAGCAAATAATCAATTCAAGCAATAATGGATGATAAAATGGATAAAAATAATCTAAAAAGCACAATAATCTTCAATGACTCTAAAGCGAAATTAGCGTGATAATAATCTCCAAGCGTATTCTCAAAAATCTTTAGGGTGAATTGGAATGAGAGTTGAAGACTAAATTTATAGAGAATCACAGAAGAGATGCTAAAAAAACTCAATTTAGGATTAATTGAAAATAATTGAGAAATCATGTTCAGTTAACCTTGAGATAGATTCCAATTATAGTTTAATTGAAATGCATTCAAATTAGAAGTCCAAGTTGCATTGGAAATAATAATAAATCAATTCTATGCATTTGTGATAAAAATAGGTAATTATTTTATTTATTCTAGAAAAGAGTATTTTCAATGCAACTGAACTTCTTTTTCTGAAAAGCTTTGAGTTCCAATTTTAGAGAATAATTCAATTAAAATGTTTTTCTGATTTCAAGTTCTAAATTTAAAAAAAGAAATAATATCTCAAGTTTGATTTCTCTCTCAATTCAATTATTTTATTTAACTTTCAATTCAACTCTTTGTTTGTAATTAATTCCTCTTTTGTAATAAATTAACTCTTTTTGCATGATTAAATAGCAAATTTATTATTATAATTAAATATGCAAGGATATTTAATAAATTGAAATAGGATAATTGATCAAAATGATATTTTTGGAAATGATTCAATTAATTAAATAAATATTTAATTAATATTGAATAATTGATTTGTCATGTAATATTTGATGATTAAAGAATTAATAATGTGTTCAAGATTGATTTAGTTGTCTTTGTTTAGGACCTTGGTGATGTTGTCAAGATTAGGGGTTCATGGTTTAGATGACCATTTTTAGGGTATTACACCTATAAACTCAAGCTAATTTGGACTTTCAGCAAGTAGTTGCAATGTTGTTTCAAGAAGAAATCAAAAGGAAGGATGCAGGTTTAATCAAGAGGTCCTCCAAGTAAAAAATTTCAAAAAATTGTAAATGCGCTAAAGAGGAGAAAAAGAAGTATAAGTGTTTACATTGTGGGACGTGAAGGCATTTTAAGAAACAATACACAAAATGATTGGTGTGGGTAGATGAGATGAAGAAAACGATGGCAACTAAAGCTAATGTGGCTTAAACCAATGACCAAGAACATCTATGATTACATATCCAAAATATGGTGTTTCAAAGTGCTTGTACTTAGAGTCAGGAGCAACTCTACATGTGACTCAAGAGAGATTGATTTGCATTCATATAAGGATGCACACAAAGAAAAGATTGTTACTCTTGGAAATAACAACAAAAACAAGACGATAGGAGTTGACCATGTCTCATTGAGGATGCCCAATGGTGCATAGAAGCAAAGCGAAATGTATGGTATGTCCCTGTTTTATTGAAAAGCCTCTTGATAGTAAGATTGTTGATACAACTAGATTGATCTAGTTTGACAGCAAGGTATATGTTCTAAATGGTGCAGGAATAAGTATTGCTAAAGAAATTAGAGATGGCAATTTATAGCAGTTGTGTACAACAACGCTAGAAGAGGCATCGGTAATAAATTATGACGAAAAACCAAATTTAATCCTTCGGCATCATAGATTTGGACATATGAAATTATGAATACACATTCACTTTAATTATTACAAAGGTAGGGGTTTGTAGAGGATTAGTATTTACATTTGCTAGTTGAGATAGGAATGTGTGAAGGGTGACTGGGTAAACAACATAGATTCCCCAACTCAAAGCCAAGAGCTATAAGAACTAAGGATCAAGTGAAGCTAATACACTTGGGCATTTGTGGACCAATGCAAATAGTGGCACACAGAGGAGCATGCATTTTATCACCTTCATTAATGATTTTTCAAGAATAGCATTTGTTTCTTGTATTCAAAATTAATCTAAATTTAAAAATGTTAAAAAAATTCAAAGCCTTATATTAGAAACAATTAGACCTTTTAAATGACTTAGACGTAATAATGGAGGTGAATATACCTCCAATGCTTTTAAAAACAATTTGAGTAAAGGGATATAGTTTGAGTATCTTGTTGCTTATTCACCACATCATGGTGTCGCAAAAGTAAAAAACAACTCTACTTGAAAGTAGATGCATGCTTAAGAGTAGTGATTTGTGATTTATCTATTGTGTTTTGAGCTTAAGCAATTTCTACAGCTCTATATGTACAAAATTAGCTACTAACTGTTGCATTTCATCAGACGACACTCTATGAATGAAAGGAATCCAATGTCAAGGATTCAAGAAGTTTTGGTTGTTTGGCATAGGCACACATCAAATAAAGAATGAAAGAAACTAGATGACGAGCAACAAAGGTTTGATAATTGATTACAGCTTAGATTCAAAATCTTATATAGAATTTATGATCCCAAAACACATAAGATTTTAATAAGAGGAGATGTAATTATTTTAATGAAAAAACAGGTTTGCATAAACCAACAGTAGTGGAGAATGTAAGGGCTACAAAAATGGGAATCCTCTTTTATTGCACATCTGAAGAACTTGAGCATGAGTATTCTTCTCCAGTTGGACCAATAAGAGCATATCTACCTGAAGCTATACAACAGGTACAACCTGTTCAACACCAGCAAGACTAAGAAAACCCACACAAAAGGCACAACAATCATATGCACTTTATGTTGAAGCTAATGAACCACTTGGTGATCAAGAAGCAGTTGAAAGTGATTATGCTGTAGACTGGAAGCATGCAATGGATGTTGGATATGATTCACTCGTTAAAAATCAGGCTTGGAACTTCCACCTAGTATAACAGTCAGGTGTAAGTGGTTGTTCAAACCAAAGTATGAGACAGTTGGAGCAGTTGACCACTATTAGGCTCGTTTGGTGGCAAAATAATATACCCAAATTGCAAGTTTGAATTATCATGACACCTCACCCGTAGTCAAGATAATATCCATCAAAGTTCTACCAGAAATCTTAAATCTTCACATAGACCATTCAGATATAAAAACAACATTTTTAAATGAGTTCTTAAAGGAAGATATTTATATTGGGCAACCAGCAGGCTACATACAAGAGGAAAGGACAAATTGGTATGCAAGCTACATAAAACAGTCCTCCAGAGCATGGTATGGGCATACAGATGGATTTCTCCAACAATAAGGATATTTTTGTTGCAATGCTGATTCAAATGTCATCAAGTATTTTGGTGAGTAAATGATATTTTTAGATCTATATGTTAGTTACACTAACAAAAAGAGCAATGATCTAAACATGTTAAGACTTAAAGTTTCAAATAGCTACAAAATTTCAGATGACCAATCATGGTGAAATCAATTATTGTTTGGGTATTTAAATTTTAATCTATCTTAATCAAGAGAGGTACACTAGGAACATTCTCAGGAAATTTGGGATGGAAAATTGCAAGCCAACAAGCACTGCAATGGAAACACATGAGAGCCTTTCATAAGAAATGTTCCACGGAACAGAGGAAGAAACAGAGCATATGAGTACAACTCCATATGAAAACATTGTTGAGAGTTTTAACACATGCAATGTTTTTTAGTAGTCCCTGTATTGCACGCATTGTATGCAAAGTAAGCCAGATTTCCAGCAATCCTCAACGACAACATTGGACAGCAATCAAAAGAATTTTCAGATATCTTCAAACAACCATGCACAGGATTACATTGAATCGGAGTTCAGAAAAATCTCTAAATCTTATGGGTTGTGATAGAGATGAATCAGAAGATAGTGATAGCAAGAAGTCAAACTTCAAGATATTGTTGTCTCCTTAGTGGAGGTACAGTTTCATTGGCAAGAAACAACCAACAATTTATATTTAAGTGCATAAGCAGAGTACATATCAGTATGTCAAGCAACAAAGGAATCAATATGTTTGAGAACATTATTGCAGAACACTGGGATTGCTCAAACCCAACCAACAAAATTTAAGTGTGACAGCCTGTTGTGACCGTTTCACACATCGCCCCATCGCAAATGGGGACCCCCTCATTTTGCTTGTTTTTCGCTCGTTTTCGCTTTTGTTTTTAGGGTTTTGTCAGTTAGTTGGTCGTCTGGATTTAGGGCCGAGCCTTAGGGTTTTAAATTTTGCCTTTTCAAGCCAAAATCCAGTCTTTTTTGAGAGCTTTTGAGCTTCTTTTCTAGAATGCAAATTTTGAATGCAATGATTTCGCCAAAATGGTCTAATTTTCAATTGGAATGTTCATGCAGAACTTAAACTTGTCTAAGTGTTGACCGTCAATATGAATTTTTTTCTGATTGAATATTTTGACCAAATTTTGACTTTTTTGAAGTTTGATCCTGGGCATTGGAATTGATTCGTTTTCGCCTCGTGAAGTGTTAAAATGTGAAAAATCTTGTTATTTTGGCCTGTAGGAGCAAAATCGCTCCTGTCCCTCAGTGAAGGACGGGAGCTCAATTTCAAATATCTCATCATCCTTGCAGAGTCCAGACAAATTTTACGTTTGAAGTGATGGAGAACGACGAGATCTTTCCATTGAATATAAATTGAAGATTTTCATGAGCACAGAAATGCCTCCAGGAAGAAAATCGCTCCTGTCCCTCAGTGAAGGACCGGAGCTACGATTCAAATTTCGTTGTGTCCTTGCAAGATTTTGATAACTTAACAATTTGAGGACGTCCAAAGGAAGATGCTTTGCCAAATGAATATAATTTGAGATGCAAAAACGAAGGAAAATGACCTATATTGACTAAATCGCTCCTGTCCCTCTCCAAGGGACCAAGGCGAGGTACCTTGTAGCTCTCGTCCCTCTCCCAGGGACCAGAGCGATTTCCTCCATTTTGCAAAATCCAAACAAGGGTCAAGGCAAGTTTACGTTCAAAAACGAAGGAGAACATGAGATGAATGCATTGAATATAAATTGAAGATTTTTGGGACGTCCATAACAGTATTAAATGCCTAGTTCGCTCCTGTCCCTCAGGAAGGGACCAGAGCGATTTTTGATATAATTGCTTTTCTTGCAAAGTTACAAATGATGTCAAGGCATGAACGAATAGAGGGAAGAAGGACGAGTCCGTTGAATATAAACTTGGAACCAGGCAAAGTGAGATAGTGGCCACAAGGGAAGGATCGCTCCTGTCCCTCTCCAAGGGACCAGGGCGATGATGATGATAATACTCTCTACGCAAGTTCAAGGTCGTTCCTCCAAGGTTCAAGACCGATCCAAGTCAAGACGAAGGGTGGCGAAGACATTTTAGAGCATTTCCATCAAGCGCAAGGTTGTAAAGGTCATCACATGGAAGGAATGTGCACTCTAAGACCCATATCGCTCCTGTCCCTCTCCAAGGGACCAGAGCGATATTTCTATTAAAGCATCGATTTCAAAAGACAAGCAAGTGTTAAGCTACCAAGAGGATCGAAAGGACGTTATTACACGCATTGAAGATAATTGTAAGTTGAAATAAACAAGAACAAGCTCGCAATGATAAACTTCGCTCCTGTCCCTCTCCAAGGGACCAGGGCGATATTGGATATATTGGCCAATTCATGCGAGATTTACGTAAGGTCAAGGTTTCGCAACATCTTGGAGGATCCATGGTATGATAGGAGGATGATACACGAAGATTGCAAACATAAAATAATCACCAAAATGAACATAGAGCTCACATCGCTCCTGTCCTTTGGACAAGGACCAAGGCGATCTCATCAAAGGCACTCATGTTCCTTCAAAACGAGGCAAGGCGAGGACAAACAAGGCAAGGGACGATGTTTTGAAGGGCATTGCAAAGGAGATCGAAGTTTAAAAGTCGCCAAGATCAAGGAGAAATAATGGATCGCTCCTGTCCCTCTCCAAGGGACAAGGGCGATGATCCTTATAACATCGAAGGTACCTTGCAAAAGCGAGTGGGACGTGCGCAAAGGACACAAGCAATGATATTATTCGCCTTACAATGGAGGTACGAAGGTCAAAGATACAAGATGAACATGAAGACATGAAGATCGCTCCTGTCCCTCTCCAAGGGACAAGGGCGATGTTAGGCCAAACATATGATATTCTTTGAAAATCACGTTAAGACAAGGACGCACAAGGTTTTAAAAGGCATTTGGAAGATGATACAAGGAAAGGATCGTACCAAAATGGAGAATTTCAAGCTAAAACCTTAGGATCGCTCCTGTCCCTCTCCAAGGGACCAGGGCGATAATGGTCATGAGATGCATTTGCTCGCACAAGAAAGAGATTCGAATTCGAAGGACCACCAGATGATCGATTTGGGACGTGGAAATGAAGGAGTTGAACGTTGAAAACGCAAGAATCATGCCAAAGATGGTGAATCGCTCCTGTCCCTCTCCAAGGGACCAGAGCGATGAGGTACGTCCCTTTCATTTTCATAATTTTGGCGCCAAATAAACATTTCAAATTTTCCTTAAAATGCTAAGTTCGATTTAAAAATTGAAAATCCATTTAAACTAGCATTTAATGTGGCGTTAAACATTTATTAATTATTTTGCCTTTATTAAAATCGAAATTTGCAAATTAAAAAACGCAAGGCATTAATAGTTAATTATTTAATTAATAAAAAAATCGATTTCAAGCGCTCATTTATGGAAGTCGGCCTTGTTATGTCATTGCAAATCATTTAAAAATCGTTTGAAATTGTTATATTTTATCAAGTCGGCCTAAGGGATAAATCGATGAGAGCGCTATATATAGGGGGGTGAAAACTATTATTTTCACATCATTATTTTTACCTCTCTACATGCGAATTAAGGAAGACGAAGAAAAGTGTTAAGTGTGTTCAAAGATAGTGCGAATATTATCCAAAGGTGGCGCGAGTTTCATTCATCCAAAGGTGGCGCTAGTATCATCTTGTGTGAAGTGCGAAGTGTGTTTGAAGAGGTGCGAATTCCATCCAAGGTGGCGTAAGCAATCAAAGGGTGGTGCGAATTTGAAGACCACGCTTAAGGCGAATTTGCTAAAGACTTGGAGATTTATTTGTGCGAACTTGAAGATCCATTTGAGACCACGTCAAAGGCGATAATTGAAGATCACGTTCTATCCAGAGGTGGCGAAGTCAATTTTGAGGGGATCATATTGAAGATTACTTCATACCTCAAATTTTGCCTTGGCGAATTTTGTTTTTGCATTCTAGAGTTAGCTCTCTATCGAGGTATGACGATTTAATTATTATTGTTTTATTCATTTATCGTCATATTTCAAATTTTGAGATTTTGATTCTTGAATATCTCTTGGCTCAATCGTTGTATTTTAGGAAATGATAACTCTAGAGACTTATCATGAGGTTTCCTAAAATTTATCTCTCTTATTTACGTTATTTATTGCAAAATCTATTTCTTATAATGAAATGTTGTGTAGGTATGGCGACCCCAAAGGCGGGAGCATCCACCAGTCGCTCGGCTCTCATGAAAGAAGATCAGAAGACCGAAGAAGTGGAGACCAAGATCGTGTCCAAGTGGAGCAACATTGGAGATACCAACTTGGGGAACTTTAGCACGAAGAAGTTCCGAGAGGTCCCTTACATCGGCAAGCCATCACCTGTCGCCCGGAGAATAATAGAAAGTGGCATCGTTAAGGCGGCCGGTTTTCCTCCAGCCATTCAGTGCCACGAGTTGATGATCGAGTGTGCCCGTCATTACAATCCACAGTCCAGGACAATTGTGTCCAATGAGGGAAACACTTTGGCGTACCTTTCAGAGGAAGCCATAAGTGAAGCCTTCCATCTTCCAGAGCACAGGGACATGATATACAAGAGCATTGAAGGAGCCAGATCAGTGTACGATGATGATCCAGATGCTTGCCTAAGCATAATCAACAAGAACTGGCTACTTAAGAGTCGTCCCCGTCTGAGCAAAGTACCGAACACACCACACAGGATTGATTTCCAAGAGGAGTACAGAGATTTGATCACCATGCTCAACAGAGTTACAGGAGCACCTCATGCCTTCTATTTTGAGAAATGGATGTTTTACTTCATCCAGGTGATTGTTCAAGGAAAGGGTACCATACATTGGGCTAGGATAATTAGCCATTGCTTAGACGTACAGTTGAGAAGACTCAGGGCCACTAAGTCCTTCCACATGAGTTCATACGTCATCTATGCCTTAATCAGGAGCGTTGAGTACGCAGGACTACCTCACAGAGGAGTGATTGGAAGAGGACCCGGCGAGGTCAGAGTTTGTGAATCCTATACCTACTTGCATCATCCACCAGGAAAGAACTACAAGTTAATCAATGATACTTTCACGATGAACATCACAAGGACGTTGCAAGGAGGGATTCACAACAGATTATCTCAGGATGCCCAGGAATTCATCAAGAGGTACGGTGCTTGGTTCATTCAGTTTCCCAAGTTCACTTACATTAGAGTGTATGGATGTCCTTTACCTCCATACATGTTGCCGAGGTACCCGACAGATAGAATTGTGTTACTTGAAGTAACAAGGCAGTTGGCAGCATATGTGAAGGCATTCAGACACAGACATCAGAATGGAGTTCAGGTACCTATTATTTTGGGTAATTCAGTTGAGGTATGTCCTAATGTCTTAGCCATGGATGACGCAGAGAAGGAGTTAGCCTTGTATCCTTTTTCATCTTTTGCTTGGAGGAATAGTTTTGATCCACATGGACATTTAGAGGAGACGGTCGGTAGAAGATTTAGACATGAGTACCAGATTGAAGATTTTATGATGAATCTCCTAGATGATCTCGAAGTAAAACGAAAGATACATTCTAGATTGCCTTTGGATTTCATCAGGAAATGTAAGATTTACAGAGTAGCCGACCAAGCTCAGGACAACGGCAGGCACATCCAATCTTCATATGATAGAGAAAGCAAAACAATAAGTTTGAATTGGAATGAGCCCGAGGCCGTGGATTTAGATGATTTGATGGCACCAGTCTTGTCTTGTACTCGCAGATGGGTAGACGTTCAGCATCAGAAGTTGAGAGAACAAGGCATAGCCATGTCTTTTACTTTGGAAGAAAAGCCAACCGAAGGTGGAGCCAGTGTTAGTGAAGGCAATCCTAATCCTAGGAATTCAGGTGAAGGTAACCTTCGATGTGCCAGTGAGGGCAATCTCCATTCGAGAGGTTCAAAGAGAAAGGAAAGATCAGAAAAGAAAGAGCCTTCCAAGAAAAAGCAAGGTGCTAACAAAGATCAAACACCGGGTACTTCTTCCAGGCCAGAGGATAGAACAGTTCGAGTGGAAGAATCCATGGAATCGATGGTACAGAATGACAGACAGGAAGAAGAACAGGCACAGCATGTTTCATCCGATGGATCTCTCCAAGACTATGATTCAGATAATGATAATGAAGTAACATCTCCTCCCAGACAAGAAGAAATGGTACATAAAGAGATTCAAGTTCAAGAGACAAGATCAAATATCCCAGATTGGTTGAAGGAAAGATTGACTAAGGTGATCGTAATTGAGGACGAAGACAGTGCAATTGATTTAGAGAGCCTTGTTGGACGCTCACATATGACAACAGAGAAAAAGAAGGCTACAAAGATGTCCAAGATGATTCGAGATGAGACTGGATCAAGAAAACTGCAGATAGCTACACCGGCAGCAGACAAATATGAGGGTGAGATCCTAGCAGAGGACTATCATATACAGACTATTGAGTTAGGACCATCCACAGCAGAGCAGACTTTAGATGATGCCACCGACACATTTGAGGCATTGAAGGACAAGTTTAGAGAAGAAGTAGAAAAGAATAGAAAGCTGGAGAAAGAGGTCGGTGCATGGAGGACATATTTCAGTCACATCAATGAACCTTTGGGACATCAGGATCCAGTTAGATCACCATTGCAGGCATTGCCCCTTCAATCAATCAATGAAGCAGAAAGATTCAGGAATATGGTCCAGCGTACATGTAGTTGGATGGATAGATCTCACACGGTGGCCATTGAGTTTGTTACAAGGATGTCGAAGATCACCCATCAGGCTATCCAAGTTCTTGAGATTATTCACAGATTGATGGCAACAGTAGCTGCATTTGCCCATACCAAGGACGTTGTCATCCCTGTCTTGAAAGTTATAAGACATACATCCAGAAGAATTTTAGCACAAGAGAGGATCTTAGAAGGTGATTCTCACAGTTTGTTTCAGTGGTCAACCTTACTCCATATAAAGAGTGTTCTCTTTGAGGACATCAGTTTTAGATGTGGCCAAGTTGAGGAGGTGATCAATCCGATCCAGGACAGAGTATTTGAGGTACTTCGTACCATTCTTGGCAGAAGGATCGAGGTCGAGACAGATGTGGATTTACAAGAATTTGAAGATAGAATCAAGATCATCTTTCGCAAGGACGCAGATGTTACAGATGAGCAGTATGATCAGATGTATGCTACCATGCTTCTGATTGATAGAACAAAGGAACTTGAACCTACTTGGGACACAGCTCTTCTAGATGCATTTGATCAGGTTATCCACTTAGAAGAGAGTATCAAGAATCTTCCCGAGATTCCAAGCACAGAAATCGAAGGAATCGTGACAAAATTCATTGCATATGCTAAGAAAGAGAATTGGAAAGGGAATAAGATTCTAGATGAAAGGTTGTTACAGATGACATGACATCTTATTTCTCATTGGTTGATACCTCCTAGATTTTTGTGCCAAATTTAATATTTGGCTATGTATTTAATATTGTTCAGTAAAAAGGAGGTCATTTGTAACAAACCTTAATTAGGGTTTAGGTGTCATGATCTTGTCCATTGATTTACTTTCAATCTGGACCTTTCATTGTAACTGGGGATGCTATTTATACCCCCATTTTCCATTTCATTTGGTAATAGGTAATAGAGTTAAGAGTGAAATAGAGAGATTAGAGTTGTAAGCAATTTTTATTTTGTAGCAAGATTGAGTCTTGAAGAGAGAAATTCAAGCAATTGTTGTATATGATGACTTGGAAATCAATAAAATATTGAAGTTATGGTGTTTTGTTGCAAATCTCTTAAGTTATCTTCATGGTTGTTGGATGTACTTGAATCACGCTCAATCAAAGTAGTTTGTTAATTTGAAAGGCTAAGTGTGAGATTTGATATTTGGTAGGATTCGCAATCCAAACCACTAGCTTCTTGCTGATTGTAGGAACGCCTTGCGTGGTCGACTGGAAAACATTTTGAGTCCTTAACCTTCAAGCATTTTCGCATCTAGGATATGTACCTTCGTAGTAGTGTCCTTGGTCTTTGATGCATTGAATACCATTATATTACCTTAGAAGATCGCACTAATTTCAATTGAGTTGTTACCTTATGGCAAAATTGAAGTTAGTTGAGTCTTGCCAAATCTCATTCACGCTAAGTCGTTCATAGGGTTAGGCTAGATTAGACTTCCTTAAACCCTGTCCTTTTTCCATTTTTTTTTGAAAGTTCCTTTTAGACTAGTAAAATCTTCGAGCTTTGAATACGTAAGACGCCTTGGAGGAAACAGCAAATCACATCATACCACTAAAAAGCTTGTCCACACGTGGAGACCCCACTAAAAGAACCTTGGAGTCCATCTAACTGATCCTTTTTGCAGATCTTCAGCAGTTAGAGACTATTTTCTCAAGAGAGGATAAGATGCCTGTTGGTATTTTATTCTGTGTATGATTGTGTACAAAATACACGTCAACACAGCCAAAGTAGCATTGCCATCATTTAACATTCAAATTATCATGAGAAATTAAGCACACAGGTACTACAGTATCATTTCATTTGTGAACAAATTAGAAAAACTTCATATAAATGGAGTACAGTGCAACTGAAATAATGGTGGCAGATGCATTGATGAAAGCACTACCAAGTAACAAGCTTTGAGTTTTGTAAAGGACTAAATGTACAAGTACAACCCTATTGAGAAATATGTGAGTGGGAGTGTTGTGCAGAAATGATAGCCATATATTTAGGAATTACTCTTACATTTAAGCTTTCTACCTTAAAGGACGGGACAAGAGAACAGCTGTGTAAGTGCTGTTAAGAATAGATTAGCTGTAGGGTAGTCAGTAAATCTAGGGCAGTTGGATAGAATCTTTTAGGATTCTGTTTTCTCCATAAGCATGTAATCTTGTTTCAGTTTGTAAAATAAAAAAATAAAAGAATTCAGTTCCATTTTAGCTCTGAACATTAATATCCAGTTTTAATTTTACATACCTAAAATGTCCATCTACATCATTTAAGACCTTGTAAAATACAGAGATTAAATAGAATAAACAATAGGTGGTTGACAATAAGGAGTGCATGACACATATAACGATGTATAGACCACTTGTCATAAGGTACAATGATTGATAATAATTAGTGATACGTTACACTTCGCCCTAATTCACTCTCAATGTACAGCAAATAATTGGCAAAATACTTCATTCTGGACAAACAAACTCCCACATTTACTCAAAGATATGGAAAGAACCAAAGCCACAACTGCACTTCCAAACATAATCCACAGCAAATTTCAATTTGCATTGCCCATGCCTATTGTAATGATTACATTGTGATTGAATTTGTTCAAATGACCAAGAGTAAATCTATCCTTAGTGACTATCAGGTTGTCTGATTTAATCAAGTACAAAAGTAAAACTTTAATGAGCCCACTTGAAATGCCACACTTCTGCAGCTAATAATAACAAGCGTTCTTAGCAGATTGAGAAGTGCTTCCATAATATCTTCCAAGCATGTACTAGCTGCCACCTGCAGCAAGTATAATGCCAGTTGCCAAATACTACACCATAATTACAAATCAGAATGAAACAACATATCTAATGGGCTTGTTTCAGTGTTATTTTCAATTTCATGCATACAAGAAAAGGACTCTTCAATCATCTCATTATGCTGATTACTTCTGTCAGTTCCAGCATCATCCAACCAATCATGTGAGCCAGCCTCTTTCTTATCTTTGCGTTCTTTTGCAATAACTTCAATTGGTTCTGCACAGAAATTTCTCCGACCTTGTCTTGCTGGTTTCTCAGCTACCACAAATTTTTGACCATCTCGCCTTCTTTCAGGAAAGCCTGCCCAAACTGAAGGAAATGGTCTCATGAGAGAAGAATATATTGCTTCACAAAATACCGACAAACATGAATTGAAGACATGAGACAAATCCTAGAAATACTAATAATCATACAAGATAATAAGTATCTGCTTAGATTGTCCCCCAATATTCCTGAAAGAGACTTAGATGTTGGCTGTACAGCATAGTACTTTGTATGGAGAATAGCCACCGCCAATAAAAATGAACTAACCAAACTTCCACAATCTTTATGTTGAAGTTTTTAACATAAGTATAATAATAGCAAGTACAAGCATCTCATTTCAAGGTAAACCACACATTTCAGTTTTTAAATCTCTGCAGTAATGAAATGAAGTTTAGCATCACGATTTTTCACTTCAAAAAAATACACTATAGTACTGGTTTTACTCAGGGCACAAGATCCACGTTTGAAGATATTAAACGATCATTCTTGCTGGAAATTAGGGGCTCCTTGTACAAAGCAGATCGCTACAATTCTCTGATTCACTATAATATGGAAAGTATTGAGTATTCACTGGAATGCCTCCACTATGCACTTGCTAATATCTATCAGACTGGACCAATCCATATGGTCCCAGTTTTACTCCACCTGCATACTAGTGCCTCCAATTAGCATGTAGTTTCAGCCTCATCTTCATATATCTTAATAATGCTCAAGCTAAAGCGTAAAAATCATAACGGCTAGTAAAATGGTTGTCATATCAAGTTTTATAACCTAACCTTGCGTACACCACAATTAACATTGTCTAAAGGCTTCTGGTTGCTAGCATTAACTAGCTTCAGGATGGCACTATATTGCATGGTATGCAACATGTTTTTTGTCTTGGAGATGTAGGCTATCCCCCAACATATCCAAGTACAGGAAATACAGAGGACCGTGTGAGCATCTCTGGAGCATCTAGAGAGCATTTCAACAATATCCTGGGAACCAGGGTACAACTACACACCCATGAATATGTCAAGAGAATGTCTGCCCGTTCTGCACCTTGATACTCAAATGTCTAATTATAAACTTATTTTATGAATATATTTAATTAACTAACATTTTCCAGTTTACACCACTATCTACTACTTCCTTACAAAAATATTTCATTTGTGCTTGGTCAATAAAATACTATTGTAATAGAAGCAATCATTGGAGAAAGATGACAATGATGTCCATTATATCTATACTAAAAGGAAGCAGAGCATGCAGAAATGCTTCCTACACAAATATTCTAAAGAGCATTGTGCGAATCTCAATCTTTTAACAATTACAGAAAACATAAGTTAAACAATATATAGTATAATGCTACTATGTGTGGAGAAAACCCTTTCAGAAGAAAAGCCCCCCCCTCTCCAAAGCAGCTCAATGTACTATTCAGTAAACCACAATTATAATACACTTACAAAGCAAGCTTTCACAAGAGTATCACCAACCAGAGATTTGGAGTCGTCTTACAATTTAGCAGTATTTACTATTTACAAAGCTTTACACAGCCTATATTTCAAGCACCTAATATATAGGAGATACAAAACTCAAAATCATCAAATGGTAATTACAAACCCATAAGCTAAAACCACCCAAAAATGGCATCCAAATTATCCCCCAATAAAAGAGGCCTTATGATGTCTCATAATGTGAATCATAAGTTGATCAATAGTTGTAACTCTTCTTAATAGCTATTTTATGTGTCCAACAACTTTTTACATTTCCTCTGCAATTTTTTTGAGGCCGTAACTTTTGATACAGTGGGCTGATCAGGGCTGTTTTTTTCTTTTCTTTAAATTAAAGAAATCAAAAGATCTGCACAACAGGCACTCACATGCGCGGTGCTGAGCAACCAGGAATTCTTATTTTAGCAAAAACCCAACCCTAAGGCCCAGAAATTGACTTTTTCCATTTTATATCCAAAGATCACACTTTTTGTTCAGGAAGTTCAGTCTCCTCCCAGCCCACGTGGTACTGGAGGGTGTGTCGTGCCAATGTCACGTGCACTGTAGTTTATGGGGGAGGGGGCTACCTGATTCCTGCAGCCTAAAAAAAATCACACTTTTTGCAATCTTAGCATTAGAATCAAGGTTGAGACACCTTTCACAAAATATACAAAGTGACTAGATAGTTATCCATGTAACAGATTAATGACAGTCACAGAGCTTCATGATTGTCAAATTAATGACAGACATGGTGCTTTATGATTGTTAAAAGAGTTTTCTTCTAGTGGGACAAAACAGAAAGCATGCAGAACAGGAGGAAACCACTCTTCTATTATAAAGTGAGGTTCCCTTATTTCAAAAATAAATAACATCTCTGATATGAATTTTTAACATACTGTGAAAATAAATAACATGGAAAACAATATTTTTCATTTGTGTATAGATTAGGCTGAAACAACATCGAAGACCAATATATTAAGTTTTGGGGGATTTTATGGTTGCTAGAATTTCCGATGAAATCATAAGAGAGCAGAAATACATGCATGCACACAAGAAAGATAGAATTGCTGAAATTAAAAACATAAAAAATTCATAAACAAGAATATTGATGGTGGAGTACTCAACAAATATCACTCATTCAGGAAACACAATTAGTACAATGTCTAGAGTTGTAACTTGTATTTGTCAACATTCAGAATTTGATTGCTCACATAAAACAGAGAAAATAGTTCAAACAATGAAATTATAGCATAACAAAATTCACCACTAGTTCCTATAATTTGCAAAGCATTTATTTATAAATTACAAGGTTTCCACATATATCCTGGAACCTTGCATGTAGATCTCACCACTAAAACAAATCAAGTTTACTTGACTTGTCTTTCAAATAAAGTTTACAATTGTATATAAATTAGCTAAAATTAAAAAATAGCTCCCATTGAACTGAATGATTACTCCAAAAATATCTCTAGAGCTTATAAATATAAATGATCCATCTATGAGATATCTGACAGTAACTTGCTTTTTATAAATAGAACATGATTGAAATAGCTCCTTTTAATTAATGCAACAAATTCAAGATTGTATAAATATTTCGTTGTGGTTAACCTCCTACTGTTCTCAAATATATCTGGAGCCAATTCCATCAAGCCATTTCTCTCTATATCGAAAACAATAATAGTGCCCAGAGCCTCAGTTTGTTGAGTCGGAATCAAATAATGGGCATGAAATGGAATCACCAAAATAAACAACTTTGTGTTTTACTCCATTTAATTGATTTCTCAAATGAACTAAGGCCATTGCACCTACTTGCAAAATTTTCACTACAAACCTAATGGTTTTACATTACAATTTACATTTGAAATGGTAAATTGTCTATCAGATTTTGTAAACAATAACTAGTGGGGGTTTCAGAGTGAAGACTCTTATGGGTTTGCGGGGCAGCAATGATAAGTTGCACAAGGTGTTAGATGTGAGAAAAACCCAATGATAGAGAGGGTTCAGGGGCTATGACGCCAAGAAAAAAAATTTAGAGAAAATGAGGAAAGAGAGATTGAAGAGAGCAAAATGATTTTTGTGTTGGGCGAAATGATGCTTTTAGGGGCATTTTAGGGTTTTTGGATGCAAAAAAGAAGTCAATCTTTTTTTTTTTTTGGTGCTCAGCGCCTTTGGGTACACCCAGTACATACCCAAGCATACCGCCGGGCGAACCTGTACCTAGACATACCTGGTACAGTTGCAGGAAGCCTTAAGGGCGTACCTGGTAAGATAGATATTAAATGGATTGAAAAGGAGAAGCCAGGATTGGTCAAGGATCCATTAGACAAGCCACAACTTGATATACAAAGTGACCAAAACTTAAAGGGCTCCTTTGAAATTAATAACACATATGAGGTACAAATTATACTTAGTACTATGCCTATCAGAAACTTTGAGTTTGAACAATGACATCAAAAATTTCTCCTTTAATTTTTAGTTGCTACTGTACTGCTATCAACTATGTAAATTACATTTTAAAACCTTTGATTTGTTTGCTACATTATAATAGTTTATGAATGTCTAATCTTAGATTTTGATGTCATGTATAATTAAACCTGTAAAAATTTGAGTTTCCATGCATGTATGGATGTAGGCACACATATATGCATGTATAAATGTACTACCGTCCCCAAAAATTGGTCCCTAAACTGTCATCCCTAACACATATCTCTTGCTAGTGGATAGATACTGTTGCAAGGATACTCTGGTCCCTATTAGATGTTCTCTGCTTTTATTCAATTAGATTGTAATTACAACTAGAGAGAGCATATAATTACCTCACCTTGGCAGTCAAGTAGTGTAAATTGTGCTCTAAAACTAGATTGAATTACTGCATGCACAGATAAAAGAGCAAGAATATTCCATAATGTTAGTAAGAATCAAGAATAAATGCTAGATTCTGGTTCGTTGCCTTGGGCCCCTGGTTCTGGTCCAGTTTGTTTTCGGTTCAGGTCCTGATTCGGTTCGCCTTTGGGTTCGCTCAGGGTTCGTACCCAGGCAAGCTGGTTCATCCAGGGCAAACCCAGGGTAAACCTGGACACTTGGGTGCCCAAATTAACATTTTTTTGCAAAAATTTATAGCAATGAGTTCAGACTCGCAGATTTGTGTGATTGTTTTCCAAGTTATTATGCAGATTTAAGACTTAAAATTATTAAGAACAACAACAGACAATTGATAGATTTATTCGAATTTTTTATGTCTGAAGCAAGATAAAACAGAGCAGCAAACAATTAAGAGCAAACAATTAAGTTCTGGCCTCTTACTTGTTAACCTTATACAATGTACTAGAGCAATGCTCAATCACAACAGAAAAATACCTATGCATTAGCTCATTCTGATTTACAATCCTCGGCTTATGAAAAGCAACAAAAATATTCAGTTTCCTGAGCTCACTTTCTTGACTGCTCATTCTTCTTCTTCATCTTCAATGGCATTAGTTGTTTCCGTGAAAGACTTTTGTTGTTAGTCTTGACTGCTATTGCATTTATTCTTGACTAGCAATTAGTCTTTCATCTTCTTAGTGCTATTCTTGACTGCTATTGCAACAATAAGATGAATCCATTAGATGGTTTAAACTTGGTATAATGTTCCAATTGTTGCAAGTTGAATTTTGAAACAATGATACTTGAATTTGATATTATCATTTTAATATTTTGATGTTGAACTTGAAGTATATGATGCTATGATGGTATGAACTATGATCACGATGCTATGATTACAAGTTTATGGTGTTTTTGTTGTTTATATGATATTATGTTGCATTCTAATCTTAATTCATGCTTATAGACTGTATTAATATGTGTGTGTTTGTACTAACAAAACCAAACCCCATTTCAAAATTTTGCCGTACCAGCAAACTGGTTCTTCAAACCCAAACTTGAACCTGAACCCAAATCGGCAACTTAGCAATTGGAACAGTGATATCATAGTGATATCTTCATATCAACCTTTGCTATCAACGATCTATGCTATTTAAAAGGTCGGTGATTGCTTCTCCCCACATGGACACAGTACATGAGTTCAATTGTAAGACTGTTCAAAATATTTACATATTGATTACCTGCAAAGTGATGGAGGACAATGGATGCTGCTATAGTGACATTTAGTGAAGCCGTGCCACAACCATATTGTGATATGTAAACAAAGAAGTCACAAATTTCCATCTCTTTGCTTGAAAGTCCTGTCCCCTTTAAAAAGCATTGAAACAAATAGTCTTGTATTAGCATGTATAGAAAAAAAACATCTGCAAGCATAAGTTTATAAAAATGTAGGTCACAGTATCACAATAGAATTGCTGGGTCTAGAAGCAGAAATAAAACATCTGTCAGCATATTTATAAATTCGATAAATTTTATGTGCATGGTGATATCAAAGAAACTACAAGAATTTGTAGAACTTAAGGGGTATTATGATTGTAATCCTTACAAAGCTGAAAACACAAGCTGGTAAACACAGGACTTCATCATGCAGCAACACCATCTTGAATTCCAAAATAAGGTTGTAACACTATGATGTGGTACTCATCTTTTTAAAATGTTTCCATTACAAAATATATGTTCAAGTGCATTCGAGATTTTGTGGGTGCAAAACAAGGTGTTGATTAACTCCTTGCATAGGAGAACATTTTTATACCAAAAGAGAAAGATTTTTTTTAAATGTGGTATGTCTTTTTAAAATATTCCCAATGTCCATTACGAAATACATGTATAAGTACATTAGAGATTTTGTGGGTGGAAAACAAATTGTTGATTAAACTCCTTGCATAAGAGAACATTTTTATACCAACAGAGATTAAGATTTTAGAAAAAAAAAAGGAGAATCAAAAAATCGGACAACTATCTAGGAATCATGGATCACAGAAATAGGGCAATGACTAATTTGTAGTTCTCAATTTATTGTTGGTCTCTTAAAATTTATCCAAATTTAGTAGGTGATTTGACTGCTACCTGAGCTCAATGGAGATTATGCCCCAAAAGACTCAAGTAGAAATCAAGGGGGTTTTGTAGTCTGGGATAAAAGATTACCTGATATATCTCATTTCAGGCCACCTTGATGTTAAAAAAAATAAATCCTAGAAACAATATGAATGCAAACAAAAAAAATTACGCTGTACCAGAAAAAAAGAATACAAAGCGAAAATCACCCATTCAACATACAAAACATTCATATGGAGAAGAACAAAAGAAATGCCCGACTTTGCCTTCTATTGACCCCATAAATGAACTATAACTGAGACCATGCCAGGGTCAGGTAGAACCATGTCTCAAAATGCCATGATTGTATATTCAGTCCAGTACAATGTTATCACATTTAAGTTCTTCACTCTCAGACACAACGTTTGTCACATATTCAGGCCACCATATTCAGGACGCCAAAATAGAACTCATCTCAATTGCTTGCTTTCAGATGCATATTTAGTTATCTATTCAGGCCAGTTAAATGAAATCCCATCGCAGATGTTTTCTCTCAGAGGCATCATTAGTTATCAATCACCCTCACAGTCATCTATCTACTGCAAGCTAATACCAATCCTCTTCATATCTACTATCAATCAATTCATTAGTTATCCTGTCAATTTCTCTATTAGTTCTATGCATATGGAAAATTGGAAATTCACTGAATCTATGCAACGTTACAAAGAAAATATAGTGGCACCAAACCAGACAGGTAAACATTCATGTATGAGGCAAGGAATGTCCCAAAAATAGGTCACCATGATTTCTCTTGAAAAGCCTGTGGAAGGGATCATCTCATAGCTGTAACCCCTATGTTTTATTGCCATGTTGTATCCTGCTGCCATTTTGTGCCATTTCACCATTTACAATTTTGCCATGAGTTACATTACCCGGTGTCATTTTACAGGGGGCTTAACCAATTTTCCTGTTTATGTTTCTCTTAGAAACATCTTTTTTGAGACAATAAAAGATTTAAATATTTTGTATAATTTTAAAAGATATCACCTAAGTGGTCAGTCCTAGAATGGGGATGGGTACAGGTAGGGGTACAGCTGTATAGATTTTTTCCCTTGGGTTCAGGTATGGTTCAGCTATATATAAACTATAAAATATGAAGACAGTGATGCTCATAATTGCCAATAAACAGAATATCTAAATACCTCATAATTTGCAACAAAAAAAACAACTCATAAATTCATAATTCAATTACTTGTCAAATGACAATACACAATGAAAATCACAATAAATATTCAATAATCTTCATATTACTCTCAATCGAGAGCATCAAAGTCAACACTTGGTTCAATTTAATTTGAATTGAATCACAATGAGTTACAAAGCCACTTCCAGTAGCCATCTCATATGTAGAAGCTGCCTAATCTAAAAGATTTTTGGCAAGTTGTGCAACAATAAAATCTAAATCAGCACACTCAACAGTTAG
Source organism: Cryptomeria japonica (assembly GCF_030272615.1). NCBI lineage: Eukaryota > Viridiplantae > Streptophyta > Pinopsida > Cupressales > Cupressaceae > Cryptomeria > Cryptomeria japonica. The sequence goes on from NC_081413.1 coordinate 28,279,083, forward strand.
ATCCCAATTCCTCATCATCCTCTCATAGTAATCAAGTTTCTTATGTGACAAGAGATCCCAATAACTAGTAGGGGCTTAGGAATGGAGACCCCAACGGGGTTGAGGACCTTTGAAGCCACAAAAACCTCCATGGCATGCATCATTTCCACAATTTTATCTCTTAAGGGGGAAATTAGGTAGTTGGCACTTTTTTATTTACAAAAATGTTTTTAAAAAATAATTTTTTAATTTCTATTTTCTTTGGGTGGCCCCCCTGCATTCACTTGAGTTCACCTAATGTCCTGCCAAGGACCCACATGGAGCCTTCAGTGCCTGAGCGGGAAACTAGGCAAACCCAATGGCGTATCGACCCTGGACCCGACCCATAGAGGTATCAGGGAGTTCCAAGAGAACCCAGTAACACAGTTTATAACAATATATTAATCATCAATAGAGCAAGCAGCTACATATACTGGTTCAAAGAAGGTGCTAGCTCAAGAAAAAACTGTATAGAGCTTCTGTCTGAAAGCTATCTGATAAAAAAATCACATTGGGTATCCATGCTATAGCTACTTCTATCTTGTTTAAGGGTTCGTCCTAGGTTATAACTGCATATTCCTTTCTTGGGTTTAGCTTTATATGTCAAGATAAAGAAAAGTTATATTAATGTCCAAGAATGACAAAAGTCAACAGTAATCAAATAGACACAAAGTGGAGGAACTTTAACAGCCAAAAAACAGTTACAACTTAAGCAACAAAAGATCCTAACCAGTGATATGTGTACTAGAGTAGTTATATATAGCTTTGCCTCTATCTGCACAAATCCAAGTCACATGAACTTAGTTGCTCATCATGCATGGACTTGACCTCTTGCATTATTTAATATTTTTGCATGAATATATATTTTTCCTTCACTAATTATTGATTCTAATCCCATTCAAGCTTTATTCAATACTTGTTTTGATCCATTGAGCTAGCTTTCATGTGTGTATCTTTCTAAAGAAAATTGGTGGGCCACGCTTCAAGTTGTGATACCAAACTACTAACTTTTTTGTTTTGTTGCTGAAAGTTTCAACTGCATAGGTGTGATTTGCTTCTTTTATTTTCAGTAACTCAAAGTATTAACAAATTTCTTCTTTAACATCTATACCCGATTATAAATTTATTTGCACATGTTTTAATTAGAATAATAGAATTCATCCACCAAATCATCAAGCACATTTTCGCCCAGTTTGCACCTAATGATGCATAAATTATCTTCGCAATCTAAATAATTTGCTTATGAAATACTTTCAAATTGTTGTATTCCACCAACAATTCTCGTGCTAATAACTTTCGAGCTACGTCTTCCTCGGGTGGGTCCAAGAAAAACAAAGCAATTGCTAATGTAATAACAATTCCTCAAGCAATTGAGAAGAACACATAGGAGCCTCAACACAATTGAGTGTTTACCAAACTATCTAATTCTTATTTGAGTGTCCTGCAAAAGTTATAAAGGATATCCTAGTAACCCTTCCCGAGATCTAACCTCTCCAAGACAATAGACCATACCCTCATTAGTATGATGGTTCTAACATCTATCAATATCACCGTGTGCCTAGGCATGATACTGAGCACTGTGTGCATCTAAGACATATAGTCCAAGACCACACAAACAACGGTACCATCCGAGTCAGAGATAGAAACAAAAAGCAAATAAGTTTGTTGATAAAACAAACAATGAGTTGCAAATCTACATCAATCCTTTTCCCCTGCATTAAACTAATTTTATTTCTATGTAATCTTCCCCTCCACCAACCGACTATCCACAAGTGACTATGGTTACTATCATTCTGATCTCTCTCTCGAGTCAAAAGGTCAAAAGTCTTAATATATCATTCACACCTCATGATTCACCATATTGAGGAGAGTTTGCTCCTCTTTACATCCCTGCTAAGATAAAGGGTAATGTTGTCACAGGTGTTATGGTTGATCCCTCTTGCAAAGACGATGTGATCACAAACGAGGACCTCTTTATCAACGAATTGCACAGGATGAAATATGACGAGTGTAAGGCCATCATTTGTACACATGTTGGTCTCTTTGTTCCTACTATGTGATGCACTACCTTGCCAATCCTTGTGAGACCCAAGGCAATTTATAGCACAATTGTTGTCATTCTTGAGTCTAACTTATTCCAAGTGAAGCTAGGCATTTTCTATGGATGCAATCCCCTCAATCATGCACAATTGTCTTAAGCTTCCTCATGAGGACACCATGCATACTATCCTAAACACTGGATATAAGCCACTAGTGTTGAGTGGGGGCTTTTCTCTTGATCATTTATGACCTGCTCTTGTTGGACCTATGCTACCCCGTGGAGATCTATTATATATAGCATATTACAAGACCAAGGAGTTAGCACCTAAGTCGGCCCAACCTGTTATTTCTTTAGTTCACCCTGGATTTGTTTCTCCATCTTAGTCTGCTCCTATGCAACAACGTGCTTCATCTTTTGCTCCCTCTTTGTCGAGAATTAAAGACAAGCCCAGTCTTCAAAGTACACCTCCTCGTCCTCTAAAGACCACGCAGCCTCCAATGGTGTCTTATGTTCCTTTGACTGTGGCTAGCACAAGAATAGGAAAGGCACCCATGTTGCCAAAGTCGAAGTCTCGCCCTCCCTTTGAGCTTCCCATCCTTGTGGATATCCCTCACCCTACTTTGTATGGCAAGGACAAGTGTTCACCCTTCACCTTTGGCACCTATCTCTCGACCTCCAAGGGGTCCTCCTATTCCTTTGACTACTCCTAGAGAAAAAGGGGAAAGGTGTCTACATCTAAGTCTACAGTTCCTCCATTTGTGGCACCACCTATTTCATCAGTTGAGCCTTGACTTCCCTCAGCAATGGCATAGAAGGCCCCACCTATGATGCGAGATGCTATAGCCTCTTCTTAGGCTTCTGTTCTTGGAGCCCATCTACGTCAAAACCAGCTTGCGCATGAGCGTAAGCATCGTTGATAGGCAATGGCTAAAGAACATGAAGCTTCTTTGAAGACTAAGGGTGAGTCTTCAATTTCCACTTTCGTTACTTCCATTCCTATTCCAGTTTCTGCTAATCCTGTTGTCTCCACTCCTATCTCTACTTTGTCTTCTATGTTGCTTCCAATTGCTTCAGGGTTGTTAATGAGCCTTGCCCAAAGCAAGTGCAAGTGTTCATTTTTCCCTCCTTAGAACCACCTCTTATCACCTCTCTTCCTAATATCCCTCCATTTTTGCAGCCCATAGACATGCTCCATATGCAAGTGGTGTCTAGTGTGGCCTTGTGTGCTCCTCCTATTTCTTCTCCGCATCTTCATCACAGCTTTCCTGGGGTCCTCAAACCTGCCCCTATTGCTGAATTTCGTCATAAGAAATCATCTCCTACGGCTTCTTTATCTACATTAATTCTTGTTTTTGAGGAGCTTCCACCTTCTTTGGAGTTTGTCACTGCCCCTCTTCCAAAGGTCTCTAGTTGAGTCACCTCCCTCTTCCTTGGAGAGGTGCATGTTTGATTCTCTAGAGGAGATTCCAGCATTGTCAACTATCTTCACACGATCATTGACTCTTTCCTCACAAGAGGTATTGGATGAGAATGTCGAGGCAGCCTCATCCTTGGCTCTTGTTGCTGGTGAGACGCCTAGTACTGCTTTGGTGATCATGTCTCTTCGGGCTTGTCCTCTCTCCTTGTATGATCAAGATTGGGGGGGCAATGATCAAATAAGTGATGACTACTAGAGCAGTGCTTCCCTTATCTTTAGATTAGAGTGTATTTGTTGTTTCGTGTTCCTCCGTACTTGTCCTTATATGTTTGTGCTCTCTTGAAGGACCCAAGTTACTCCATAGTTACTTGCATACAATATCTGTGATAACTTCCTCTATTTTTTTTATTATTCTTCTTTTTGTTGTATCTTGAGTTTTGACATTTAGGGACAATGCAAAGTGGTAGGGGTATTTAGGCCTTCTTCCATGTTGACCCAAATTTTTATTTTATCTGTCTTCATGTGCTCTTCTTCAAATTCTACTAACCACGAATAATCAGATCCCTCTATCTCTTTATGTTTTTGTAGATATTGTGGGTATCATATGCTATTTGTTCCAAGGTAGCATTCCATGGAGACATCTCGTTAATGCTTTCATGGCACAACATCTCTTCTCCTTAGAATGATTTTTGTTCCTTTTGTGTAACACATCTAAGGGGGGGCTATCATATCTGCACTTAGCTATTCCAGATCTCTTGTCACATATTTCTTTTCGAAATAAGTCTACCTATGTTATTTATTTCCTAGCGCAAGGGCCAAACCACTGCATTTATGTCTTTTTAATCTCTATATCTTTTTTGTGGCTATCGTACAGCATAGTTTGTGTTACAAGTTTGGTTGTCGTTGCACCAAAAGATCGACATATTAAAGCCTGATACAACCACTAGACTTATAGAATCCACAAGAGGCAGTTAAGCCATGTCACAAATCAAAATGTTGCACTACACAGTACAAGGAGACCAAGGGCGCACACCTTGCAACAATCCCCCCCCAACGCAAGCAAGGGGTTTGAACCTATGACCAAGCTCTGATACCACTTGTTACAAGTGCGGTTGTCGTTGCACCAAAAGATCGACCTATTAATGCCCGATACAACCACTAGACTTATAGAATCCACAAGAGGCAGTTAAGCCATGTCACAAAACCGAGAGTTGCGTTGCACAGCACAAGGAGACCAAGGGCACACACCTTGCAACAATTTGTAGTAGTCACACTCCTATCAATCGTATGGCTATCTAGCATAACACAACTTGCTACCCATACTGGCCCCGTCTTAATGATCTTATGTCTAAATGATCATTGTCTTATAATCTATGTCCAATGCCTATGATTGTTGATCTTTTATGTCTAAATTTTCAATTTTGTAATGATACAGCTTAGTATCGTCTTACAAAGGTTTGACTCAAATCTCTTCCCTAGGGACAACTCTACAAAAATTAAAAACTCAGCTTCCCCTTTGCGTCTTGGGTATATGTTTTCTAACCCTTTTCTCTCTTTACTTTAGCTTGCATCTCTTTTTGATATGCTTGCTAAATTGGGGGCAAAATGTAATATTGTAATTGCACCTGTGCAATTTCACGTCACATAGGCCTCCTCTTTAGCTGAATTAAAGACGATCGAACTTCCATTCCATCAGCCTGCCTTGCCATCTGTCAAGCTTAGTCTCCTGACCATTTGGTTCGGCATGCGCACCACAGAGACGTCTGCATGTTGCACATTCGTCCCACAAAAAACGATGACTGAAGCTATGGGACATTAACTTGCTAATTCTAGCAATGTAATGCCTCTTTAGACTTGCACCGACGTCGAAACGACTTCCAATCCCTTAATATTGCCTTTTTGGACCTCATTTTCAATCCATCTAGCTCTCTAGTTTATCGAAATCACTCTCTTTAGCATCCATGAAGCTCTCTTGATCGCTAACTTGGAGATCCTTGCTTCCTTCATTCCAACAAGTTGTCATGCTTCTTGTTCTTGAAGGAGGGTAACTCTTTGGGTTAACTAGTTGTTCATTTCATTGTCATTAATCTAACATATTTTCCATCGCATTCTTCTTGTTGTCACAATCTCATCTCTAGGTTGTCCGGGGAGGTAGAAACACCAAAAAGGAGGTTTGACCATGGCAAACCTCTAAACATAGCTGCCCCAACCATTTCGTCCTTGGTGTTATGTGTGCAAGTTTTAGCAAAGGACACTACTATTTGGGTTGGAGGGCTTCATATTGTGGACCCATTGTGAGTATTTCGCTACCCTCTTTGTCCTTTCGATTAAGTTTTGTTGTTTCCTTTCTGCTATGTTATTTCATTTCATCATATTCAGCTTATAGAACATAAATAACTATTATCTAGAGCCATCTGGTACGGACTTTCGTACTCCGTCCGTGTTGTGACCATTTCACACATCGCCCCATTGCAAATGGGGACCCCCTCTTTTTGCTCGTTTTTCGCTCGCCTTTTCGCTTCGCTTTTAGGATTTTGTTAGTCAGTTAGTCGTCTGGATTTAGGGTCAAGCCTTAGGGTTTTAAATTTTGTCTTTTCAGGCCAGAATCCAGTCGTTTTTGAGAGCTTTTTTTGAGCTTCCTTTTCTAGGATGCAAATTTTGAATGAAATAAATTCGCCAGAATGGTCTAATTTTCAATTGGAATGTTGATGCAGAGCTTTAATTTGTCTAAGTGTTGAAAGTGAAATGTGAATTTTTGTCCGATTGAATATTTTTGACCAAATTTTGACCTTTTTGATTTTTGATCCTAGGCATTTCAAATGATTTGTTTTCGCCTTGTGAAGTGATAAAATGTGTAAAATCATGATATTTTGGCCTGTAGGAGCAAAATCGCTCCTGTCCCTCAATGAAGGACGAGAGCTCGTTCTCAAATATCTTACTATTCCTGCAGGGTCAAGATGAATTACGAATTGGAAATGATAGAGAGAGGCGAGATCTTTCCATTGAATATAAATTGAAGATTTTCATGAGCACAGAAATGCCTCCAGGAGAAAAATCGCTCCTGTCCCTCAGTGAAGGACCGGAGCTATAAATTCAATTTTGCCTTGTCCTTGCGAGATTTCGATGACTTGATAATTTGAAAGGGTCCAAAGGAAGATGCTTTACCAAATGAATATAATTTGAGATGCAAAAATGAAGGAGAATGACCTAGAATGACCAAATCGCTCCTGTCCCTCTCCAAGGGACCAGGGCGAGGTACCTTGTAGCTCTCGTCCCTCTCCCAGGGACCAGAGCGATGTCCTTCATTAGGCAAAATCTAGGCAAAAACCAAGGCAAGTTTACGTTCAAAAGCAAGAGAAAGCATGAGATGAACTCATTGAATACAAATTGAAGATTTTAAAACGTCCACAGGGGTCCCAAAAGGCCTAGTTCGCTCCTGTCCCTCAGGAAGGGACCAAAGCGATTTTTGGTATAAATGATTTTCTGGCTAAGTTGCAGACAATGTCAAGGCATGGACGAATGGAGTAGAGCATGACGAGTCCGTTAAATATAAACTTGGAACCTGACAAAGTGAAATAAGAGCCACAAGAGGTAGTTCGCTCCTGTCCCTCTCCAAGGGACCAGGGCGATGCAATGGTTATATTGCCTTTTACTTAAGTTTAAGATCGATCCAAGTCAAGACAAGGTGGCGAAGGACATTTCAAGGCGTCTTCATCAAGCACAAGCGCTTAAAGGTTATCACAATGAGGAGATTTGCACACTAAGACCTAGATCGCTCCTATCCCTCAGGAAGGGACCAGAGCGATGTCAAGTATATTGGTCATTTCATGCAAGATTTACGTAAGGACAAGATTTTGCTGGGTCTTAGAGGGTCCGTCGTGCCTTTTGAAGATGATACACAGAAATTTTGAACGTAAAATGATCATCGTTTTGAACATGGAGACCATATCGCTCCTGTCCCTCTCAAAGGGACCAGGGCGATTTGCTTTGGATTCTCAATTTTGCCCCAAGTTCGTGCTAAGTCAAGGCTTCATAAGGCTATATAAGGTCTAAGGCATCGTTTGAAGATAACATGCAAGAGTTTTGAACGTCCAAACGTTGCTAAGTCAAGCTAAAAGACTCACATCGCTCCTGTCCTTTGGACAAGGACCAGGGCGATCCTATCAAGAGCATTCATGTTCCTTCAAAACGAGGCAAGGCGAGGATAAGCAAGGCAAGGGACGGCGTTTGGAAAACATCACAATGAAAGATCGAAGGTCAAAGATGCATATTGAATGTGGAAATTTGAAGATCGCTCCTGTCCTTTGGACAAGGACCAGGGCGATGAACACCCAAGGGCACTTATGAACGCATGCAAGGCAATCAAATTTGAAGAACCTGATAAAATGATCGATTTTGGACGTGGAGATGAAGGAGTTGAACGTAGAAAATGCAAAAATCAAGACAAAATAATGAATCGCTCCTGTCCCTCTCCAAGGGACCAGAGCGATGAGGTACGTCCCCTTTGTTTTCATAGTTTTGGCGCCAAATAAACAATTCAAATTTCCTTAAATGCTAAGTTCGATAAAATTGAAAATCTAATTTAATTAGCATTTAATATGGCGTTGATCTTTTATTAATTATTTTTGCCTTTATTAAAATCGAAATTTGCAAATTAAAAAACGTAAGGCATTAATAATTAATTAATTAATTAATAAAAATCGAATTTGAAGCGCTACAAAGGGAGGTCGGCCTTGTCATTTTAATTTAAAAATCATTTTAAAAAGTGGTTTTATCTCCAAGTCGGCCTAAGGGATAAATGGATACAAGCGCTATATATGGAGGGTGAGAGATATCATTTTCACATAATCATTTTTGCCCTCTACATGCGAATTAAGGAAAAGCGAAGATAGTGCGAAGTGTTTCATGTGTGTGGTGCGAATTTAAACCAAAGGTGGCGCTAAGTCTATTAAAGGGTGATGCGATATTTTGAAGACTTCATTGGAGCGAATTTCCCAAGGATTGAAGACCACGACAAAGGCGCGAGACTTGGAAGATTTGTTTGTGCGAACTTGAGGATCCATTTGAGCGAACTTGCTAAGGACTTGGAGATCACGTTGAGATCCAAAGGTGGCTAAATTGATCTTTTGAGGAGATAATATTGAAGATCATTTATACTTCAATTTTGCCTAGGCGATCTTTTCCTTTTTGCATTCTAGAGTTAGCTCTCTATTGAGGTATGGCGATTTAATTTTTATTGTTTCATTCATTCATCGTCATATTTCAAATTTTGAAGTTGAATTTTGAATTTCCTAGTTCAATCGTTGTTTTTTAGGAAATGATAACTCTAGAGACTTATCATGACGTTTCCTAAAAACTTCTCTCTCTTATTTACGTTATTCATTGCAAAATCGAGTTCTTATAATGAAATGTTGTGTAGGTATGGCGACCCCGAAGGCGGGAGCATCCACCAGTCGCTCAGCTCTCATGAAAGAAGATCAGAAGACCGAAGAAGTGGAGACCAAGATCGTGTCAAAGTGGAGCAACATTGGAGATACCAACTTGGGGAACTTTAGCACAAAGAAGTTTCGAGAGGTCCCTTACATCGGCAAGCCATCACCTGTCGCCCGGAGAATAATCGAGAGTGGCATCATCAAGGCGGCCGGTTTTCCTCCAGCTATTCAGTGCCACGAGTTGATGATCGAGTGTGCCCGTCACTACAATCCACAGTCCAGGACAATTGTGTCCAATGAGGGAAACACTTTGGCGTACCTTTCAGAGGAAGCCATAAGTGAAGCCTTCCATCTTCCAGAGCACAGGGACATGATATACAAGAGCATTGAAGGAGCCAGATCAGTGTACGATGATGATCCAGATGCTTGCCTAAGCATAATCAATAAGAACTGGCTACTTAAGAGTCATCCCCGTCTAAGCAAGGTACCGAACACACCGCACAGGATTGATTTCCAGGAGGAGTACAGAGATTTGATTACCATGCTCAACAGAGTTACAGGAGCACCTCATGCCTTCTATTTTGAGAAGTGGATGTTCTACTTCATCCAGGTGATTGTTCAAGGAAAGGGTACAATACATTGGGCTAGGATAATTAGCCATTGCTTAGACGTACAGTTGAGGAGACTCAGGGCTACTAAGTCCTTCCACATGAGTTCATACGTCATCTATGCTTTGATCAGGAGTGTTGAGTACGCAGGACTACCTCACAGAGGAGTGATTGGAAGAGGACCCGGCGAGGTCAGAGCTTGTGAATCCTATACTTACTTGCATCATCCGCCAGGGAAGAACTACAAGTTAGTCAATGATACTTTCACGATGAACATCACAAGGACGTTGCAAGGTGGAATTCACAACAGATTATCTCAGGATGCCCAGGAGTTCATCAAGAGGTACGGTGCTTGGTTCATTCAGTTTCCCAAGTTCACTTACATTAGAGTGCATGGATGTCCTTTACCTCCATACATGTTGCCGAGGTACCCGACAGACAGAATTGTGTTACTTGAAGTAACAAGGCAGTTGGCAGCATATGTGAAGGCATTCAGACACAGACATCAGAATGGAGTCCAGGTACCTATTATTTTGGGTAATTCAGTTGAGGTATGTCCTAATGTCTTAGCCATGGATGACGCAGAGAAGGAGTTAGCCTTGTATTCTTTTTCATCTTTTGCTTGGAGAGAGAGCTTTGATCCACATGGACATTTAGAGGAGACGGTCGGTAGAAGATTTAGACATGAGCACCAAATTGAAGATTTTATGATGAACCTCCTAGATGATCTTGAAGTGAAACGAAAGATACATTCTAGATTGCCTTTGGATTTCATCAGGAAATGCAGGATTTACAGAGTGGCCGACCAAGCTCAAGACAATGGCAGGCACATCCAGTCTTCCTATGATAGAGAAAGCAAAACAATAAGTTTGAATTGGAATGAGCCTGAGCTCGTGGATTTAGATGCTTTGATGGCACCAGTCTTGTCTTGTACTCGCAGATGGGTAGACGTTCAGCATCAGAAGTTGAGAGAACAAGGCGTAGCTGTGTCTTTTACTTTGGAAGAGAAACCAGCCGAAGGTGGAGCTAGCGTAAGTGAAGGCAATCCTAATCCTAGGAATTCAGGTGAAGGTAACCTTCGATGTGCCAGTGAGGGCAATCTCCATCCGAGAGGTTCGAAGAGAAAGGAAAGATCAGAAAAGAAAGAGCCTTCCAAGAAAAAGCAAGGGGCCAACAAAGATCAAGCACCAGGTACTTCTTCCAGACCAGAGAATAGAACAATTCGAGTGGAAGAGTCCATGGAGTCTATGGTACAGAATGACAGGCAGGAGGAAGGACGGGCACAGCATGTTTCATCCGATGGATCTCTCCAAGACTATGATTTAGATGATGATAATGAAATGACATCTCCTCCCAGAGAAGAAGAAATAGTACATAAAGAGATTCAAGTTCAAGAAACAAGATCGAATATCCCAGATTGGTTGAAAGAAAGATTGACTAAGGTGATCGTCGTAGAGGACGAAGACAGTGCAATTGATTTAGAGAGCCTTGTTGGACGTTCACATGTGATAACAGAGAAGAAGAAGGCTACGAAGATGTCCAAGATGATTCGAGATGAGACTGGATCCAGAAAACTGCAGATAGCTACACCGGCAGCAGATAAATATGAGGGTGAGATCCTAGCAGAGGACTATCATATACAGACTATTGAGTTAGGACCGTCCACAGCAGAGCAGACAATGGATGATGCTACCGACACATTTGAAGCATTGAAAGACAAGCTTAGAGAAGAAGTGGAAAAGAATAGAAAGCTTGAGAGAGAGAGAGGTGCATGGAGGACATATTTCAATCACATCAATGAACCTTTGGGACGTCAGGATCCAGTTAGATCACCAGTGCAAGCATTGCCCCTTCAATCAATCAATGAAGCAGAGAGATTCAGGAACCTGGTCCAGCGTACATGTAGTTGGATGGATAGATCTCATACAGTGGCCATAGAGTTTGTTACAAGGATGTCGAAGATCACTCATCAGGCTATCCAAGTTCTTGAGATAATCCACAGATTGATGGTAACAGTAGCTGCATTTGCCCATACCAAGGACGTTACCATCCCTGTCTTGAAAGTTATAAGACACACATCCAGAAGAATTTTAGCACAGGAGAGGATCTTAGAAGGTGATTCTCACAGTTTGTTTCAGTGGTCAACCTTACTCCATATAAAGAGTGTTCTCTTCGAGGACATCAGTGTTAGATGTGGCCAAGTTGAGGAGGTGATCAATCCGATCCAGGACAGAGTATTTGAGGTACTTCGTACCATTCTTGGCAGAAGGATCAAGGTCGAGACAGATGTGGATATGCAAGAATTTGAGGATAGAATCAAGATCATCTTTCGCAAGGACGCAGATGTTACACATGAGCAGTATGATCAGATGTATGCCACCATGCTCCTGATTGATAGAACGAAGGAACTTGAACCTACTTGGGACGCAGCTCTTCTAGATGCATTCGATCAGGTTATCCACTTAGAAGAGAGTATCAAGAATCTTCCCGAGATTCCAATCACAGAAATCGAAGGAATCGTGACAAAATTTATTGCATATGCTAAGAAAGAGAATTGGAAAGGGAATAAGATTCTAGATGAAAGGTTGTTACAGATGACATGACATCTTATTTCTCATTGGTTGATACCTCCTAGGTTTTTGTGCCGAATTTAATATTTGGCTATGTATTTAATATTGTTCAGTAAAAAGGAGGTCATTTGTAACAAACCCTAATTAGGGTTTAGGTGTCATGATCTTGTCCGTTGATTTGTTTTCAATCTGGACCTTTCATTGTAACTGGGGATGCTATTTATACCCCCATTTTTCATTTCATTTGGTAATAGTCAGATAATAGTCAATAGAGCAAGAGTCAATAGTTGATGTAAGAGAGATTAGAGTTAGAAGCAATTTTTATTTTGTAGCAAGGTTGAGCCTTGAAGAGAGAAATTCAAGCAATTGTTGTACATGATGACTTGGAAATCAATAAAATATTGAAGTTATGGTGTTTTGTTGCAAATTTCTTGAGTTATCTTCATGGTTGTTTGGCGTACTTGAATCATGCTCAATCGAAGTAGATTGTTAATTTGAAAGACTAAGTGTGAGATTTGATATTTGGTAGGATTCGCAATCCAAACCACTAGCTTCTTGCTGATTGTAGGAAAGCCTTGCGTGGTCGACTGGAGAACACTTTGATGTCCTTAATCTTCAATCATTACCGTGTCTTGGATATGTACCTTCGTAGTAGTATCCTTGGTCTTTGATGCATTGAATACCATCATATTACCTTAGAAGATCGCACTAATTTCAATTGAGTTGTTATCTTATGGCAAAATTGAAGTTGGTTGAGTCTTGCCAAATCTCGTCCATGCTAAGTCATTCATAGGGTTAGGCTAGATTAGACCTCTTAAAACCCTATCCTTTTGTTTTTTTTTTTTTGAAAGTTCCTTTTAGTTTAGTAAAATCTTCGAGCTTTGAATACGTAAGACCCCTTGGAGGAAACAGCAAATCACATCATACCACTAAAAAAGCTTGTCCACACGTGGAGACCCCACTAAAAGAACCTTGGAGTCCACCTAACTGATCCTTTTTGCAGATCTTCAGCAGTTAGAGACTATTTTCTCAAGAGAGGATAAGATGCCTATTGGTATTTTATTCTGTGTATGATTGTGTATAAAATACACGTCAACAGTCCGTACAAGACGTTTGCACGCCATGCTATCAACCTTGACCCGTGCATGAGTCCTAGGCAGAGAACATATGGGGTTGTCCAAGTGATCCTCATAACCTATGTTTTCATCGTCTATAGTCTAAGAATTTTATTCTCTTAGCATATTGTAGTTACATACACATTATCTTCTAAGTGAGCAAACTCAAAGATCGTATTATCCTGAAGGTTCACTCGGAGTGGAGAGTTAGATTTTGAGGAGTCCTCTACACTTAGCTTTGAATAGTTCTCATCTTTGTGGAAAGCATTTGTTTAGGGCATTTGTGTCCAAGAGAACTTTCCTTCCTTTCAAAAATTGTGGAATGACTCTCTCCAAGAGGAAACTCAAATGGAGTCAGAAGCTAGCAAGAAGGCTGGTGATGAGAATTTAGCCCCCTTTAGACAAATGACAGAAAATAAAGGAAAAGAGAATATCAAGGGTAAGGCAAAGGATGAAGAAGGATTCTCACAACCAAGGACGGACTTGAATAAAATCAAGTGCTTTGATTGTGTGTGTGTGTGTATAGTGCCTATCAACATAACCATTGTACTTATTGAACAGTACAATTGATAGTATTACATAAAATCTTGCTGCTATCTTTGTTATGGAGTCCGATATTGTAAATAATTCTCCCCGTATGGTAGTATATACTGTAAACTTTGTGATGATAGAGTTGACTTTACTCCATTGAACAATTTCTCAAAGTGAGTTTGTTTCAAGGCAGGTTGCAACTGTGCTTCATCATGTCAACCACATTTTAAAAATTCGCAGATGCAGCAAAACTCTGCAGACCCAAATTTCACCAGACTCGGCAACTCAGCAAAACTCTGCATACATGAGTTTCTGCTGCAGATTTGCCAAGTCTTCATGGGTACTCACTGCAAGTTTCTTTGTAAAATTCACCAGAACTCACTTGTAAATGGCTGAGTTTCTCAGATTTGAAAAAATCTCATGAGTCGTGTGAGTACTGGGCAAGTTCTAAGATGTCTACTAAGTTTCCTAATTAGTGACAAATGTTAGCCCTTCAAATAAACGTTGCACATCTTTAAAAAGGATTAGCCACCATAAGCCAACCTGATAAATGTTCCTAACTATTGCATTTCTATAGAATATCATGTCACTTATGGTTAATGGCATATACGTCTTAAGATGGCTTCATCCTCCAGCTTACACAGAAGCTACTCTTAAATTAATCAAAAATATTTAACTGCTTTCATCCTAGCGACACCTCAACTAAAGCAGTTTTGCACACTACTGTCGTATGTCACAGAACCACATCAACAGAATCAAAACAATTTTCTTGTTGTCCTCTACCAATGTCCAAGGGTAGCAGAACCTCATCAAATTCAGGGTCAACAACTAGGCCCCAGTATTTTTGGACATTGTACAGTGAGAGCAGTATTGCCCAAATTTCAATTGGTATCAGTGACCTGTTCATCACAAGAGACCTTACAGACACTTCAAAAGTCTGATCCTCAAGGAATAGCAGGTTAAATGAATGTTGGCACTTAGAACGGAGAAGGAAGTGTACATAAGTTGCAACTCGTAACTGAGAGGCAGGCTACAGTTGAATATTGACCCTGTAAACCAAACTCCCAAGTGGGTAGGTTACCATGTACAACGTGATGATCTCCACCAACTTACCTCTATAAAAACACTGAAACAAAGACAACGCATCTGTAAAAGTATCAATAACAAAAGCTAGGGCTAACCACTGACTAGCAAAACTTTAAAAAGTGAGCAAGAGCACCTAATGGTCCATGTGATCCCTCTGAAGAATGGGATGGGATCACATCACCTACAAAAGGCAGCAAAATAATAAACAGACAATGTAAAGTACAGCCATCCTCAATATGACTGTGTACTCTAATAAATCCCTGAACCTAATCAATGTAGATTGCAAAAGAATTGGCAAAAGATGATACCCTTAATTGACTCCAATCATTCTCCTAACCAGAGTAACACTCCATTTACACAACATTCACATAGTATGGCAAAAGTAAATGGAATTCAATTACCCAGGTTTAAAAATGAAAATCTCAACAAAAAATGAAAATCCGATAAGTGAAGTACTAATTGTAAAAATAGAGAAGAAGAACTAAATTTGCAATTTCAAGTCAAATAAGTGTGTAGAGATAAAATTAGATAGAATACCCTACAAAAATGCTAATCATAAAAAAATGTTATAAATTTAAAATAATTTATTTACCTAAGTGGGTTTGTGTAAAAAGCTGCAGACCCTAAAATAGTAGGGCATTCTATAGCAGAGGATGGCCTACTATTTTAAGGAGATCCTTGTGTGTTTTTAACTAAAACCTTATTAGGATATTATTTTAAAGAAAAACCCTCAATATAACTTAAAATTTAACTTGTGCAAAAATTCTATTCAAAGTAAAATCTTTTTTTTATAATACCAAATACTAAAAAATGTTGTTTGGTCTACCTGTGCTCTGTACTTTTCTGCCTCTAAGTGTAAAGATAAGCACCAAAAAAGATAAGTAACATATAAAAGAAAATCAAAACCACTTTTTGAAAAACTTGGGAAACAATAAATGAGGCATATCATAGAGAACCTGGAACAGACCAACTCCTATGTCAAATTGCCTCTTTACAGTGCATAACAAGTTGGTGATAAAAAAGTATGAGAAAAAAATTCAGAAATATAAAATCAAATGTTAAACCTGCTGCTAGTAAATTAAATATTGCACCGTAATAGAGATAAATTTTACCAAAACTACAAGTCAGAATATACTGTATACTTCAAGAAGATCAAGTATAGTTCAAGAAAATCATCAATTTTGCAATCTCTGTCTTCTATTCTTAAACCATGCAAGTGCAGTCACTTGGTAGTGTAAATTAAGTTACCTCATTCCCAAGTAAGAATGCGGTGCTTTTCCTGAAAGGATGTTCATGGACTGCAAGAGCTCCATCAGCAATTTCCACCCCACAAATGTCACAGTCCTTTCCCTAATGAAAAAGAATAAAATCATCTGTTTCACATTTGACATAAATACAAATATGTCAAGAAAGCAATGTCAGAACTAGACAATCAACAAACAAAAGCCTTTAGCAACACATATATAAATGACACACAGAGAGTTGTCATTATTTAACCAGGACACATCCCAGCCAAAGTTTTTCTCAGATGAGTTTACAAGGTATTAGATACTTCAACATTCAAGAAATAGAATACTAGAAAGCCTGAAAAATATGATGCAGATAGAAGCTAAAATTGTAGAATAAAAATTTGAATATATAAACCAAAGGGGCAAATCATAAAAAGAAATGTTATGTCCTACAACTAGTTGTTCTCATATTGACAGTCAGGTTTAGATTGAACAACTTGTTATGGCCTTATCTAATGTTCATGTCAAACAAAAAAACAAGGTCCTACTTGAATCTTGACCGTCAACATTTACAACCACTTTATGAATTTGTCTAAAATTATCTTGTTTTTTTATAACCATTTTCTTATTACAATTTACAACTTGGCCTTCATAAAGCTGAAAAAACAGGAAATTCTTAATTGAGCAATTGAATGGGCTCCATCATTTGAAACCAACATATAAGGTATCATCTACAAGAATTGGAACAGTTACATATTTCCGAATATAATCCATATTTATAAATATAAATGGAATTTCACTTTTTACTCGTTGCTATATTAAAAGATTCCTATTGTCTGGTATATCTACTGATGTGATCTTTTGTTCCATTTAACTTATATTTTTCATCTTACATTTGTCACAAGACTCACAACCATAAAATTTCCATCTTACATTAAGGAGGAAAGATGAAAAATCTGGTAATATAGATATCCTCAAAAAGCATGCTAGAAAGAGTTATGGCTCTAATTGCATTATTCCCAGACGTCTATATCTAGTGGCATTTACAATTGTCATTTTTGTTCCACTTCATCTGTATTTATCTTGCACGCACAAGGCAACATCTTTGGATTTTCACAAAATCTAATAATAGAGAGATACTTAGAAACATACCCAAAGATAAAACTCATGAAATATGTACAATAACCTCTGCAAAGCATGCACACAAGTGAACAAGTGTAATGTCCCCAGTTGGGAATTGCCTTAATTTAGCCCTGAGACATCAATTTTTTTAAAATAAGGTGAGAATTGTAATTAATAAACATAATTTTATCAGTACTGAATACATTTCATTATAATATTTAATTTAAAATTTTAAGAATAGTTTAGAGTATAGAACTTATCTCGATAATTTCCACTGATTTGTATATTTCAGGTATGTCTTAATGTTATAAATCATTACTGCATTACTGCTCAGCAGCTGCAACAGATTAGAATAATAGATTCTTCATGATGATAGTTCTCACTCTCTACTTAATCTTCAAAGGCTATAAATGACTGAATTGCCCCGGTATACTCCTTCATCCTTAAAGCCTCCCTGAAATAACATTGGAGACGATGTATAGAATTGGCCACTGCATATGCACCCATGTCCCTTCTGTGTTGGCAGTTCAATTTTCTATTACCTTCCACATACTTGGCAAGTCACCCGATATGATATGCTATGGAGTGTTGCATTGAAATTCTCCTTCTTATATGATGTCTTTGGAAAGATAACTCCCCTGGTAAGAGACACATCCCATGTCCTTAATATTTATCTTTCTTTATACAATTATAAATTGCACCTCTTTGTAATGTCCCCTACATATTGTAGTCTATATTGATATTACTACTAAATTCTGCATAACAACATTATCAGGCCTCATATATTAAGCATACATATTCAGCACATCCCCATGCATACCATTAAGAACAAGGATGGTACTGCCTGTAACTTAATAACAGTTCTGATCTGATCTGATCTATGGTGATGTCACTAGATGCTTTTGATTCCTTCCCTTTGCATCTCTCAATGTGAGAAAGAGGTCACACCTCTTCATCATGTATGCCCTTTGGCAAGAGACGCGCCCTTTCACCATTTGCACCCTTTGAAACAGTGCAACTCTTCATTATTTCTGCCCTTTGAAAGGGACACCCTTCCAAAATCAGATCTGCACTTCTCATTTCCAAATTCTCCCCCTTCTCAAATGAGGTTCTTTTCTCCCTTTTATAAATTATGTTTGAGGGAGTCACAACTTTTCCTTCCATGCCTCTTGACCATTCATTAACTTAATTAAATATTTAACTATATTGTTTTATATTTTAATTTTAATTTTATTTGTATTCTTTTGTATTTGAATATTATTATCATTATTTATTATTAGATTATATTTCTAAGTGGGGACATTACAGTCTCCCCCATTCAAGATTGTTTGTCCTCAAACAATGATCATGGAGTGCTCAAAATGATTCTTAATATGAAATGGCTTTGGAAATACACATGAAATAAACATGCTGAAAATACATCAGATATGAAACAGACACAGAGAATACACACAAAACACGGAGCAAACATATGCAAACATGGAGCATACACACGGAAACACATATAGTTAGGTTCTTGACACTCACTAAGAGTATCCTCTACATTCACTAAGAATGTCCTTAGCACTCACTAAGAATGCTCCTGGCACTTGCTAAGAGTGCCCCCAAACATTCACTGCGAATGTTCCTAGCACTCACTAAGAATGCCCCTGACATTCACTAAGAATGCCTTGATTTCTTACTGGATGGTTCTCCATCACAGCCTTCTTCTATCATAGTATTTGTCCTCTTTTGCATTGATGGTTATAGCTCCATGGTTCTTTACATTTGAAACATAGACTCTTCTTCTTTAATCCAAGCTGGCAGCCCTTTTGCCCCAGCTGAGCAGGAACATGCTCTGATACCACTTGTAATGTCCCCATTTGGGATTGACTTAATTTAGCCTTAATTTAGCACAAATTCAAGTAGATATGATTATCATATTAAAATAAACTAATTGGCATACATATGCCACTATATTCATATTCATGTATGTTATAATCTACAAATATTGGTTCTAGTGCCCCAAGCCAACCCCAGGGCATTAGCCAAGAAAACCAATTTTTATTTTTTAATCTTAACAATACAGAAAATTAAGATAAGGCATTGGCATGCCACACTGAACATTAAGATGCACAACTGTTTTATTATTTATCACAACGACACTTACACAAATGAAATCACCACACCAAGGAGGTGGCACACACAAAAGACTTACTAAGAGAGGGTATTGGAGTACACACAAAAGACTTAATAAGAGAGGGTATTAGAGTTGGCCCAACTCCAATACCCAAATGAAAGCAGTATTGGTGTTGGCCTAATTCCAATAACCCTAAATGAAAGCAATATTGCCATTGGCCCGACTCCAATACCCAAAAAGGTGGTCACAAAAAATTCTAAGGCACAATGATAGCAAAAACACAATAATGAATTTTAAATCCCAAGTATAGAAAACTTCACTATGATCATTTTGTTACACTCACATACCAATATAACCAGGACATCCTTGGTACTGAAGTCTCAACAACTCCAATACCTCAATGGGGCTTCAAGATTCAAAGAGCTTTGATACTCTAACGAGGTATCAAAGCTTAGAGAACTCTAATATCTCGACAGTGAATTAGGGCTTAGAGAACTCTAATTCCCCAATGGCATATCAAGGTTCCAAGAACTCTAATACTTGTTGATGTGTATTTTGTACACGACCAAACACAGAATAAAATACCTAAAGGTACCTTATCCTCTCTTGAATAAAGCTCCCGAATGTTGACGATATTGCAGAAGGATCAATCGGAGAAGCTTCAAGGTTCCTGTTATGTAGGATCTCTACTTGTGGATAAGCTCTTTGTGGTATGATGTGATTTCGCTGGAATCACAAGGGGACTTACACTCAATGACCTGAACGTCTGATTTGCTGGAATCACAAGATTTCACTGGCCTAGATTTTGAAAAAAAAGAAAAAGGATGAGGGTGAGGAAAGGATCTAATTCTGACACTAAGAATGTAGGAGCAATGAATAACCTTTGGTGAAATTCTAACTAAGTCTTGTTTTGACATCCCAGGACCATCTCCACAAGGTTAGTGCGATCTTCGGAGGAAAGCTTTATGATGTTCAGATCATCGCTATAAGCATAGACACCATCAGGTTGATGCATATCAGTGAAGAAGCGACAATTGAAGTTAAGCTTAAGCTAAATGATTCTAGTTGACTACACAAGGCAAGTCTGCAATCAACAAACTGCTAGTAGTATGGATATACAAATTTCACCATCAATCAAACGCATTTCTTCCACTCATCTAATAACATGAAATCAAATCTGAGAAGTATAAAGACCATGCAAATTGTTGAATCGACCCATAGATTTCACCATTTCTTCAATGAAGTTTTACAAGTCTTTTACAACATCTTGGCAACAATCTTTGCCTTCTCTTGCTATTCTACTCTAATTGTTATTCTATCAACTGACTATTCACTATTAGCTAACTATTCACCTACTATCAACAATTGACTAACTATTAGCCTTTACAAATGATGAGTCAGGGCTTATATAGTGCCCTCAATACAATTCGATGGCTTAGATCAGCTTGAGATCAATGGCCGAGATTTTACAATGAAAACCCTAATTAGGGTTTGTTGCAACAAACTCAATTCTAGCCAATGAAATAATTGCATTATTTGGACACGTCTTCTCTGGAATATTCGACCAATGGATAGCCGTGGTAGGTATTTGGACACGCTGAGGTGGATCAACCCAACATGGAGGAGTGATGACTGGGACACCACCTTGCATGACACTCGGAACTTGGCTGATGTTCAATTTGATGATGTTGCGAAGCTAGCTTGAATTAACTCTTCTGAAACTATTTGCTTCTTCAACGTTGCGAAGCTAGCTTGAATTAACTCTTCTGAAACTATCTGCTTCTTCAACGAACCCTTGCTTTATCTTCCTTTGTCTTTGATGTGCAGGATGGATGATGTACCTTGGACTGGAAGATGTCATCCTTGATGATGCTAGACCGAAAAGGTCGTCCCTGTTGATGCTGGACTGGAGAAGGTCGTCCTTGATGATGCTAGACTGGAGAAGGTCGTCCTTGTTATGGTCTTCTTTCCTCTGCAAAACAAACCCAAAAGATGATTAAGGACACATAATAAATTCATTTCGACATAGCATTTTATACCTTAAATCATCAACAAGAAGACATCAAAATGAAGTTTGCTCAAGATTCTTTCCAAGGACAGGCTTCATAAGAATTTCGCCCTGGACCCTCTGGAAGGGTCAGGAGTGAAATTTGCATTCTTGGCTCATTTAGACCTCTTTTCAACATTACCTCACAACCAACTCTTCGCCTTGATCTTTATCATGAGCAATCTGAGTGAAATTAAGAATTTCGCTCTGGACCCTTTGGAAGGGTCAGGAGCGAAATTCACCTTTTAGGTCACAACTCTTCATTTTCTTCACTTCAATTCATCTTGTAGGGTAAAGTAACATCAATTTAACCTCAACTTCGCCTTAGGACTCCAAGTCTTGACTTGACAAAAGGAGGAAATAGGTAGATGAAGAATTTCGCTCTAGACCCTTTGGAAGGGTCAGGAGCAAAATTCACCTTTTAGCTCAAAATTCACACTTTTGAAGGTCAAACATCTTTCCAAGGCATTCCAAATAGCTTCTCTCACCCTAGTCTAGGCCTGACTTAGCACAAAATTTGGAGGATAAGATGGTTTTTAGGATTTTCGCTCTGGACCCTTTGGAAGGGTCAGGAGCGAAAATCACTTTTTAGGACAAATTCTACCATTCAACTCACCTCCAAGGTCAAGGAAACTTTGCTCCATCCTTCCCTAAGCCATAAAAACCAAAAGCTTGACTTGATTTGCAAGGAAGATAAGTGATTTTAGGAATTTCGCTCTGGACCCTTTGGAAGGGTCAGGAGTGAAATTCACCATTTGGCTCAATTCCTTCACATTTGATAATCATTGATAAGTCAAAGTTATTTCTAAGGACCTCTTCCATCAAAACTCACCTTAGTCAGCACTAGGCTTGGCACAAAATTGGGAAAAAAGGTGGTTTTTGAGAAAATTCGCCCTGGACCCTTTGGAAGGGTCAGGAGAGAATTTCTTGTGTTGAGCTCATTTCTTCATATTTGATGACTCTTGACAATTCAAGGACATGCCTAAGGACACCTCTAATCTTGACCCACACTAGACTTAGCATAAATTTGAGGGAAAAGATAGGTTTTGCACAATTTCGCCCTAGACCCTTTGGAAGGGTCAGGAGCAAATTTCATGATTTGCTTGTTTATCCTCATTCAATTCCATTCTTTTCACTTTGTTTACTTGGACTCTTATCCTTGGATCCCTCTCCCATGCTTGCAACATTTCGCTTGACCTCAAAGTGACTAGAAAAGAGAATTTCGCTAGAAATCATGGCCAGGGACGGGAGCTATAATGAATTTCGCCTTGAACCCTCTGGAAGGGTCAGGAGCGAAATTTTTCCTCTAGCCCAAAATCATCATTTTTTGAGACAAAAATCCATTCAAGGGCAATCTTAAGGGCTTCTATCATCCTTGTCTAGGCCTGACTTGGCACAAATGTGAAAGGAATAGGTGGATTTAGGATTTTTGCTCTAGACCCTTTGGAAGGGTCAGGAGAGAAAATGTCATTCTTGACTTGATCCTTCATCTTTTCACCTCCAATCTTCTCTAGAAGGTAACTAAACATCATTCTCATGCAAGGAACAAAGTCTTAAGCCCAAGCAAGGTCAAAAAGGTAGGCTTGTAAGGAATTTCGCTCTGGACCCTTTGGAAGGGTCAGGAGAGAAATTCACCTTCTTGGCTAGAATCCTTCATTTTTTCAAGGCTTTCAAACATTTCCAAAGTCCAAACATGCCCATACTTCCCTTCAAGATGCCTTGCAACTCAAAATTTGGTCAAACTAGGGAGGAGATGAGCCTTAGGAGGATTTTCGCTCTGGACCCTTTGGAAGGGTCAAGAGTGAAATTCACCATTTGGGCTTGATTGTTCATTTTTAAACTTCAATTTTCTCCTGGAGGCAAATATAGATCGTTTTCCATCAAAGGAGCAAGGTTTCAAGCCAAAACAAGGGAGCAAAAAAGGTTTATGATGAATTTCGCTCTGGACCCTTTGGAAGGGTCAGGAGCGAAATTCACTTTTTGGCTAAAATCTTCATCTTTCAAAGTGTCCAACTCCCTCCCAAGGCAAGAACATACCAATTTATCCTACATCACGCCAACACCTAGCCAAAACAAAGAAGAAAATAAGAGCTACAAGGATTTTCGCTCTTGACCCTCTACATCACGCCAACACCTAGCCAAAACAAAGAAGAAAATAAGAGCTACAAGGATTTTCGCTC
This sequence comes from Cryptomeria japonica, assembly GCF_030272615.1. NCBI lineage: Eukaryota > Viridiplantae > Streptophyta > Pinopsida > Cupressales > Cupressaceae > Cryptomeria > Cryptomeria japonica. The sequence continues at coordinate 28,302,598 of NC_081413.1, forward strand.
TGGACCCTTTGGAAGGGTCAAGAGCGAAAATCATGATTTGACCTTAATTCTTGCTTTTTTCAACTCTAATTTTCTTTGGGAGGCAAACATAGACTACTCTCCTTTCATCTCCATCTTGGTCTTGAATTTAGCAAAGGGGAAAATGAGTGTTTTCAAGAATTTCGCTCTGGACCTTTTGGAATGGTCAGGAGCGAAATTTCTATTCTAGGCTTAATTCACCTTCAAACTGACTTGGCTTTGTCTTAGACTTGATCCTAGATCCATTTCCTTCCATATCCTTGCAAACTTGCTCGACCACTCTTTGACTTAGGCGAGATCTTGAGTCTTTGGTGAATTTTCGCTCTGGACCCTTTGGAAGGGTCAGGAGCGAATTTTGACATTTAAGCCTCTTCGTCAAGATTATTTTATGGAATATAACATTTAAGTATAAGTTCTTATACTTTAAGTTATATTCCATATATACTTCCAGGATGTTTGAGAGTGATTTCGGACCTCCAGGAGTTATATTGCAAAATCTAGTTTTTGGAGGATTCTTCAGTTTTCCAGACTTAGTCAAATTTCAGGATCAGGACATTCCAGACTTAGCCAAATTTCAGGACATTTAAAGATCAGAATCACATTCCAAACTTTATCACTCACCAACTTGACCTAGCTTGGACCTTCAAGAATGATACTCACTCACCAAGCAAGACACAATTAGTAACAAGAGCAAAACCAAGCCCTAAGGAAGACTCTCAAAGAAACCCTAATTCCGGGGCCCTATGGACTCACCCTGGCTCAAGCAAAGCCTGCAATCCAACGATCCCCTTAACAACACTCATCCTGCAAAGGCTAACAGACAAACCCTAAACACCTAGAAAACAAACCCTAGAAAGCAAAAAGCAGGGGTCCCCATTTTCAATGGGGCGATGTGTGAATACGTCACAACAATACTCCAACTAGGAAAGAGCATATAAAGGCTTCAAATGTATTTACCCAGTCTTCAACACATTAATTGAGTTCATTCTTCCACAAACATAGAGAAATATAACAAGCATGGAATTTAGTTTCCAAAGATGGGAACAATGAAGAAAAGCATACATATATAACATACGACACCACTTGAGTGATGGTTTACATCTCTTCAACACAAAGAGCATTAAATAAAATTTCAATTACAAAGAGGACTCAAATGTCCTAAATTTTCATATTACAAATTAATACATTGAAATACAATAATGAAGATATAAGTCCTCATTCCAACTTATGCACTATTCAATGTTGCTCCCATAGAACGATGGTTCCATGCCACCCAGCCATGTGTACTATAGGTCCACCTCACCATTCTAGGAGAGTCACATGAGTAATAAAAACACTCACACCAACCAAGGAAGTAAGGCTTGCAGACAGCATACATTGAGCATACAAAATAAGCATGGGCACATAACCAAGGTCTCATTCAGTCACAAGAACGATTAGAGGCAATCTCATGTCGATTACACAAATTTCAAATCTAGGACAAGAAGTCTCATCACCCAATAGCCCATTGAATTGGCTAAGTGAGGATGGTGTACACATTCCACTCACCACACAAGGATGTACCGCAGGCAATATCCAATAAATCCAAAACATGACATGTCCTTTAGGCTCAGACCGAATCTCTCCAAGCAATTTTCCCTTTTATTTAATTATTTCCCGATTCCCAACAGCATCATATAGCATAACCATGCAGGGTTAAATCATTGATGCAAATAAAGCAAGGAGGGAACGCACAATCACAAGTGAACACGCACACACATTTAGGGTTTAGCAACCACAAAGCCCAATGTGTCATCTCCGATATAACCACCATTGGGCAAATAACTGAGACCTGCATACCAGATGAGGAGATAACCTTGTACCTACACACTTCACACATCAAGCATAGCTACTCCACATATATAATAGCCAAAGCGATGTAAATTCAGCCAACAGATACAACATCAAATAAAACATATAATCATACCATCCAATCATGGAAATATGATAAGAAATTAAAATACAGATACTGAGTTCCTATAATACTCACATCTATAATCCCAATACATGCAAGGATAGCAAAAAAATAAAGCACTATGATAATCCAGTCATAGAAAGCATAACATTTGCATCTTAAAAATTAACCACATAACAATGAGTAACTTTCAAAATGCCAACACATTGATAACAACATCCATGCATCCATGAACATATACATATAAATAAAAGTGTATCGATAGAAATAAAGAAAAGTATAGTGTTGACAGTTTTAAACACGAGACTAACACATGCATCATACAATAAACCCTCAAAATCCAGTTGCCAAATCAAGGTAAAAATGAGCCAACAGCAGAGGTATTACATTTGTGAAGTAGACAATCTAGACCTGACTTCAAAAGAGAATAAAGAAAAGCAATCAAATCCTAATATATTGGCTTCCAAGCAATGAAGAAAACCATTCTCAAACATTATTGATAAATTCATGATCATCATAAAAGAAAACAGAGGCAAAATTATGGTTTCAACAGAATATTGAAGATATCACAAATTCTAATGTCTCAAAAGTCCAAAATAAGTTTATATATTATATTTAATAAAAGGGTGGAACTGTTGGATGAGAGCAGGCATGATGCTTGCACAGTTGCACTGTTATTGCAAACCACAAGTGTCTTTCGTCAATATCCAACCATCAAGAAAGGAAACTCTCCAAAAATTCTCTCATATCTCACTGACTTGGTGAAACTGAAAATTTAACACATTGGTTGCATGGACATGAGATTTGTACCATTTTCACAACTAGATGTTTCACTATTAACAGTCTCCAACCAACAGCAACAAAAACTATCCTAATATCATGGACCAAAACGCTTGCTAAAAAGCAGCCTCTGGCACCGGTGTGTAGCCTTACCTTTTGCCAAGCATGGTTGTGTTGACGTGTTTTTTATGACTACGTCGAACACAGAATGAAGTTGCCTAGTGGTCACTTCACTCTCTCTTGATCAAAGTTACACCATATGCTAAGATTGCGATAAGATCAAACGGCTAACTCCAAGATTCCGGTTATGCAATGGATGTGACTCAGTTGGCTTGATGTGATATGCCGGTAATCCAAGGGGCGTTGTGTTTGGATCGTTCTTTCACTTCTTTGCTGTGGCGTGGAACTTCATCATCGGATATGGCAATTTTGTGATGCTTCTGCTTCGAACGAACTAAAATGAACTGAAAATAAAGGGTAAAAGGGTTTAGAAGGATCTAAATCTACTCCTCCTAAGGGCAATGATATCAATGAATAGTGCTCCGGTGGACAAATTCCAAATAAACCAAGCTCCGCTTCACGAAGATTAACTACAACTCCGCAAGAACCGGTGCAACCTTCTAAGGATGTTGAAGGATTTTCACATTGAGAAAGTGCATTTGAATACCCAGCACAGGGCAATCCAAACAACTATTCACAATCGAACTTAGCACAAATTTGGTGGCTCGGGCTAACTTTACACTGCAACTTACAATCAGCAAGATGCAAAAAGTATGAACCATGGAAATTCATCAAACACCATTACATTCTTCATTGAAATCAAAGCACTTTATCTAACAACTGAGAAAATAAAATTCTATTCTAAGTGTGGAATGTGAAACCATGCAAGTTTTGAAAAATGACTTAAGCAGACACCATCAAAGGACAATATTCCACTGTTATTATCTCAAAAACTTATGGCAACAATTTCATACAAATCTCCCCTTGTACAAATGACGGGGGTCACCCCTTTATATAGGCTTGATGCCTTGGCTACATGCAAACCCTAATTAGGGTTTCACCCTAAAAGATTCTCCACTCAAGGTGCAACAAGGTGGGAATCAGCAATTAATACCCTTTAAGCCCACATACAATTAATTCAAATAAGCCCAAAATGGCATCCATTTGTGCACTAAATGCACTCCTTGAATCAAATTCGCCCAAAAATAATGAATATTCCCCATGCAGAAATAAATCCCATATTCTCCATGCGACGGCGACATGCGAAAGGAATATGTCATAAAATCATAAATATGGCGGCTGCATGCAAAAGATTCTTCATGCACTCAACATGCATTGATCGAGCTGCCGCTTAGTCAAAATATTCCAACAATAAGTGTGCCGCCACTATGCCTTTATGTGACGGTTGTATGCAAAAGATGCTCCATTGACTCAACATGCACTGACCCGACTGCCACTTGGCAAGAAACCCCTTGAGAGAGAAAACTTTAGGAGAGAAGAATTTGATCCATGAAGAATTTTCTTGAAGTTTTTCGAACTTTCCTTGCTTTGGGAGAGATTTTCAACGTTTTTCCACCATCTCCTAAAATTTAGGACCTTTCTTAAAATTTAGGACCTGGGTCCAAGATAGAGAGAATTCTCTCACGAGTCCAAATCTGAAAAAAAATTTCAAATTCTGACAAGATTGATATCTAAAAATAGATTTTTCAAAAAATATTAGCGAGGGGATTTCCTTTTCAGTTCATCCTTGACCCCTAGATTTTCATGCCTTAGAAAATTTCCTCAATTTTCCAACTTGGGCGTGGAATTCACTTTTGATGGAGGAAATTCATGAATTTTGGAGACTTTCCCTGGCAAACTAACTTCAGCGCCTTACTTCATACCAAGGCGCTATTTTGATGTTGGCAAGGAATTCATTGTTTTACCTATTTTCCACGCCTTGCTCCCTTTGGTGCCCTTTGACTTCCTTGGGCGGAATTTTTACCTTGTGAAGGAATGCAACATCCTCCAAGCTTTCCATGTTGACCTCCCTTTTGGCGCCATGCAAATGTCTTGGGCGGAATTTTGTATTGAAGGAGGAATTTTAATGTTTTTGAAGATTTCCTTGAACACCCCCTTTTGGCGCCTTCCTTTATCATTGGGTGTTGTTTTTACTAAGGCATGGAATTTTCCAATCTTCATGTTTTCCATGTTGACCTCCATTTGACGCCTTGACCAAGACATGGGTGCAATTTGCACGAAGCAATTTCATTGTTTGTGAATTTCCTTGCTAACCTCATTTTGGCGCCATTCTTCCTCTATGGGCGCTATTTCTCCTTTGCCATGGATTTTTTATGCCTTTGACTTTTCCTTGACTCACTTCATTTGGCGCCCTTCCCAAGGCATGGGCGTTGTTTCCCATTAGGCATGGATTCTCACATTTTCTTCATTATCCTTGGGCATGAGGTTTTAGCGCCCAACTTTTTCCTAGGGCAGAATTTTGACATTGCCAAGGATTTCTCACACCTTTCAACTTTCCTTGATGACTCCACTTTAGGCACACCCTATTTGGCAATTGGGCATGGATTTCATTGGAGGAAGGATTTCACCATCTTTGCTTCTGAGACAGTTAAATTTGAGATTTCCAAATTCAGGATGCCACTCTAGGAGGTGAATTTTCTGGACTTAGATGATCTTCAAGCTTTCCATTTCTAGACTGATTCCCACACACAGCCAAATTTTGCTCACTCTTTCGGCTTTAGAAATAATAGTGAACGCTCAATCTTCATCGCCTGCCTGTGGGGACCTATCACAACTGAACTTTCCAAAAATAGAAACTTTTCAAAATGTCAAAGTTAGAGCCCAAAACAGGACGCAATACACTTACTAAAAATAGAAACCTACTAAAAATAGAAATTACTAAAAATAGTAAGTTTGATTTTTGGCAGAATCAGCCCAATCCGAGAGGCTGTGAAATCCCTAAAAAAAAGGAACTTTCTAAAAATAGAAAGTTGCTCAAAATTCGCTCAAATTTCACGAGTAGGTTCCTTAAAGGGCCCTGATTCCCATGCGACATTCAATTTTTCCAAAACCTTAAAGGAAAGGCCTCAAATCCAAGTCTAAAGGGCAAAACCCTAAAACAGACAAAACGAGCTCCAAACTTAGCCAAAATTGCTCAAACGAGCTGCAGACTTGATCAAATTGACCCCCAAACACTTGCAAACACAAAGGACTGATGAGACTGCTGCGAAAAGACCCAAAAACAAAACAAAAAGACCGAAAGGACCTAAAAAAAGTAGGGGGTCCCCATTTGCAATGGGGCGATGTGTGAAAACGTCACAACAGGTTGAACAACTCAAACTTTACCCAATGATGAATAAGAATAAAGAATTAGGTATCCCATCTAAACCGTCTTGTTTTAACTTTTAACCATAGTTACCAGAAAACTTGCATTCAGGTACTCTTGGTGAATATGTTTGAATGTAATTTAGTCATACCCTTAATCTAATATTCAAGTACCCTACTTTAAAATAATATCTCTGTACCCACTTCTAAATGATGTTCCCGTACCTATAGCTGTATCCCACATCAGGTGACTACTTCCACAAAATTCTTGAAGCCAGAAAATCATTTGCTGAAGATTGGTTCTGGCTCCTTTAATATGAAACATAGAGGTATTGTCCTCTATGGATATTTCTGTATTATATTGTAACAACTTCACCATGACCTAAGCCAATTTTCCTACAATGATAAAATTTCCCAACTTCAGAAAAAGAATAATTGTGAGCATTTTGCTCAGCAATATAGGAGATCGAATATCCATTTTTCTCTGAGGATTAGCATTCTAAAGTGATCTATGTTCTGAAGAAAATTCATTTATATAAAACCTGAGAATACATCTGTGTCTATCAATGTTTTCAGAGACACTCAATCTCCTCTTTCACAAATGTGTTCACAGTTATCATCCCAGAGCTTTTCTTCAAAAAAAGAAAAAAGCAAGTTTACACAGGGACATGTCCCCTGCCCCAGAACCCGGCATCCCCATCCCCTAGCCGATTCAGGGATGGCTTGGCGTCCCCTTGCCATCCCCGCTAGACCAAAGACCCCAGGAAACGTCCCCAGCCTTTCAGGGACGGCTAGCCATTCCCCATAACAGCAAGAGGATGTCAAAACATCCCCTGGCCGTCCCAAGGACAGCTAGCCATCCCCTGCGAATGGGAACAATTTCAGGCTTTAAAAACAAAAAAAAAACATTAAAAAAAAAATTCTTTGCTTCTATTGTTCTGTGGGGGGCCTACAAGGACTTTTAACCCACAAATGAACCCTAAAATGACATTAAGAGTTGAAACCAAAACAAAACACTAACCCAGCAACCATTTTTTCTCTTTCATTTTCTCAATTTTTGCTCCTTGCTGTGAGAGTTTGCTTGTTGGAGAAGAGATTGGCATGATCTAGAGAAGATATTGGACTGATTCTTGTTTTGATTCAAGTCTGAAACAAGTTCTCAGCTGCAAGTTTGAAGTTACAGTCAAGGTATGTCATTTTTTTTTAGTTTTATAAGTTTTTAGCTTGATGGTAAGTTTGCAGATTGAAAAATATTTTCATTGATCTGGTTTCAGAATTTCAACTATAAACAAAAACACCACAAAATGAGCAGCAGCAGTAGTGATTGGCATGATCTAGAGGAGAGACTGGATTGACTAGAGGAGATATTGGACTGATTCTTGTTTTGCTTCAAGTCTGAAACAAGTTCTCAGCTGCAAGTTTGAAGTTACAGTCAAGGTATGTCATTTTTTTTTAGTTTTCTAAGTTTTTAACTTGATGGTAAGTTTGCAGATTGAAAAATATTTTCATTGATCTGGTTTCAGAATTTCAACTATAAACAAAAACACCACAAAATGAGCAGCAGCAGTAGAGACAGTCATGAGGGTAGTGAAAGTGAAAATGAAGCGAACACAATGTCAGTAGACCCCTCTTCTACTTCTGAAAATTTGAGGCCATTTCAACCCAAAAAACCATTGCTTCAGTTTGCTACGAATGTGACTGCCAACAAGTATTAAAAATACAGGGTTGTTATAATGTTCTAAGGTTGTTGATTTCCCTGGCAACATCCATTGGCAGTGATATGTTCAAAAATTGATTAGGGTAGTGGCTTGATGTGTGTGAGTTGTTTTTATCTTCAACAGGTTTCATTTGCTTTCTCTGCAATATTGTGTTTGCTTCTTTCAAAGTGTGGGTTCTAGCGGTGCTCTCGGTGACTCTTCCTGGTGATAGTATCTTTTTTTTTGTGGATGTCTGGCACACAAGCACTCAGTGGGGATTGGAGAGATCCTCTTCATCGAGGCAAAAATTCTAAACACATGCTTTGAAAAAAAAATCATTGCCAAGATTTTGTGTTGTTGAACCTTGTTAAGAGTATTCTGGGAAAAAGAGGTATTAAAGATAAAGGTTATGTGCAATCTAGGGAATCTATAATGGTGGATTTCTGTGCTGAATTGGAAGTGGCTATCCCATTGGAGGAAGTTCAGAAGTGGGTGGAACTTCTTCAACTTCTTGGGCAACGGTGGAAGGTTAGAGACTAAATTACATCCCTGGCTGGAGGTATGTTGACTGGGGCTGTGAAAAGACCTGAGACTATTCATGGTATACATATTGAGGCTCTGGTGGCCACGGGGAGTTGGTGCCTAAACAGGTTAATTGTTGGTGATAGATGCGGTGAGAGGTTGAAAAATAGGATGTGAGTGTTGGTGCTACTGTCAGTGTAAGTGGCTGGGGAGTATCTCGGCTATCTTGAGTGTTCCTTGACTTTGGCTCTGTTGATTTTTGGATATAATGTGCTGCTGGTGTTTGGTTCATGGCTAGAGGTCTTTTTATGTTTTGAATAGTTGCCCCCATCTCATGTGGATTACGGTTTGGATTTTTCTTTACTTTATTTATGCTATAGGTCATCATGTATTTCTTTTTTTAGTCCGAGGCCCTATGTAAACCCCTCTTTGTTATAAGAAAAACAATTACCTAATAATTCTTAAAGAGATGTCAGAGATACTGCAAAACACATACAGATTGTAATACCCGCTTACGAATTCGACTCTCTATTCCGCGTACCGTAATTTCTCTCGAAGTCTTTCTTTTTAAATAGAATATATATCTTTTGTAATGCGTTCCTTTGTTTAATCTTTGTTCAGAAATCAACACAAAAGGCTTAAGTATTAGGTTAATTTATCGAGTAAGAACAGTGCACCTTAAGGTATTGTTGAGCTTGTTGCAGTGAATAGAAATGGCGAAAATTTATATGAAGAGTTGATCCATGACTACCGAAAGCGTTGAAGTCTTTTCTGCCAACGAGAATGAGTTCCGATACATCGAAGGCCGTCGCGCTGCGTGCAAGAGTTCCTATATTGTGTCTTTTCGCCACATTGTGAACAATCACAAAACTCTCCATTTTCTATAAAACCCTACCTTGTAAACCTGGTTTTAAATAATTAAAGATTTGTGCTACCTCATAAACCCTGGAGCAAACTGATGGACAAAGTTATGATAGAGATCCCGCGCTTGAGCCAAAAAAAAAAGCCCAGTATACGAATTTTCAAGTCTTGCAAACGAAGAAACGAAGAGTTGAAAAATTTTAAAATGTTTTAATCGCCGCAATTGATGTCCTGCCAAAATAGATCGACGACAGGTTTCATAGGTTTCATTCCCAGCTCTAAATGAATTTGCAAAGCCTAAGTCCTAGTTGTCACATATGATTGATTCACTTGTTAAATGAATCAATGAGATTTAGAATTAAAATAGTTTGATGAAATTTTTTAATATATATATATATATCGAAATTAATTTATGGGATAAAAGTTGTGATTTCACTTTAAAATTTTATAATTTTTTTTAATTTTAATTTATTTTTGTGTAAATTTGTTTTTATTTATTTTTATATATATTTTATTTAATAATACATATAAAATTTATCGAGAGATATCTTCTCAAGGTGCTTATATTTTTCACATTTGCATTAAAGTTGAATAGGTGCCTTGAAAAGATATTTCTATGTAGCAATGGTAGCACAACATGAAATAAGTGAATAAATATTCATATAATAATATATTATTATATTATAATTATGATCCTTAACCATAATCATAATCATATCTTTACTCTAACCCTATATAATATTAATATAATATTTGATTATTAGTGTTAGTCCTCACAATTAGAATAGTAACTGGGTTTTGAAACCTCAGCTTACGGATTGGCCATCCTTTATGAGCAGCTACCTCTCCGGTGGCAAAGATTCATTTGCTTTATCGACCAAGGTCGTGAACTTGAAATGGGTCGACACTATATGTGCACTAAGCTCAAGTCAAATTCATTCTGTCCTACTGCAAGAAAAGGAAATTTCTTAAAGAAATATGTAGAAACATAATGACTTAACAATTTATCAAAGCTCACAATTGAAAGCAACTTAAGCAACTTCTATTCATGACAATGTTCTGGTCAGTAGACATGGACTACTCTGCCTGCTTTGGCTGCAAGAACAGACACACGAACTTTTTCCAGTGGCTGCAAGAATAGTCGAATACCAAAACAATAACTATAACAAAAATGGAAATTAACTAACAAATGCATAGGAACTACTCACCAAGTGGGCCCCCTTAAGTGAGTATGTCCAAAACTCGGATAACAATTGATAAGCTCAGAATACCATCATCTTATTTATTTCAAGTTGATTTCAGTATACCTAAGTTTGGAAACCAAAATTCTACTAACTCTATGGTCACACTATCTATCCCCGTGAGGAGATAGAGACCTTTGTTTATAATAAAAACTTTTAACAAACTTCCAACTGATCAACCCACGTTCCAAAGGAATAGGTGAGCAGGATTTATTACATCAAAAGAAGAAGTCGACACATAAATGTAGAACAAACAACTATCCCACTGCTGAGAAAATATAGAGCAACCTCCTTTCCTAGATTTATGCTTCATCAGGAACGATCATGAATGCTCCACTAATTGCTCTGTTGAAGAAGCGGTCAATTGGTTATGAGCTCCTTCAACACTACTCCATTTTGACTAGGTCTGCATCCAAAGGCATGATGATGTGTCTCTTTAATGGCCAACTTAGTCATCCTCTCATCTTCGGCGTCCCTGCATCATGGCGTTGATGTGCACACAAGCATGTGTATCCATTGATGCTAACATAACATAAATTAAACCATATTTTAGGATTAATTCAGATAATTTGCATAGTTTGACTATGTAAAGATCATCAGATCTAGGATAAATCAGATCCAATACTACTAAAAAGACATCAACTAGGGAAGTTCTATAACCTAAGCATTGTCCATGTCTAAAGCAAGAGTTTTTATGACAAAACCTGACGAAATAGAGCCATTATTTTGGCTCATCAATTAGTATAATATTCTATTCATTATTAGTGTGAGATTAACATAATTATTTGATTTTATATTAAATATTAGTATAGTAATAAGAATAATAATAGGGTTAGAATAAAGAAATGGTTAGGATAATGATTGGTTATAGGGTTAGAATTTGAGTAAGGTTTGTTGATACTATTACAATTAAGGGTTAGGTTTAGGGTAACGGTTTGGTTTAGGCTTAGAGTTAGGTGTTATAGAAAAGGATTGTGTTATAGTTAGTGATATGATTAGGCTTAATTTATTAATCAAAATTGTTACAATAGTTCTGAAATTAAATGAGGATTATAGTTAGGGTTAGGGTTGGGGTTAGGATATGCTAGCATATATAAATATATTTAATAATATATATTAAATAGGCAAGAGATGTCTTTCTCGAGGCACCTATTTGACCTTTATATGAGAAATTGATTAAAAATAGGTGCCTCTAGAAAGATATCTCTTGGCATATTTTATATATATATATGCTAGTAGCATTCATGACACAACATAGAATATATTAAATTAATTAGGGTTAGGGTTATAGTTAGTGTTACAAATAGAATAATGATCTAAGGGTACAATTAAGGTTAAGGTTAATATTAGGGATATGGTTAGGCTTAGGGTTGGGGTTATGATAAAGGATAGGGTTAGGGTTAGGGTTAGATTGGGATCAGGGTTAGGGCTAGAGATAAAGATAGAAATAGGGTTCTGATTAATTTAAAAAATAGGTTTTCAGGACTCGAAACCTTTAACATAGGAGATTAAAATAAGACACCAAAAAGTCCAGTTCTTAAGAACCACATACATAAAGACTGGCAATAAAGCCATCAAACCAAAGGGACAACAAAACAAACAACAACAAAGAAACAGAGAAGGCGCTACACAGTTATTTTCTTCAACAGGTCCTCCGCCTTTATCACCAGCTCGTCATAAGTGGCCCCGACAACTTTTAGGTCTTCCAGATCTTTGTTGGGTTTCTTTTCCTTCTTTTTACCTCTGGTGCGGGTTCTGGGACCTTGAACTTACCCCGTTCCTTCAATTTCTAGGTCAATGTCCAGGATTTCCTTTTCTTCATCCAGTTTGTTGATAAGGGTGTTGGTGTTGTTAGCTAAAATCTTCAAGATGCTTAGGCTCTGTTCAACAATGCTCTTCAGACACTCCTCAATTTTGCCAACTTTGCTAACAGTATCCGAGAGAGTTTGGTCGTTAGCGTCAGCAAGATTTTTCCTTTCCAGCAAATCCTTCTCTATTTTTTCAAACCTGGGGTTGAAGGCATCTCTTATGTTTTCGACTTTAGCAATGGTGCTTTTCAAGTCCTTCATATAGTTGGCCATGGTCTTCCCTTCCCCAGTATTGATGGTTTCCAAGATCAAGACTCTGTTGCAAAGTTTTTTGTTTTCGTCCACAGCTTTCTTATAGCCATTAATAAGCCACTCCATAGTTTCCATGAAACCTTTCATGCCCTCGGGGGGAGGGTTAGCGGGGGGGTCAGCTTTTCCAGGGGTTGCCTATTCCTCTTTAGGAGTGTGCCAGATGGTGGTTGTGTCTACAACCCTAAGAGCCTCTTCCATGGTCTCCTTTTCCAGATTCTGATTAGCATCCAGGGCACTTACTTGCCGGTGGACTTCCGGTTCCCTAACAATCTCCTCTTTCTTCTTGTGCTTTTTCCTGGCCTAGTTGTCTTCTTCTTCAGTAGCCCTTGAGGGCTCTCCTCCTCAGAGTCATCTGAGACCTCCTCTTCCAAAGAAATGCTAATCTGGGATCTACCTTTAGGATTTTTGCCCTTAGAGGATGAAGGTCTAGTTTTGATGTATCTCCTCTTCTTCCCACTTTCATAATCTGAGACATCCATGTTGTCCTCAGTATCAGTCAAAGGATCACTGTCAGATTCCTCTTCCTCTGAGAAGGTAGGGTCAAACCCCTCATCCTCAGAATCCACAGAGGGTTGCATCCGAGCAATTTGGTTGCCCTTGAGATGGTCATAAATGAGGACCATAAGACCTTGATGCATGGTAGTATCACCCATTGGGTTTTCTTTGTATGCCTTAATGGTAGCATTCATCGAGAAGAGCAGGAAATATGGGAAGTTAACCTTTTCATTATGCCTAAAGTGATTCAATAGAACAAAGTGATAACCATAAACTTTTGTGAACCTGCCATCTAAAGTGATATAACACATTAAAACAAAGAGGACCTCCTACCAAGGTTTGGCAAAAGCCCTAGGCGGGTAGTAAGTTTTGCTCAACTTTACCAGTCATTTTTTCTCCTTCTTGGTATCCAGGTATCTTTCAATAGCTTGATTGCTGACTTTCCTATCTCTATAGAAGTTGCACCCTTCTCTTGTGAGGCCCGTGGCTTGAGCAATTAAATCTTCATCAATTTCCACCATTTAGTCTCCCATTTTCAGCATGCCCTTTCTCCAGTTTTTGTAGAAAAAACTGGTTACCATGTCATCTCATCTATGGAGTCTCTCCATGAATTTTGAGAAACCACGCTTCTGCAGAATACCCCAAACCTCCTCCTTTTGTTTTCATTCTTTACAGCTACTTGGTTCATATCACCTCCTGTTACCGCCCATGTTGTCATTGTTGAAAGCCAAATTTTGAAACTTGCAGAGCAAATTAGCTGAAGAGCTTTTCGGAACTATCAAAGTTACCCAGAAAGCATGGGAACTAATGGCATTGGTATTATAATGAACGAGTCTCTCATTATTATAATGACTCGAAGTACTCCAGTTAGTCCTTTTAATAATTATCTCGTCCATCAAGAATCTTTGGAGTGCTTCTATATCGATCATTAAAAATGATTTGTCTGACATTTTCGGGGAATCCTTGTTCTCCCGTCCACGTAATCATTTCCTCTGTGTTAACCACCGTATTGGCTGCCCAGTCAGCAAAGCCATTGGCCTCCCGGTAAATGTGGGAAATGTAGTTTTTTTTAAATATGCTAATAAGGTCTATAGCAGTGATGATTATATTGTAGATTGACCATGATGGTTTTGAAATCCCCTTAAGACAATTTATAATATTGTTTGAGTCCCCTTCAATCCAAAGGTAGGGATAATTCCATTTTTTGGCTAGGAGGATACCTTGGAGAGCTGCCATTGCTTCAAATTTATGGTTAGTTTGAGTTCCAATAGGGACAACAACCATTTCCTTGCAAATTCCTTTGTCATCTCTTAGAACAGCTCCACAACCTGAAGGACCCAGGTTACCTTTGGCAGCACCATCAAAATTGACTTTGAACCAACCATAAGGGGGGGTTTGCCATCTTGCTTCAATCCTTTTATTATGGTTAGGGGTAGGTCTGTCGACAATCTTCATATTCCATGCACTTAAGATGATTGATTCCAGAGAGTTGTTCAAGAAACAAGGACCCTCAATGATCCCTATATTTTCCTAAATTGCCCATTGAAATTTTTGGAATACAATATCCTAATTGAGGGAGACATCCCTGAAGATCCGATTATTTCTTTCTTTCCATAGTCCCCACAGGATGTGAGGAAGAGAAATTTGCCACAAAGATCTCAAAAAGGAGTTAGTCCATTTTATATTCCAAGAGGAAAACAGATCACTGATAGTATTAGGAAACACCTAGGCAATACTAAAACTTTTGAGAAATCTTTCCCAGACTGAGGCTGAGAAGGAACAGTGGATGGTAAGGTGGTCCATAGACTCTTCTTCCTGAAGGCACAGAGCACATCTATTAGGGAAGGCAAAGCCTCTGGTTTTTAGGTTGTCTAGGGTCAAGATTTTTTTTTGGAGGATGGTCCAGAAGAAGAAATTAATTTTGGGGGTAAGGCCTTTAATTTAGGCTTTAGACCAATAAGGGTTACCTAAAGGAGTGGGGAACAAGGCACAATACATAGAGGAAACAATTAAGGTACCTTTGGGATCATGTTTCCAAATCAGGGAATCCACCTCTTTGTTCAACCAAATAGCAAACAGATGGATCTTGAGCTTAGAAAGGCTAGGATGGATGCTTTCAATATTCTATCATTTGTTGTCAGTCCAATACTCAGCAACTAAGGAGCCAAAATTTCTAATACAAGAGGGAGCATGGGGGGCCCATTCATTGATTTCTACTAAAGGTTTATCAAAAAGCCAAGGATCCTCCCAAAATTTAACTTTCCTACCATTTCCAATTTTCCAGATCACTCCTTTGGCTAAACTTTCTTTACATTTAGAGGCATGATTCCATATGTGGGATCCATTGATGCTAAGATCCAATTTGATAAAAGAAGAAAGAGAAGAGGACTGAAGAGAGTACTTACTTCGCCAAATTTTACACCATTTAGTATCTGAATGAAACATTCTCCAGACTTGTTTGGACAGGAGAGCTTCATTTAAGGTTCGGATTCTCCTCAGGCCCAGACCACCTTTGCTCTTCGGTCTACAAACCTGGTCCCAAGCCACCAAAGATATTCTTTTCTTGTCCTCAGCCCCAGACCAAAGGAATCTTCTTTGAATTTTCTCGATTGCATCAGTATACTTAACTGGAATTCTGAAGAGGCTAAGAGCATAAATCGAAATACTTTGAAGAGAAGATTTAAGAAGTTGGAGCTTTCCAACCTGACTTAGGAGGGCTCCTTTCCATCCAGCTAACTTTTTATGGAATTTGTCCACTAAAGAACTCCAGAAGGATTCAGGAGGTGCAGTGCCCATGAGGAGACCAAGGTAGGTAGCACGAAGATCAGTGATCCTACACTCTAGGATTCTACTGATTCTTTGTTATCTTCTCTCAGGGGAATTGATGAAAAAAACTTCACTTTTTGTCCAATTGATTAGCTGACCAGAAGCAGAGGCAAACTTACAAAGAGTATTCTTCAAGATTTTAGCTTCAGATATACTAGATTCCCCCATGATAATAGTATCATCGACAAATTGTTGATGAGAACAAACAAGATCAACTGAGGAAGGGTGAAGACCCTTAAAGGAGCCTTGCAAAACCATATTTTACATAGTCCTTCCAAAACATTCTGCCATAATAATGAAGAGGATGGGGGAAATAGGATCCCCTTGCCTTAGACCTCTAGATGCTTGGAAGAAGGGAGAAGGGGAACCATTGACAAGGACAGCAAAAGAGGCAGAGGTGGTAAGATGGGTGATGAGATCCAAAACTCTGGAGGAGAAAACAAAAGACGTAAGAACCTTCATGAGAAAAGACCAGTCAACCCTATCATAGGCTTTGGAGAGATCAAGCTTGAGGATGAGACCTTGCTTCTTAGCTTTAACAAGAGAGTGGATGTTCTCATGGACAGTAATAATCGAGTCAAGAATTTGACGACCAGGTACAAAACCATTTTGTTGGTGATTTATAAGATCAAGGAGGACATACAGTAATCTGGAAGTAAGAACCTCAGAGATAATCTTATAAAAGGAATTACAAAGACTGATAGGTCTAAATTTGTCCATAGAGTCATCACCTTGTTTTGGGAATGAGAGAAATAAAAGTGCCATTGATTTCTTTTAGAAGTTTTCTAGCCCCAAAAAATTCCTTGACCCCACTGGAAACATCTTTCCCAACAATGTCCCAAAAATCTTGAAAAAAGAACATGGGAAAACCATCCAGGCCTTGCGCTTTGTTTCCATCAAAGGAGAAGACAACATTTTTACTTTCTAGAATCGAAGGAATGGAAGAAAGGGAGGCGTCTTTCGTTCATCAATGAGACAAGCAATGTTATGAAGAAAAGAAGATTGAGCTTCAGCATCCAACCTGTGATCCCTTCTTAGCAGTTCCGAGAAAAACATTTTAGCTTTGTTCCTAATTTCATCCTCCTTGGTGATCTCCCCATTATCCACCACAAGTATAGTGACCCTATTAACTGCTTTATGCTTGATCGTCGACATATGGAAGAATCTTGTATTCCTGTCTCCTTCCTTAAGCCAAATGCATCTAGATCTCTGCTTCCAGAAGGTTTGCTCTTTGGCAATGATAACATGGTATTTTTTGAGAGTCATTTTCATCAGCAATAGACACAGTACTAAAACCATCTTTCTGGATTTGAGCTTGTATTTCTTTAAGGTCTTCCTGGACTTTGCCTTTGGCCTCAAAAATGTTCCCAAAGCTGGATTTATTCCAGAGTCTTATGTTATCCTTTACACTTTTAAGCTTCTTAACAACTCTATAAATAGCAGTTCCCTCAACTTGAATGCTCCACCATTTTTGGATATTACATTTGATGTCTGGGTGAAGGGTCCACATTTTTTCAAATCTGAAGGGGAAGTTTCTCCTTCTATTGATAGAGTCAGCAATGAAAGTGATGGGAAAGTGATCTGATCCAACCTGAATGTGGGCTGACAGAGAACAAAAATAATGATTATACCAGTCATCAGAAATAAGAGTCCTATCAAGATGAACTTGGATAAGATCATTACCAGTTCTCCTATTAGTCCAAGTATAATTGCACCCCTGAATATCCAAGTCATTGAGAGCTTGGGAATTAATGAAATCCATAAGGGCCAACCTACTTTCTAGCTGAGGGGGGCTTCCTCCATATTTCTCCTCTTCTCTTAAAGGAGTATTGAAGTCTCCCATAATCAGCCAACTAAGATTTCTGAAACTGTCCGTAGCTTGAACGAGTTTTTTCCAGAAGGAATTTCTAGCCTTCAAAGTGTTGGGAGCATAAATGTTGGTGAGAACCCATGAAGTACCATCTTTTAAATGCTCAAATTTGATACAAGAGAAGTTGTTGTACTAAATGATAGCATACCCTTTAACAGAATTAAGATTCCAAATGGTAGCTATGCCTCCTGAAGCACATTCAGAACTGCCGCCACTAACATATCCGTTTTTGAAAAATATCAAAGATTCAACTTTTTCTTTACTCATTTTGGTTTCTTGAATTAGAAAGAAACAGGGTTAATGATATGGTTATGGTTTGTTTTAGGGTTAAAGTTTGAGATTAGTGATAGGTTAGGAGCAAGGTTAGAGATAGAAATAGGCTTAGGGTTATATTTGGGATAGGGCTAAGTTATTATTAGGGTTAGGGTTAGGTTTACTATTAGAGAAAGAATTAAGGTTAACAATAGGATTATAATTAATAATTTAATTCTAACTAGGCTATTTATACCATTATATAATTGAACCCTAACCATAATCCTATTTTAACACTTACACCAACATCAACCCTATTTAAACAATAACCCTACTTAACCCTAACCTTAAGTAAACCTTATTGATAAGTTTACTATAATGTATAATAAAATTTTATCATTAAGAGAAACTGTAATAACAATTACAATCCTATTTAAAACCATAAATCTCATTTTAAGCTTAACCCTAGTAGTTAATCTCTAGTTAAAATCTAACCCTAACCCTAATTTCACTCTAATCACATTTTAAACTAACACTAACCCTAACTGTCACTCATCTATAACCTTAAATATAATTAAAACCCAATATTTTAACCCTAATTAAACTCAGACCCTAACTTAATAATTTCCCCCAATTCATCCCTAATCTAACCATAGCCATAACCTAATTAAACTTAAACCCAAATCCTAATTGAAACCTTACCCTAACCCTAACCCTAAGAATAATTAAACCATAATCTTAATTTAAACCCAGCTCAAATATTTCTCTTATAACTCTAATTGAACCCTAACCCAAATTGTTCTATATCCTTAAATTTAACCTTAATTAAACCTTAACCCAAAACTTAACCATAATTTAATACTAATCCTAATCATATCTCTAATTCTAATTCTAATCCTAGCTCTAATTCTAATTCTAACTTTTTAACACCATAATTATAAGTCGACTCATAATGCTATTTTTTGCACCAACCCTAACCTTGATTGAATTTTAACCTTAAGAATAACCCTAATTAAACCCTAATCATAATTATAATTGAATGTCAACCCTACTTTAAGCCCAACTCTAGAACCATAACCTTAAACCTAATTTAACCCTAACCCTAACTAAATCCTAAATCTAACCTTATTTGAATTCTAACCATAATTTAACGCTAAGTAAATTGGATATTTATTTTATAACACTAATTGAACCCGAATCTTAAGTTAAATTTAACCCCAAGATTTAAACCTTTACTAAAGCCTAACCCAAATTTTAAACTAGCATTAAAGTCAACCCTAACCTCAGTGCAATAATTTCCCCTAATTGAACCATAACTTAACTTTAACCATCACCCTAATTGAACCTGAAATCTAACCTCAATTGAACCCTAACCTTAATCCTAACCATATATGAACTATAATCATAATATGGCCCTAACTCAAAAATTTCTCTTATAACCCCAATTACACCCTAACCAGAATTACACACCAAACTAATTCTAATAAAATTGAACACTAATCTTAACTTTAACACTAATTGAACCATAACGAGGTAACCTTAACCATAATTTAACTCTAAACCCTATCTCTAATTCTAATTCTAGCTTTAAAATTTAACTCTATGCCTAATTATAACCCTATCCATAATTTTGTTTCTTACACTAACACTAGCCCTAATTGAATTTGAACTTTAAGTCTAACCCTAATTAAACCCTAATCCTAATCCTAATTGAATATTGTTCATTTGCCTTTCTTCTATGGTTCAAGATTACATTTATCAATATCCAATTACCTCCAAAATTGGTATTTCCCTTTGTTTAACACATTCATATTAATCTCAAAATGTATTAATTTCTTCACATTTTACATTTTGTTCAATTAGAAAATTTAAGGTCAATAAGAAATTATATGGGTTTAATATAAACGTTAAAATAATTAAAATGAGGATTAATTTTGGAATGTACTAATTTCTTCACCTTTTCAATGTATTTATTTTAGTAGTTTTGTTGTCTATAAGAATTCTATATAGCTTTAATTGAAACATAGAGAAAAATAGAATGATGTTTAATTTTAGAATTTACTAATTTCTTCACTTTTTACATTGTGTTAATTTTAGCAAGTTTGTTTTCAAAAGGAATTCTCTCTAACTTTAGTTAAAATATTGAGAAATCATAATAAAGAATAACTTTTGGAATGCACTAATTTTTTCATGTTTTACATTGTGTTCATTTTAGTAAGTTTGTTGATAAGAATTCTATACAAGTTTAATAGAATCAATGAAAAAATCAAAATATGAATTAATTTTGGAATGTACTAATTTCATCTTATTTTTTATTCTGTTTATTTTAGCAGGTTTACTTTGATATCTAAAATCAAAATTATATATAGATTCAATTGAAACAATGAAACTCATTTTTATTGTCTTTATTTTAGCAAGGTTGATTAATAATATATTTTTAAGATGATTTCTATGAATTAAATCTTACAATGAACAAAACGACCATATTACTAAAATATACTTGATTTATTCTTTTATTATATCATTGTAACATATAATTTTGCAGACTGATTTTTATTTCTTAAATATTTCTTAAAATAGCATTATTATTTAATATAAAAATATATAAACTTATTTTTTCATCTTTCAATTATAACTTCCTTTATATTTAAAAATAATATAATTTTATTAAAGATATCTACAGAAAAAAAAAATTGATAAAAGAAAATTAAAAAGAGGCTCTATATTCAAGAAAATTGTTAAACTCACTGAGAGAGGTTGCATCGTGTTCAACATTACTATATAGAATGACTGACTTGTGTTTACTAAATCATATGTAGAATGCAATAAAGTTGTTTGTTGTCATAACTCAGGGAACGAGATTTGTCCATTATCAGTAACCAAAGCATTATTTCCCAAGAATAGTGTAGAGAGATTAAAAAGGTAGATAAAGGAAGAATATTCACTCCAAATCTGGTGCATAATGGCATAGATTTTTTCTGTTAGATAGGTTTTATCCTAGACACATATGCTCTTGTATCATTACAAAACAAATTTTGAAAGTTATATTTCCAAAGTCTACTTGTGCATAAAATAATTGTGACCTGCAACATGCAATTTGTATCCTTAAATCCTATGTCAAAAAATTCTAAAATATTTTTTGAGAGACCTTTTAGTTACGATTTTCATTGAACAACTTTCAAACAATAGCGACCATTGTGTTCAGATGTTGAGATGCTTATGTGCTATGACACAACGTGTGAAGCAATTTGATAGCCATATCCCTACTGAAAGATAGAAGCTTGATGAAGTAGTTACCTTTCTTTTTGGCGGTCGTGTTCTATGTCTTACACAAACGGAATCTCAGAGTGCTTGGTAGAATACTTCGAAAGAGAAAAAGAAACTTTGTTAGATAGAGTAATAGTTTATGCAGAGACCAATAGCACACAAAGGTGAATATTGTGAACTGTTCAACAAAATGTCACAAAGAGATGTCATTGAATGGAACACAATGGTTAAAACATTTGTAGAGAATGCACAAGATCAAATCATTCAAAAGACTTCATAAACTTCCAAGCAAACACAAGTTTGGTAGGTTCAAAGCCAATTTCCACAACATTTGCCAACATCCTCATTGCCTACAAAGTTGAAGTTATGTACTCCAACAATGGGAAGTGCACAAACATGCATTTCAAATGCAAAACCATATTAAAAAGAAACAACTATTGCCAAAGACAGAGTGATAATCAGTGGGCATATTGTATTTGATCAAGTGCCTAAGAGAAACTCTCACTCTTACACAACATATTATGGTCGCAGGGATATACACAAAACAAATATGTTCAATTGCTTTGGACACTTCAAAAAAATTTGTAAGGGAAAAGACTGTGACAAGAATCAGTTTGCATGGCACGGTGGTGCCCTGCCTGCTCTCAATGATGCCAAAGAGAAAAAAATTAGAAAAATGCGATAATTTTTTTTATAGAAATGCTATAAGTTGGACCATTTAATCCCTTCTATTTGCTTTTAAAGATGTAATGCCATGATCCACAATTAATTTCCTTGGCGTCCACTTTTCTGTAATGGTTTTTGACAGATTCCCTTCTTATGTGGTTTCGCCAGCTTGTTGAATTATTGCAGTGTATACTCATGACTGCTATTGAAATAACCATGTGTCAATCATAACATAAATTTGTGTTCTCTCATACATGGTGTTGTTACCACTACACTATTGGGTGTTCAATGTTTTGAAGTTTTTTTTTCTTTATAATATTTTTGAAGGCCGATATTTAAAACCTAAACCTAGTGGAGGCTATATGAAATATCACATACAAATTGCAGATTGTGGTTGCATATTATGGTTGCGAGGGTGTAGGAAGGGAGGCGTTACAATTGTGTGTGAGGGTGCATTAAGGGAGGCATTACAATTGCAATAACCACAATGTTGCCTCTATCGTGCCGCCACTACCAACTATCATGCGACATTTGGAAAGACATGCATTCAAACGTCCCTTTTTTTTTAAAAGCATTTTTTTTGTTTACAGACAAGATGGATGCCATTGTAGATTGCCTCTTGGTGAAATTATTATGTCGAGATGCATCTACAATGACATCAAGATGTCTGTAAACAAAAATCCATTTTGAAACAATTTGACATGCAAATGATGGGTAAATGCATGTAATATGTCATGTTTCATCTTTTGTGGAGGTGTTATTTTATTACTCCAAATAAAATAGAACCCTCGCCACTTGTCTCCAGCTAGATTCATAGATTTTTGCATGTAAGACTTTAATGGATTTGTATTCTTGGTGTTTTAGTATTTTAGAAGAACATTTATTTTACAGATGATTCTCTTCTATTATAAGATATCTCTCTGCATATTTTACCTATGTTTTTTAAATATAAGTATACTAGTTTTTTAAATTTAATTGTAGGTCAATCAATACAATTGTTAATATCAATAGACATTCTACAATGGAAGTAAAGAGTGGAGTGTAATAATGTGCGTGTTAACAAAACTCTTACATTTTATCTTAAATTTGACAACCATTTACCACTTGCACCAAAAGGAGGTACATTAATTATGATGATAGTAAAATATAGTTAAATAATATATTGGAGGGTACAAATTGAAGAATGTGAGTCTTAGGAATTGAATTTAATAGTGAGACAAATCTAAGTATAACATCTATATACTTTTTCAAAAGCAAGGGAGAGTAAAGGTTGTGCTACATTTTCCATATTTCTTTTGCACTGTTCCACTCTTCTTGAGAGACGCATGTATTTTTTCTTTAAAAACCTATGACTTGTGTTGATTCAAATAGGGAGAAGATCATCATATTGCATGATCTAAAGGTGGTCATATCTTCTTTACTTAGTTGTTACTTGTCTTATAAGCACATTTAACAAAATGGAAGTCCTTATTCATGTAATGGTGAAAAATATTAGGGTTTCCAACATTAGATGTATGAAAATCGTTAATATTTAAGCCTTAGGGATCATTACTGTAAAGCGGAAAATCGCGATCGAACCCTAGTTGGTCTCCCCTCTTCTAACTCCAAGGAGAGAGAAGGGAGGTTCGCTAGGATTCGATGGGTTTTCACTTAGGGGGAAGACTTTACATTCAAAAGAGGGGTTGAAACTCATAAGATTCAATCCCACACAATGTAAGATTGGATGCTAAATGAATTTCAAGGGTTTGGAAAGCAAGGCTACCCTCTTTTGTAAAGAATGTTGATTAAGGAAATTAAGCTAAGGATGCATAGAAAGTCATAAAGATTCTCTTATAAACTGAGTTCGGGTTATAGGATGAAGCTGCGGACTTGGAATTAGCAGTAAAATGTCGATACGGCGCTGTCCTGCAAATTTGAGCAAAAGTTGTCGGGACGATGGCGCCCGACGCCACGGTCCTCCGAAAAATCCGCGAAACGAAGGGGGATCTGTTCGTCTCTGCACAAGGATTCCAGATCTTCAATTTCAGCCGCGTACCTGCAACCTACACACAGAAAAGTGAAGACGATTGGGGGGTTAGGGATTAGGGGTTTGCCTTTAGGTCAAACCCCGGTTTTGGAATTAACCAAGAAATGAGCAAGAGCTGTAAGTGTAAATGACTGTAAAACAAGTACTAATACCTTGTTCTAAGGATGTTTGTATCCTTATGTGCGAAGGTTTAGATGTTGTATGTTGTATGTTGTAGCATGTAGTATATGATCTCCTCTTCAATGGTTGAATCCTTGTCTTGAATGCAACACTTAGCCTTGAATGGAGACTTGAAATGATCAATTGCTTGAAAGAATGCTTGAATGCCTGAATGCTTGAGTATAGTTTCCATGCCTTTTCCATCGTATCGAATGAAAGAGGAAAATGTCATTTATATACTTGTCAATTAGGGCTGATAGACTGATTTTCCCGACCTTAGGCCGACCAGGGAATGTAATTTTCCAAATTGCAAACGAAAAGACCCGATACCACTTAGGAAACCGGGCCCAAAATAGGACCCAGGGACCAGGGTGCTGGGTGCCCTGGTCCTGGAGGACCAGGGCGCTGGGCGCTCTGGTCCCACCTCCCGGGGCAGCAGGGTGCAAGGAGGTTCAGGCCAGGGTGCATGAAAAATGCAGTTTTCAGTGTCGTGAGCAAGTTTTGGGGTCTCCATTCAGGTTGCGTGTTGCGTCGCCATCGTGAAGACCGAAATGCAGTCGAAATTGCAAGTGTCGCAATTTTAGGACGCTACATTTAGCCCCCACTTTAGCGGGAGTATGTATGCTCATACTTCCAGTAAAGTACAAGGAAACAACGTTGAAAGACTTTCACCACGTCAAGGAGGCAAGATACACCAAGCCCCCAGTGGACTAAGGATCTTACAACTTCGATTGACAAAGTAAAAGGGAAGATCACGAGGAAGAACCATGACTGTCAGTAGTAAGGTTCCCTCACTATGAGTCATGCAAAAGAAATACCAAAAATCTTCAAGACAAAGCTAAGTTTGCCAAGAAGTTTTTCAAGTATCTTTGAAAGGATAGACAGGGTGTATGCCCCCCTACGTTAAAGCGATCGCACACGCCTCAACGGGGGTGATTGTTTTAACGTAGTGATACACATAAGAAATGAGAAAGGAAAAGGAG
Organism: Cryptomeria japonica; assembly: GCF_030272615.1. NCBI lineage: Eukaryota > Viridiplantae > Streptophyta > Pinopsida > Cupressales > Cupressaceae > Cryptomeria > Cryptomeria japonica. The sequence continues at coordinate 28,327,659 of NC_081413.1, forward strand.
CACGTTATCGCAAAGATTTAGCCCCCAAGTGTGAGATAAACCCAAGGATAATAGACACAAAACACAAAGCACGAGGTGACTTCGCTTTCCTCGGGGTCAGTATGTTGTATGATAAGTCATGTATATATATCATATGTATGTATGCATAATTGTTCTTCATTCCCCAATCAAGGAAGGTCACCTAGAAGAAGGGAACACATGTGTCTTTTGAGTCAACATGAGAGAGATCGAGAGATCTCAATGCTTTGCATCGTCCTCAAGTAAACAACACTAAGGACGACAAATAGAAGAATGAGAATAACATATAGAAGAAGTAACAAAAGAGAGAAGGAGAGAATCTGCTATGCTAATGTATCTAGTCTAGCACGTCATCTACCCCCCGATCTTGCTGATCAATGTTTCGGGAAGGCAGGGAACACGCTAGAGGAGGAACATTCAACACAGCAGATGGAGCTATCACAAGATCCAAACAAGGGCTATGTTCATGTTCCAAGCCACATTGTTCTTGTCTAGGAGCTAGGATAAGTGCTTTAGAAAATTCATTAGATAAATGGTTATCAACATCAACAAGTTCATATTCACTATCAGAAGCAAAGGGAGTAACATTTTCATCTATATCATCATCAAGATTTATAAAAATAGGATCTTTAACTCGTACAGGATCAAGACCATCATGCATCTTATGTTTAGGAGATTTAGGCTCAATATCCGGCTGAGGAGAAAATGGAATAATGCTTGTTGAAGGTGTTTTTGGAGATTGCAAAGTTTGAGAAGCAGCTGCTTGAGCCCTAAGACGACGCTTTCGTCGACGTTCCCGTGCAGAACGATTACGTCTAGTCTTAGTAGGAAGTGTAGAAGATAGAGGAGGAGGAATGTTCTCATCCCTATCACTTGGGTGTTTAGGTTGTGGTCTCTTAGGCTGGATAATAGGAGAAGAAGAAGGTCTCTTCTCTCTATAGAAGGCAGGAGGAGGAACTGCTCCATATAAAGGAGGAGTTTTTGGTTTAGGAAGAAGACCAAGTCCATCATGACGAGGAGGTATAGGTCTATTTTTAGAAGATTTATTAGGCATAGACATAGTCGCATCCATAGGGACGGGTTGGGAATCTTCTTGGGGAAAGACATTAGTTTTATCTTTCAAAGGAAGAATTTCCTTCTCAAGAATGATAGGAATGTCAAGTTTAGGTGCTCTAGGTTCACTTAGAGATAGGATCATATCTGTTTTCCACTTTTGATAAGATTTGAAAAGATGATCACTTCGCGGAGGAAGAGATTGGAATTGTTTGGGCCAAAAGTAATCAATAGGAACACTAGATAGTTTCACAATCACATCTGTTTTGTCATAGATCACTTGATTCAATTGCAAAGTAAAAAGAAATTCTTCAGTAATAACATTAACCATGCACGAAGGATCAATAAGCACTCCACGGCAAGGCATATTCTTGACTTTTGCAACTATGTATAAAGGACCATCAGGTGCCCTAATGGTTTCGCTAGAATCAAATGTGATGGAAGGTTCTTTAGGGTTTTCTTGCTGCTCTACAAAGTTAATCACATTCGGAGTCATAGACACAAGACCATCAGATGAGAAAGAGGAATCATTAGCCTCAATTGCATTAGAGGTATGAGAAGGCAATGGATCAGTGAAAATCTGAAGATTTTGGTTAGGAGGAGCTACAGATGTGTTGCCTTTATCATTCACTCCAGAAACAAAGATAATATTATTATCAATCAAATCTTGAATTTTACCCTTTAGAGAAAAACATTTTTCAGTATCATGACCAGGCTGACGATGAAAATGACAGAAAGCTTTATGATCAAAATAAGGTGAAGTAATCTTTGCAGGATCAATTTGTCGTACAGGAGGAAGAGTAAGCACATTTTGTCCCAATAACTTATTCATAATATCATGCAATGATTCATTCAAAGGAGTATACTTTCTTTCTTTCTTGAAAAATTTAGAAATAGGAGGCACATTTGATGCTGCATTCACATTGTTGTTGATGATGTTTTCATTGAATTTGATGGAATCTCTGTTCGGTTTAAACTTCCCAAATGGTTGTTGACTGCTATCACCCTTATCACTCGGAGCCATAGGATGTGATTGTTCCATTTGACTCACAGTCAGTTGATAATTGTGAAGAGTGGCGCACAACTGTTGGAAAGAAGTAAACTCAGAAAACAGAAGTTTGTCTCGAATATCTTTTTGCAAATTAGAAATAAAGATTCTTTGAATATCATTATCAGGCACTGGAAAAGAAATTTGAGAATACAAATGCTTATATCTACCAATGAAATCAGTCACTTTTTCTTTAACACCTTGTTTACAATGCATTAAATCAATCAAAGTAACTTTAGGACTTATATTGTTTTGAAATTGTTGAATGAAAGCATTTGCAAGTTGTTCGAAAGAAGTAATAGAATAAGAAGGCAACGAGCAATACCATTGTAGGGCTTTGTCTCTTAATGTTCTAGTAAATAGTTTTGCAAGCAACCTTTGGTCATAAGAAAAATCAGTACATATTGTTTGAAAAGTCTTAACATGCGTTAGAGGATCTCCTTTACCATTATAAAGTTCCAAATGCGAGATTTCAACATGCTTAGGAGGAATAGCTCGAACAATGTCAAGAGAAAGTGGGCTCGCAACATCAAATGTGGGCACACTAAACTTAGATTGATTCATAGAGGCAATTTGTTGCTGTAAAGAAGAGACAGTTTGTGCAAGATTATTAATGGTAGCTTCAGTCGAAGAGTTCATATTAGGTGTGTTAGATTGAGATGGAGGTGTGATGTTATTGAAAGATGGTAAAGAGTAAGGTGGTGGGACCCTATGATAGTCAACCATAGGGGATGATTGGATAGGAGGAACACTACAAGGAGGAATGGAATGGTTAAATGAATTGCCCCCTTGTGTCATGTTCATTTGTGAAGATGTAATAGGAACACTTATTGAAGGAATGAATGAAGAAGTCGGATTAAATGAAGGAATAGGGTTAATTGAAGAAGGAGGATTGCCCCCATGACTGGTAATCACAGGAGGAATGTCTTGTATAGAGGTAGCCATGATGTTCGATGTAAAGGTAGGTATACTAGCAATAGAAGTGGTCAAAGGAATAGAATGATTGACTTGTGTAGGAGGTTGTGTATAACCTAAAGATTCAGCACAACTCTTCATAGGCATCACATTCAAATCCACAATGTGTGCGATACCACGTAAAACATCAATTCCATTCTTATCACTTTGAAGCATACGTTTTAGACCCTCAATTAAAGGAAGAGCTTGACTATCGGGATACTCATGAGACATCCATTGGTGAAAATCGTCAAATTGGTTATCCAATTTGGAAAGTTGTTCAACAGAAACTTCATGGGGAGCTTCTTCATCATTAGGAGGATTAGAGGAATTACCCATGTCCTCGTTAAAAAGGCTACTCAAATTAGGTTCCATCTCCTCGGTAGTTAAACCTCGGAAAGACTTAATTCTACGGCTTCGTCTAACGGGAATAGTGTAAGTAGGGCTTATTGTTGTAAAACTCATGCACTAGAGAGAGAGAGAAGATTTTGATTTTAGAGGTAGCAATTTTCAGTAAAACCAGCCAATCTTCCAGATTTAAGCTGTTAAATGCAATCACAACAGTCTCCCGAAATTTCAGAAAAAATGTTCAGGACCGTGGCGCTCGGAGTGCAACACGGTCCTTGCAACTTTTTTCGAAATTTGTAGGGATGAAAGGTATGATGATTTTAGAGCTAATCTGAAAAAATTGAGGGATTTTACGATCTGTAGATAGGCCAAATTAAAGTTGCAAATTCAAAATTGAACCCTATCAAGATTGTCGAAAAATGCAAAATTTGAATTTTGAAAAAGAGAGGGAAACTGAAATTTTGAATTTTATGATTTTAGAGGGAATGTCAAGAGCAATGCAAATTTTGAAATTTGAAAATTGACTCAATTTCACGCAAAATTCAATTTTGAAAGCGGAAATCAAAGTTGTTGTAATTAGGCACTTAATTTCAAAAGTCACAACATGCAAATATTTGAATAAAGCACTGAAATTTCGAATGAATGCAAATACAATTTTCAGATCTAAGACAGTAAGAACACAATTTTGACACAAAATTTTAGTTTCGATAATTTTTGAATGATTAGGAGCCCTAGACCAAGCAATCACAAGACTAACTTTGACTGTAATTTTGAAAGTGTTATAATTGACAAAATCAGCCAAAATTCTGGATTTTAGCAGGAAAATACAGCAAGATCTTGCTCCCGAAATTTTGGAAAAAATGTCGGGGACGATGGCGCTCGGAGTGCAACACGGTCCTCGCAACTTTTTTCCAAATTTTCAGGGATGAAAGATATTGTGATTTTATTGTGGAATCCAAAGTTACAGCTGATTTGGAGATGTTTTGATTGGTCAAATTGTGGGACAAAGGTTGAGTCAAGAGGGTTTCAAAAATTAGGGTTTTGACTTTTAACCACTTAATTTTCAGAATTAAAGCACAAATATGAATTGAAAATTTGTAATAGAAAGGCAGATCTGAAACAGGCATTAACATTTAGACATTTCGCAAGTTCAATTACTAAAAAGAAAATTTTAGGGTTTTAATGCAATCACCTCTAAAACTTTGCAAAAGATCAAACATGGAAATGTAATCAATTTTTTCAGATCTAAGCATGAAAAATCAGAAAGGATGTTCATGTCGGGTTCACCAAAATGTAAAGCGGAAAATCGCGATCGAACCCTAGTTGGTCTCCCCTCTTCTAACTCCAAGGAGAGAGAAGGGAGGTTCGCTAGGATTCGATGGGTTTTCACTTAGGGGGAAGACTTTACATTCAAAAGAGGGGTTGAAACTCATAAGATTCAATCCCACACAATGTAAGATTGGATGCTAAATGAATTTCAAGGGTTTGGAAAGCAAGGCTACCCTCTTTTGTAAAGAATGTTGATTAAGGAAATTAAGCTAAGGATGCATAGAAAGTCATAAAGATTCGCTTATAAACTGAGTTCGGGTTATAGGATGAAGCTACGGACCTAGAATTAGCAGTAAAATGTCGATACGGCGCTGTCCTGCAAATTTGAGCAAAAGTTGTCGGGACGATGGCGCCCAGCGCCACGGTCCTCCGAAAAATCCGCGAAACGAAGGGGGATCTGTTCGTCTCTGCACAAGGATTCCAGATCTTCAATTTCAGCCGCGTACCTGCAACCTACACACAGAAAAGCGAAGACGATTGGGGGGTTAGGGATTAGGGGTTTGCCTTTAGGTCAAACCCCGGTTTTGGAATTAACCAAGAAATGAGCAAGAGCTGTAAGTGTAAATGACTGTAAAACAAGTACTAATACCTTGTTCTAAGGATGTTTGTATCCTTATGTGCGAAGGTTTAGATGTTGTATGTTGTATGTTGTAGCATGTAGTATATGATCTCCTCTTCAATGGTTGAATCCTTGTCTTGAATGCAACACTTAGCCTTGAATGGAGACTTGAAATGATCAATTGCTTGAAAGAATGCTTGAATGCCTGAATGCTTGAGTATAGTTTCCACGCCTTTTCCATCGTATCGAATGAAAGAGGAAAATGTCATTTATATACTTGTCAATTAGGGCTGATAGACTGATTTTCCCGACCTTAGGCCGACCAGGGAATGTAATTTTCCAAATTGCAAACGAAAAGACCCGATACCACTTAGGAAACCAGGCCCAAAATAGGACCCAGGGACCAGGGCGCTGGGCGCTTTGGTCCCACCTCCCGGGGCAGCAGGGTGCAAGGAGGTTCAGGCCAGGGTGCATGAAAAATGCAGTTTTCAGTGTCGTGAGCAAGTTTTGGGGTCTCCATTCAGGTTGCGTGTTGCGTCGCCATCGTGAAGACCGAAATGCAGTCGAAATTGCAAGTGTCGCAATTTTAGGACGCTACAATTACGTTAAATAAGGACGTAAATATAATGGATCTAGCCACAAATTAGCAAAGATAAGGGTTGAGAATTCTATTGGATTTACCAGGTTTTGAATTGGATTGCTCTCTTTTAAGTTGAATTGTGAAAATGTTGAAACTAGGGTAAATGTGCTAGAATTGATGTAAAAACACATGAACAGTAGGCTACAATCGTCAGATCGAGCCATGAACCTATATCTAAGGATTGTACATGTATTCAGATCTGTTCCCTGAAGGACCTCCCGATTTGTCGGGATGGGTATGGTGGTCGCTCTAGTCCTCTGCACTTTTTGCATTCATTCATCATTATAAATAAAGCCAATTTAGAAGATTGCAGCTCCATACTTTCTCTTGCGCACGATAGAGAAGGGAAATAAGTTGGGAATAGGGGTTTGCCTTGGGTCAAAGCACAGTTTTGGAATTAACCATGAAATAGAAATGAAATATGATTGAATTGCAGTAGTGGGAATGTTCTCCTTTTGAGGGAGATGTTGAATAATAACTGAAACACAAATGTTATACCTCTGTGTGAATTTTTGTTTGTCTCCACATGGAATTAGGGTTTCATGAAGTCTTTAAAAACATAGAACATGAATGTCAACTCCAATGCTGTCAACTCCAATGCTTGAATATTGACTTTATCTCTGCTCCAATGCTTAAAAGAAGATTGATTGCTTGCTCACTTGAACTTGAATGCTTGATTGCTTGAATTGATGGATCAATATTATTGTTGAATGATTGAATGAGAGGGGTAGACCTCCTTTTATACTTGCTCATCAAAAAACAACTTAATTTTCCAACATGAGGCAACATAGAGCCAGAATTCCTACTCAAATCACATGAACGTTAAGGGGCCCAAATTTGGGTCCTAATTGGGAGGACCAAGGTGCTAGTTGTTTTGGTCCTAAGGAAACTAGGGCGTCATGCTCTGATTCTACCCAATTAGAGACCAAAAATTGAAGGCAAGATGAGGTGTGTAGTGAAAATGGTGATAAATTTGCATAGTATCAGCAAAATAGGTCCCTTCCAAGCCTTAGAGCATGAATGCCAAGGTGAGGGCCCAAATGTGAACAAAATTGTAAGGGAGTACACAATTTAGGACACTACATTTAGTGTTAGTGGGAATATGATACTAAGCATACCCACAGTAAAATACAAAGGTTCACATTGAAAGGCTTCTATCAAGATGCTAAGGAGGCGAGATGCACCAAGCCCCTAGTGGACATTAGGTATCTCACAACTTCAAGATCAAGATAAAAGGGGCATTATAAGAAAGAGAGAGAGAGAAAAGAGAACCATGACTACTTATCCTAGTAAGGTTCACTTACTATGAGTCATGACAAGAAAAAATACCAAAATTACTAAGCAAAAGGCTAAGTTCTTTAAGTAACTTGAGTATCGAGATGTGCAAAAGAGAGAAACATTGAGCGGAGTGTATGCCCCCATGTTAAAGCGATTGTGCATGCCTTATCAGAAGTAATTGTTTAAGGTAGTATGCATTCACCAAAAAGACAAGCATGTTATCACAATGATATGCCCCCAAGGGAGAACAAATCAAAGGATAATGCACATAAAGGTTCTACTTAACTTTGGGGACAGTATGCTCTTATGATAAATAATGTATATAATGTATATATATATTGCATTGAATTGTCCTCACCCCCCAAAGAAAGTAGAACCACAATGGAATAAGGGCACATGTGTCTTTTGAGTCAACATGGGAGAGACCAAAAGAGATCTCAACGCTTTACATCATCCTCAAGAAGACAACACTAGGGACAAAAAATAGAAGAATTGAGAAACATATAGAGGAAGATTACGAACAAGTAGGAAGGTTACTAACGAGAGAGAGAGAGAGAGAGAGAGAGAGAGAGAGAGAGAGAGAGAGAGAGAGAGAGAGAGAGAGAGAGAGAGAGAGAAGCTAATCAAGCAAGTCATTTGCATCCCAATCTTGCTCAACATTGTCTTGGGAAGGTATATAATATGCAAGAGGAGTAACTTTGAGCACGGTAGATGTAGTTACCACAATTTCCGAACAAGGACCATCCTCTAATGATGGATCACTTTGTCTATTACTAGGAGCTAGGATTAAATCTTGCAAAATTGTTTAGATAAATTATTATCAACATCAACATATTAATATTCATCATCATTATCATCAACATTACTAGCATGAACATCATTTTCATCAATTTCATCATCAAGATTAATAAAAATGGGATCTTTAATTGGAATAGAACATGAAACATCATTTTTATTAAGCATTTTATGTCTTGGAGATTTAGGTTGAACTTCCTCCATAGGGTTAGGTGAAGGTTGGACAAATGGGATCATGTCAACGTTTGGAGTCTTCAGGGAGAAAATGGGTTGAGAGGCAACTTCATGAGCCTTAGCACGATGTCTCCATCGGTGTTTCCATGCACAACAATTTATTTTAGTTTTAGTTGAAGGTTGTGTAGATGTCTAAAATTAATAAAATTAATATTTAATTAATTTAAGCCTTTCCACATAATTAATTAATTTAATTGTGTTGATCACCTTCCTCTTAAGATTAATTAAATCAAATTTAATTAATTTTATCACAATAGTCCTATAATTAATTTATCAATAAATTGATTATTCCCTATTTCTTCTAAGTCATTCCAATCATTATTTCATCTAAACCCTGATTAGTTAATTAATTTTAATTAACTAAGTTAATTAATTTTAATTAACTAAGTTAATCATGTGATTCCTACAAATCAATTTTCCTAATCCTATCATCTAGCCTAATTAATCCTACTTGTCATTTCCTCCAATTTAATATTCCTCCACTCATTATCTCTCCTCATGTCACATCCTCCTAACTTTCCCACTTGCACTCTAATCCCTCATTACCCCACCTAATCATTACCCTTAATCAATTACACATTCCTAATCACCATGATTAGGAATTGATGGTGAGGTTCTCACAAAAAGAGTTACACCTCGCTCAATAGGTAGGTAAAGGTTGTTTTAGTGGGCTTCCATCACTCTTCACTTGTCCATTAACAATTCAAATAATTAAACTCCTTTGGAGTGCTCCCTATCAACTTGTTCGCTCCTATTACTCACAAGTCTGGCTGGGATTCACTAGAGTAAATCCAACCATCTAGTTATCCAAACCTCCAACATACACTTGAAGGGGTCTCAGGGGGTGTATAGTAGGTTTTTTAATTCCACTCATGTGGTTCTTTGATTGGATACACTCCATTTTTCCATCGCTTCCTCTTATTCCTATTTTCTAGGCCTAGTAGCCCTAGAGCCCCTATTAGCCCTACCTTACCGGTTTTGTGCAATTACTCAAAAAACCTCCAAAAGACCCCCCAAAATCTTTGGTGATCCGAGTACCCTTTTGGACAAACTTTTGGATTCACCAGAGTAGGCTGTCTGGTCTGTTTGTACTGGTACGGATCCCAAAAATGGCACTTTTGAGGGTTTTAGAGTTAACAGTCTTCTCCAATAGGGTTTATTGGTATCTATACCCTGTCACACCTCCATCTCTTCTCTGAAACTTTTCTATGCTTCATAATTTCATTCCAAACACTCAACACATTCACATTTGTTCATCCCTGCAAGTAAAGACAAAAATGACAATCATATTCCTAGTCGAGCTATGGCAGAGCTCGCCTAGGATATGATAGCAAGTGGCTTCCAAACAACCTCCAGGACATTCCAAAGAATATATACATCTTAAGAAGGTTCCATGACTTGAATACCAAGGGCCATTGAACAAACACAATGGAATTTCAAGTCGTAACCTATGAGATTTTGCCAAGATCAAGGGCACAATGAAAAGCACAAAAGAGAGACAATAGTATGACAAGAACAAAATTGTATTCTCATCAGTATGCAAATGATCAAATGGATTAACTGATACAATGAATATGGGCCTGCTTATATAGGCAAGGCCATATGGGTATGTGAGCACACAATCATGACATGTGGCTCAATGAGAAACAAGGGTATGTAAGAAAAAGTAGGGGTAGGTAGGAGAAATAATATAATATTCCACAAGAGGTGGATGACCCACCGAATGCGGAGTGTAACAGCAAGATAAGACCACAAAAGGTGGAATTTCTCCTACAAGCTACATCCCTATGTGCACACTTCCCTAAGTGTCATATCCAAACTACGATGAGATGCATTATCCTAAGTTAACTTAAGTAAAGTGTAATAATATCCATGATGAATAATTATTTACACCACCCCCCCTTAAGTGCAACTTAGGGGAATGAAGACTCAAGTCAACAATGCAAAATAGGTCCTAGCTACTAGGCCATGATAGGTACCCATGTAAAATATGCAAATGCAAGTAAACCTATGCAATGCAATCTCTCACAAACAGAGAAAGGGAGAAAATCCAGTGGGAAAAAAATCCCCCCCAAAAGAGAGATGAATGTACAAAAGACTCTCAAAGAAGAAGGACGAAACCTCAAAGAGGAAAAAGTCCCCCCCATAAGAGAGGAAGGAGAAGTCAACCGACACCCCTAATGAGACATCCAACACCCCTAAGAGAGCTTGCAACTGCTAGAACTTACTCTCCATGAAAGGTTTGGTGAATATGTCTGCAACCTGCTCCATTGTAGGACAATACTATAAATCAATGACTTGCTCCTGAATCATCTCTCGGATGTAGTGCATATGAATCTTGATGTGTTTGGTCCGCAACGGTTGGAACTTACTCTCGGTGAAAGGTTTGGTGAATATGTCTGCAACCTGCTCCATTGTAGGACAATACTGCAAATCAATGACCTGCTCCTGAATCATCTCTCAGATGTAGTGCATATGAATCTCAATGTGTTTGGTCTGCAACTGCTGGAGCTTACTCTTGGTGAAAGGTTTGGTGAATATGTTTGCAACCTGCTCCATTGTAGGACAATACTGCAAATCAATGACTTGCTCCTGAATCATCTCTCAGATGTAGTGCATATTAATCTCGATGTGTTTGGTCCGCTGATGCTGGATCGAGTTCTTCAAGATTGCAATAGCACTCTGATTGTCACAATGTATGACTGTCACTTGTGGAGTGGTGAACCCAAACTCTGTGAGAATTTGCTGAAGCCAGATGGTCTCATTCATTGTGTTAACAACCCTTCAATACTCAGCCTCAATCAAAGAGAGAGCAATAGCATGTTGCTTCTTGCTCAGCCAACAAATGGGGCCCAAACCAAGGTGGAAGTTGTAACCTAAAGTAGACTTACGATCATCAAGATCGCCAGCCCAATCGGAGTCTGTGTAACCAACCAAGCGAAGTCCTGTGCCTGTTGCATAGTGAATCCCATAGTGATGTGTACCTTGGATGTAGTGAAGGATGTGTTTGGTGGCTTTCCAATGAAGCTCGTGTGATTCCTGCATGAAGCGAGAAACCATGCCAACTACAAATGAAATATCAGGGCGTGTGTGAGTCAAGTAGATGAGACTACCCACAAGCTGACGATACAATACAACATCAACTAGTGGAGAAGAGAACTGAGCCTCGAGCTTGACTCCTGAAAGAAAGGGAGTTGGTGCAGGCTTACAATCAGCCATATGAATGCGTGCAAGTAGATCAAGAGCATGCTTTGGCTACGATACTGTAATCTTGGAAGGTGACTGTGAAATCTCTATCCCGAGAAAGTAGTGCAAAAGACCCAAGTCAGTCATAGAAAATTTGTCATGCAAAGCAGATTTGACCCTGCTAATGATGGATGCGGTGCTCCCTGTAATGATCAAATCATCAACATAGAGCACCAGTATTAAGTGAGAGTCATCATGTCATAAAATGTAGATATTCAGATCAGAATGACACTTGGTGAACCCTGCTGAGAGAAGAAAGGAATCCATCTTTGCATACCAAGCCATGGGGGCCTGCTTAAGGCCATAGATAGATTTCCTTAGTTTGCAAACCAAGGAAGAATCCTGGATGAAACCCTGTGGTTGCTCCATATAAATCTCCTCATCAAGATCCCCATGAAGAAAAGCACTCTTCACATCCATCTGATGTACAACCCAACCATGAGCTGCAACAATAGCAAGAGTCAAGCGAATGGAGTTCATCTTGGCTATGGGCACAAAGGTCTCAGTATAGTCAACACCTGGAACCTAAGAGAAACCTTTCGCAACAAGTCGAGCATTATACTTATCCACATTACCATTCGCTGCAAACTTGGTCTGATAGATCTACTTACATCGAACCATCTTTCTACCCTTAGGGAGAGGGACTAACTTCCATGTGTTGTTCCTCATCAAGAAACTATACTCTTCCTCCATAGCTTGGTCCCACTCAGGAACCCATGATGCTTTCCGAAATGTTTGTGGATTGGAAGCGGTAGCAATGTATGCATGTGGAAGGTCCTAGGTTTGAGTCCTAGCTGGCCTATGTCTCAACATGGTATCGGAGCCAGGTCTAGGCTAGGAGCCCCAAGCATACAATAGGTATGGCTTAAGGGGGGGTGTTGGAAATAAGCCACACCAAAATCGACGATGGATTGGTCCAAGAGGGGCCAGTAGCTTAGTGGTAGAGCACTCCAGTAGCGTATGGAAGGTCCTAGGTTCGAGTCCTAGCTAGTCCATGTCTTAACATGGTATCAACCATTCTTAGTGAGCCATCCTAACTGAGCATTAGGATCAGCCTTAGGATCATGTGGTGTTGCTATTGTTCCATCTATGTAATGTGCGAGTCCTTTTTCCATTAATTTGCTCCATGTTTTAATTTTCCAAGATGCATAATTATGTGGAGTTAAAGGTGGAAATTTATGAGGACTCGTAGCAACAAAAAATGAAAGAGCACAAGGAAAGAGAGGCACAATCAAACAAGACACCCCCCCAAATTCACTCAATCAAAGAACCCCCCACCAAAATGATGATTTGACACTTTATACTTAGTGCGTTTACAATGGGCCACTTGCAAAAAATGGCAAAGTGGACTTCTGATTTCAACTTTACAACTGCCTCAATAAGGCCAAAGGAGACTCAAACTGATAATGCAAGAGATCTAAACTAAGATCTAAGAAAATTACAAGTACCAAGTAGGCCAAAGAAGACCAATATCTGAAAGTACAATATCCACTCAAAATCTCTAAAAACTGATCATAGATTATGAAAGTAAACGAAAAATATGCACTTTCAAAAATAACGACACCTGAAAAGGAGGTCATATGAGCTCAAATGAGGCCTTTGAAGTTGAAAAATTGAGAATTGGATAGGTACAACTGAGAGAATCCAAAAATTCTGAAAAAACCTGTACACCAAAATCAAAAAATAATCACATCACTACGGAGAGCACGAAAAATTAGCCCAAAATAATTAAAAAATTGCACCAAAAAAAGAGCAAAATTGAGCAAGTTATGAGCTTCCAAAGTTGACCAAAAAAACAAAACTGCTCAACGAAGAGAGGTCTAAAATTTTCAAAAAAATGCTGACACAGGCTAATGTCAACAAATCACTATGTTAAATTTGACGGTCGTATGACCATCAAAATGGTCGTCGCACCCCCTAGTTGACTGTATGGAAAAGATGATTGGGCGACTAACAAGGTGTTGTTGACGTGTCAGAGGGTTTCCACGAGCCAGTGGCCTCCTGCCACATGGCGGGCATGGATTTGTCAGTTTTATGCTGATTGGGCCTAGTGGTTGGGTGGTTGCCGGTGGGCAAAGATCGGTGGCCAAAGGTGGTGGCAGTGCCCGGTGGTCGGTGGCGATGACTGGTGAGGAGGCGGTTGCTACCGTTGTTGGGGCTATCAGACGGGGTGAGCGGGGCCATTGAGGACCGAAGTAGTCATGGTCATCAGGAGCTGTGCTGTGGCTGGGGTTTGCACGATGGCTGGATCTGCTATACGGTGGGTACGGTGCTTGCAGACAACAATCTGCACAGTATGACAAGGTTTGGGGTGGGGTTAAATGACCCCCCTGAAACCCAACAAATTCTTTCTTTTTTTATTTTTTTCAAAAAATAAAAATTGCCTTTTCAGAAAAAAAAAATATTTTTTTATTTTTTAAAAATCCGAAAAATTTTGTACTGTATCGCCCGAATTGGGCAAAATTTTTCTCCACACCCAAAATCCAACTTTCGCCAAAATAGGTCGAGTTTATACTCAATTTTTATGGAAATGGCCTCTCGGACACAATGGTGAGGTCGAAAATGCTATAGGATGTTTCCAAAACGCGCAGTACCTCAAATCCAAAAATAGAAGCCTTCCTAGAATGTCTCCCAAAACCAATCAATGAAGCCCCAATGGCTCTAATACCATGTGAGATTTTGCCAAGATCAAGGGCACAATGAAAAGCACAAAAGAGAGACAACAATGTGACAAGAATAAAATTGTATTCTCATCAATATGCAAATGATCAACTGGATTAACCAATACAATGAATATGGGTCTGCTTATATAGGCAAGGCCATATGGATATGTGAGCACACAATCATGAAACGTGGATCAATGAGAAATAAGGGTAGGTAAGAAAAAGTAGGGGTAGGTAGGAGAAATAATATAATATTACACAAGAGGTGGATGACCCACCTGAATGTGGAGTGTAACAACAAGATAAGACCACAAAAGGTGGAATTTCTCCTACAAGCTACATCCCTATGTGCACACTTCCCTAAGTGTCTCACATCCAAACTATGATGAGATTCATTATCCTAAGTTAACTTAAGTAAAGTGTAATAATATCCATGATGAATAATTATTTACACCAAAAGAACAATGTCTAGGGTCTCAAACCCTTGCTCAGACCGAGAGCAATGCAGTATAAGAGAAATTGTAAACACACACCAAACCTGCACTAAGAAAGGATACACACACTTCTTGAGAAACACAATATCATTTACTAAGCTACCATGGAAGGACAATAATAAGATCAATCCATTTTGTATGGACTGTTGCAACCAAAATGACAACAACTTATGCAAAAATCAGGAAATTGTCTTCAAACGTTATTCAAACTTGCTCCTAGATCTTCCAACCTGTGTAAAATCATTGAAAAAGAATTTTATATTCCTCCTTGGTCATAACTAACCCCTCATCGGTTTCCTAACCACCAATTTTCTCAATTTTGCAAAGTTGCTCAAAAAGTTGTCAAGCAACAATGACAACTTTTGCTCCATTTTGCATTTTTGCAACTTAAGCATTTTTATTCATTACAAACCTCCTAGGATGGTTCCCTAACATCAAACTAATATGACCAAATTCCTAATAAGGCCTTACAATTAGTTTTACCTTATTTTGCAAAATAATGTCATTTTAGGCTTACAAGGGCACATTGGCCAAAACTGAGAAAACAAGCACCCCTTGGTGACAATCACCCTTCAAATGACTTATAAACACACTTGTGGACCTATCAATAGTCCATTATTCAAACATTGATCCTAAATATGATCAATCACTCCAAAATTTGGAAATGCAATAACAAAACTAGTTAAAAACTAGGTGCTCTTGCACCAGGAATGAATCAACTTTTTGCCATAAATGGCTTTCCCATCTCATCTTCCAACCTTAAATGCTACCCACTTTGGTCATTTCAAGGAAATTCGAATCGTTTGAATCTCCCCACGCCCCCTCTTCCCAATAAATTTTTAATTCCTTTATCCCTTTATTCTTCCCACACCATCTCTTATTTTGAAATTTTTAATTCCTTCTCCCTTCCCCCAAGGAATTTAATATTCCTTTTCTCTTCCCAATGTACTTGGGGAACTCTTCCCCATGTGCCTTAATGGGTGTGGAGACAAGAAATTCCGTTATGGCATATCTCTTGGATCCCACATCTTGTCCTCTCAATCCTCTCCTACCTTATTTCAATCCTAGCCCTCCATTTCAAATCAATATTGGCCCTTCATTTTGGCCTCCTCCAATCTATAAATTGGAGTCTCCACTACTCACAAATCATCCACTTTTCATACAATCTTATGTTGGCCTTTTAAGTTCCAAATCCATCCAAAGCACCCTCATAATGCCAAAATCTTACCATAGTAAATCCATATCATCCACAATCATCCTTTGAATCCAATCCCTCTTGTTGTGTAGTGGAGAGCAATCCACCATCTCAAGGAGAAAATCAAGTGGAGCAATAGGGCGCCTCTACTTCATCAAGCTCAATCGATAAAAGAAGTGAATAAATAAGGTATAATGGTTGATTTGTGCATTTGAATGTTTTGTTTGTGTTTTATTTGATTTCTTTACTAACTATTAAGCTTTAGATTTTCCCCTCTTCACTTTGGCACACCAGGTGGGAACCCAAGTGATGAGCCAAAAAGAATAGCTCTATTTTGTCTATGTGTATGTGTCTTTTCTAGGACATTAGGAGTCTGCTTATGTCTTTTGAGTTTAGAACCTTTTTCTAAAGTGATATTATTTTATATGTCCTGATGATATGGTCATATGGCATAAACTCATTTGATATATGTTCCTTTCTGATGCAATATGAGAGATAATGGTGCTATGAGGTATATCCATGGTAATGTCGCATGTAGAATTTGAATGTTATTCTAACATGAATAATTAGGCCTATGTTTTTGCACGTTAACAACTTCATGCATGATTAAAGAAGGATGCTAAACTAGTCTAGGATGTTCAACAATAAAGATGATGGAGTCGTTGACCAAGGAAGGGACAACAAGGATCGTTGTTGAAGAAGTCAACCGATAGTTGGAAGTGGTTCACTATGAATTATTTGAAGACTTAGTGGTTTCCTTTGTTGAAGGAGTAGATTTAGGATTGAAGTTATACTAGATTTTCTCTGTTGTTCCAACGGACTTTGATTGATTCTCAGCATTTGTAATTTCGCCTTTTTCTTTCTCCTTATTCAATAAAAGCATCCTCCTTGAACCTTGGGAGTGGTATTCTAGTTAGTTAGGGATTTTATGCTTTAAATAAACCTCCCACCTTCTCTTGTGTGTTGGTTGAGAAAAAGATAGTTTTCAGTTATAGTCTGAATTAGAAAGAAACTAACTTTCAACAAATTGTTATGTTGTCAAGTACTTTAAAATCAATAAAGATGATGGTTTAAGCTCCAGTCGTTTGGTTCAATTATTTGGATGCTTGCTAAGGGGGCCCAATTAGTGAGCACTCATTTGGTTTCTTTTATCAGTTATTTCTTGTTCTATACTTAGTATTATTTTGATCATGAACTACTCCTGCAACCACTATGAATTGGGTAGAATCATGTTTGTTGATCATGGATAAATTCTATTTTCCTTAGTTTATTTTTAGAAGGTAGTTATATTTCTTTACAAGTATTTCAGTTATTCATTTCCAACATTCTAATTCCAGCGATAAGAAAAGTGGTTGTTTTAGTCTTTCTAGTACATATACCTTGCAGACCCATTTCAAGTATACGCCCCAAGTTGACAATTAAATGAACCTTCATGGTGAAAGATAATTACTTGGTTGGATGTCCAATCCCTAAGGTATGATTTCAAGGTCTAAATTATTGAACCATTAAGAAGAGAAATCATGTTTTGCATCATTGTTGGGGATGGTGTCAAACTAGAAACCTTTGCAGTCATTGATAGTTGTACTCTATTTTAACTAGTTAAAAAGCACGTTTTCATTTACCTTTCTAGAAGTAATGACCCATAATACCACTGTATGCCTAGGAGAAGAGACGCTTTAGGGAGGTTTGTTCCTAACGACCCCTATCCTGGTAATAATTTTGAGCAACCTCATAATTTATTTGAGCAAGGAGACCAAGATATAAACCCATTAGCTGAGTTGTTTGCCAACATTAACGAGCCTGTAGACCAAGAACTTGTTAAGGACCCATTTTCCTTGATACTTTATCAAGCAAGGATGGTAGCTCAAAATTAACCTAATAAAGCTACCTTTGAATTACATATCACTGATCAACATGATAATAATAACCTCAAGAATATCTATGCTTCAGTTCTCCCTAAGTTTTATGGGCTTGTAATAGAGGATCCAAACACCTTTTTGTTTGAATTTGATATCCTCTACCAAAGCTATGATTACACTAATGATGTTCATAGATTAAAACTGTTTCCTACTACTCTGAAAGAAGGAACCCTTAGATGGTTAATGAGTCTTAGGAGAGATGTTGTTGACAACTGGGAAGATATAAAAACAAAATTTCTTGAGAAATATAAAGAATATTGCAGAAGTGGTAGTAGGGGAGATGACATCTTTAGGATGCATAAAAAATATGATGAAAATTTGGAATATTTAATTGCAAGGTTCTTGTTCCGTCTAAAGAAAAATTCAGATTAAACTCTTAATGAAGAATCTCAAAAGTTGCTTTTTCTTAGAGGAATAAGTGATGACTGTATTGAAGCTCTGGACTTGATAGGAGGGAGAGATATCTCTCAAATGTCTTGGGAAGATCTAAAGAAAATATGCCATAACCATTCTCGAGTAGCTGTGAAAAAAGGAAGAGGATATCAAGTTTTTAAAGGAAAATCCTCCAATGGAGTTTCAAGGATGGAGATTACTCACTTATTGTTTGAGTTCAAGCAAGATATTATAAATAATATGGCCACATAGTAGGACACACTTCAAGGAAAAAGGAAGCGTGAGGAAGAAGCAGTCCTAACTGAATATTGCCCTCACTGCAGGCAGAAGAAAAGAGACTGCAAATGCAAGACAATAACGAATATTGAAAACCATCATGCCTCACTGGAATTCAAACTCGTTGAAAGAGAAGAGGACCAAATATTTTGTGTAGCTCAAAAAAGACCATGGGTTCCATGACAAGGTATGCCACCTGATCCTTTATCCTTTAATGGTCCTTATTCCAATTCATACAATTCTAGTAATCAATGGAAAAATCAGTATCCTCCCTATTATGGGAACTTCCCTTAGAAAAACTGAAACAAATCCTAGAATACATGGACCAATTATCAGAACTCCCCTCCTCCTTATCAACAAAATCAAGGAAATTGGCAACCACCTCAAGGAAACTGGTAACAAACACCACAATGGAGAGGAGGACAACAATGGCCAAATCAGTCCTCTAGTTTCCAACAATCTCAACAACAGGCCCTAATGCCTCCACCTATCCAAATGTTATTGCACCGCCTAAACCTATTCAATTGCCAGCTCAACCCATGCCAAATCCTAACAATAAACAACCACAACAACAACAAGTTTATGCTACTGTAGACACTCAAAATTGTCCACTCTAATTAAATAAATATTTTATTTATTTAATTATTTAAGCCTAATTCTTCTATTAATTAAATAAATCTTTATTTATTTAATTAATTCATTTATCCTCTTCTAGTCTTATTTCTCATTTAAATAAATACATTTATTTATTTAAATTATCCTTTTCTTAAATTAAATAAATATTTTATTTATTTAATTGATCCCATTTCTTCCATTAATTAAATAAATCTTTATTTATTTAATTAATTCATTATCTTTTTCTACACATGACACATGTCATTCATCTCTTAATTCCTACACTACCTACCTCTTTCATTATTTTATTATTTCTTCTACCTACCCTCTAATCCTAGCCGACCTCCTTTTTACACCTCTCAATCTTATCCCTCAATTTCATATTGTGTCTTCTATTTAAGGAGATGCTTCCTTCATTATCAGACCCTAATGATCATTTTGACTACACTACTATCCTACTAGCAACCACATTCTGTTCTTTGTTGAGCTCTTGTGCATATAAAATCTGAGAGCAAATATATCAAGCAAGATCAATGGAGATAGGAAGAATGGAGATCAAAACCCTATTGGACATGTAATGGTATAATCTTTGTGATTTCATTTGATTTGCATTGTCTTAGGTAATCTTCATATGTTATGGTGGATCTTTGTTGATTGTTAGGCTAGGGTTTGGTGGTTGAATTCATTTACCCTTTCAATATTGTTATTATTGTACCCATTTTCACCATATACATTTTGGCATGCCCGGTGGGACTCTTGTCCCTTTGCATCTAACCTCCTTGTTGCAGATTTTGCGTTTTTGAAGTTGCAGATCGGACATTTTTCGACAGCATTTTAGTTTTTTTCTGCGTCTGTGAACTTTCGGATCGCGTCTTTGATTTTCTGGCGCGTTTGCGGGATCTGGAATCGCGTATGTGTTTTCGACAAATTTTATTTTGCAGGTTTCAGAAAGGAGCGTCTGTGTTTTAGAAACGCGTCTGTGTTATTTCTACCCGCTTCTGTGTCGGAAAGGAGCGTCTATGATTTTTAGGCGCGTCTGTGTTATCCAGACGTGTCTGTGTTGAGGGTAACAGCGTCTGTGTATTTACTGTTTCAAAATTTTGAATTTTTCATTGATTCAATTTTTGGATTTTGTACTTAGGGTTTCAGATCTGGTTTATTTTTGGACTAACACTTTCAGATCTAGCTAACTAAATTGGTGCAACTTGTCTTGGAAGCAAAACATTTTGTTGAAGGCCCCTATGTCACAAAGTCTTTTGGGTTTCTAAAATGTACCTAACTTGTGTGTTTGCAGGAAGGGGTGATTATGTCAAACAACCCAAACTACTAACAAATTTTGTTGCAGGTCCTTGGCTAGGGTTTTGAATTTTTGTTGTGTGCTTTGTTTTCATAGAATAGCAAACACTTCCATTGGTGCACTAAAATTGAATCATTGTCTTTTGTGTCTTGAGCAATAGGCTCTTTTTGTTTAATCTTTAGAGGGCCTATCTTCTCGTGTGGTCATTAGGACTACTAGTGAGAAGAGAACGACCCAAGTGGTAGCGAGGAAAACCCACCTCTTCCGAACCACTATAATCAAATGTATTCATGGTGAAAACTATGAATAACGTGTGCTGATTAGTTCATACCGACACTATGTCTCCCCATAAACCCGTTTGATCAAATTTATTTGATCATTTGTAGGGTGTAACCCCTACCGGCTGGGAGCCTTCTGTATTTACAGAGCTGAAAGTGCCGCATGTATGGCCACACGAGCGAATGCCCTTACTAGCACCATTTTGTTTTAGAAGCCCAAATCCTTCTAGTTGTTGGGGCAGGAGGTCGGACCTCTGGTAGCGGCCCACACACATACGGTTCTTAGTAGAGATACAAAGTTCGCCATGGGGAGTTTTCATGGGGATTGATGCTTGGCTGACCCGAGAAGT
This sequence comes from Cryptomeria japonica, assembly GCF_030272615.1. NCBI lineage: Eukaryota > Viridiplantae > Streptophyta > Pinopsida > Cupressales > Cupressaceae > Cryptomeria > Cryptomeria japonica. The sequence continues at coordinate 28,348,641 of NC_081413.1, forward strand.
GAGTGCCGAGGGTGGAGCCAGTGAGGTCAAGCATCTAAGTATCCGCTCTGAATAGCGTAGCCTCGGGGGTAAAACCCTATGTGGGATCAACAACTATTGTCTTGGCTAGCCATAAGAATTGTGCTTGACTTATTTTAAACATTCAAACATTCAAGACCAAACAGCAAAACATTGTGTCTTTTGTGTCTTCAAGTGTATGCAAAACAATTTTACATCAAACAACACACTTTCTTGGAGTCATTTTGAAGTCTAAACACTTGCAAACATTGAGTCCTCATCAACATTGTGTCCTCTTGTCACGAAAAATAGTCAAATAGTCAGATTTGGTCACAACAAAACGATTTCACAGATTGGAAAAATTACACAAATTTTACAAAAACGCGTTTGTGTCTGTTTTAACCGTGTCTGGGTCATATAAACGCATCTGTGAAGGGCAGAATAGCGTCTGTGTTTATAATAGCATCTGTGTTGAATAGAAACACGTTTGCGTTGGATAACCGCGTCTGTGCAGTATACAGGCGCGTTTGTGTTCAAAAATTGCAAGAAAATTTCACAGTCCAGCAAACAAAAGAAATCAGTTTCGAAATACTTGAGCTTCCTAGGTTGTTTCTTCAGGTTTCATCTAGCATTCAACCTGTCTTTGGGTCTCACATAGTCCATCATTGCTTCACATCTCATTTTACATTCATACTTGTCTAAACTTGAGTCAAAAGGTCACTTGCTTGTCCTCATCATACTTTGTCAACATACTACATACAACAACACTTTGCTAAGTGGTCCCTCATCAAGGTTTCTTACCTTTGGGTCTCATTTGGTCTTACTTAGAGTCAAGGTCAACTTACCTCATCAAGAGAAACTATCCTCTCTTGGAAGTCACACCTACTCTACTACATACATACTTGGTCTTACACTTTGGACATTGCAAGTACACCTCAGATTCATTTTCATTTCATCCAACTCTTGGTCTTCCATACTTTTTCCATTTTCATCTAGTCTCACACATCTTGGTTAATACCTAGTTCATGGTTGAAACCTGTCTTCAAAAATCTAGGAGAGAAACTAAAGAGGCTCAAGAGTCCGCAAACATGAGTTCTTATGAGTATGACAACGATTTATTTTTCAATCCTGAGCACACTACATTGCCTGATATGGATGTTTATAGAAACATTCCAAATGTGGAAAACGCAGACACTACAAACAACAATGCTACACACAATGACAACGTGGACAACTTTTCAATACATTCAACAGATGTGGAAGAATCCATTATGAATCCCCATTTCAATCGATTGGTTGAGGAAATAATGAGGAGAGATAGACAATACTTCTTACACATGATGGCACAAAGTGGAGCCAAGATACCTCATGATTTTGACATGTCTCAAATAATGGAACATAGACCTTTGCAACAACCTCACTCCAATATGGATCAAAGGAGACCTAATAGTGGAGGAAATAGAGGACCACACATGGTATCTGAATCACCATCAGCTTTGCTTCAAAAACCAGAAGTCCCACATACACATGGTCAAACATATGATACTTACCTTCGTAGACCATTATGGAAGTCTTATGCAGATAGATATGCTCAAGCTATGGATCAACCAAAACAATTGGACATTCAAAGGCATGCTCAAAATTTGGACACAAGAAAACCCCGTGTCAAATTTGGGGGCAACACAATAGAACATAGCATGCCTGTAGAATATGGTATACATGCACAAAATAGATATGGTGTTCCTCAACATGAATCTATACCAAGTGGTCCATATATGCAACATCATTACAGACCTCCTCCATATGAACATGTGTATGATCAATATCATCCATATATGCAACATGCTCCTCCTCCAATTGATGCCTCAAACATGGGATATGGTTCAAGAAGTCGATCTCCACCTAAGAGCAATTTGGAGCAACAAATCAGGGACTTATAAAAGAAAATGGAGGACATAAATACACCGAAGCCAACATACACAATGAGAGACATATGTCCTTATCCATTTGACAAGAGCATTCCAATGCCTCCTTTTCCTACACACTTTGTGACGCCTAAATTTGATAAGTATAGAGGAAAAGGGGATCCTAAGGCACACATAAGACAATTTTTCACAGCTTGCATTGAGGTAGCAGCAGAAGAGACATATTTGATGAGATTATTCCCACAAAGCTTAGGTGATCAAGCTATGGAATGGTTCTCCCAACTTCCACCTGGTATTAAGTCATGGGGTGACCTAGCAGAAGCATTTATTCAACATTTCTCCTACAATATAGAGACAGACATATCAGTCACTACTTTGTGCAACACCAAGCAAAAAGAGGGAGAATCTTTTGCATCATTTTTACAAAGATGGAGAAATCTAGCCAGCAGATGCTCTTGTGAGATTCCACAAAAATAAATGGTAGAGATGTTCACCCAAAATTTTAACAAAGAGATTGGTTATGAATTAAGGAAAGCTTGTTTGTCTACCTTCAAGGATGTCATTGAAAAAGGCTTAGCAACAGAAAAGGTCCTAATTGAACAAGGAGTCATTAAGATATTTAAGGAAAACAAAGATGACTTTAAAGGAAAAGACAAGCCAATATTTTGGAATAAAAACAAGAACACAGTCAATGATGGTGTTGTTGATGCCAACACAGTGCGACCTAAATTCATCTTTTCAGGATCAAGTTCTACAAACAATCAAGTAAATACTCAAACAACTTCCAGATCACGAAGGAAGTACACTCCATTGGGAGAACCACTTGAGTCAGTTTTCAAGAAGCTTGTGGCAAACAAGGTAATCACAGTTCCAGATTTTCCTCCATATGAACCAAAGGTTAAGCCGAATTGGTGGAATGATGATGAGTATTGTGAATTTCATAAGAGCAAGGGTCATAAGACAGGAAATTGTCATCGACTGAAGAACATCATACAGGATCTCATTGATAGAGGTGACATTGAGATTGAGGGACATTCATCTAATCAAGAACATGAGATGTTTAAGGAACCATTCCCAAAACATGACAAGGGAAAAGCTAAAGCCACAGATGACCAAGCCAACTATACTAGAGTACCTTACAATTATGATTCAACTATCAATAATATCTCGATGGACAATTACGTCTCTACTATTATCATCAAGGACAAAGCATCTGAGAATCCTACTTAGAGACCCAAGATTGTCCTAAAAGGTGTTGGATTTTCTTTCGAACCTACCTCTGAATGTCACGTTACAACCCATCAAGGTAAAATTACTTTGCAAGGCGCTCCAGCTAAAAACACTGCCTCTTCATCAACCAAACCTGAGTATGACCTTGTAGAACAGTTAGGGAAGACACCCACGCTCATTTCAATCCTTGAACTATTACGCATATCTCCCGCACATAAAGCCATTCTTGATAAAATCTTGAGAGATACTGCTGTTCCTACTGATCTAAACGTGGACCAATTTCAAGCCATGGTGGGATACCTTTCCATTCCACACTCCCTTACATTCACAGAAGCTGATGACACCTCCGTAAGTTAGCCACATAATGCACCATTACACATTGAAGCCGTCATACACAAACATCGAATAAAATGAGTCCTGATAGATGGAGGAGCTGGTCTAAACATTTGTACATTGAGCACTATTAAGCAATTGGGATATTCTGACAAAGCTATGAATTCTACAAACAAAATTAGTATCAAAGCATATGATGATGAAGAACGTTCATCCAAAGGCACAGTCACCTTGCCTCTCAAAGTTGGGCTAGTTACAAAGGATGTGGTTTGTCAAGTCCTAGACATTGATCTCACATACAACATACTCTTGGGACGCCCATGGATTCATGAAATGAGCGTAGTCCCATCTACATATCATCAATGTATCAAGTTTCCACACAATGGAGTTGAAGTGACCGTCAAAACAGATCCAAATCCATTCATATATTGCAACAATCTGCAACCTCAATCAGAAATAACAATCCCAGTCAATCGCAAAGCTATTCCTTCATCAACATATGTGGATCCTGAATCCTTAAAAACTTCTACAGCCAAACAAGCAGAGCTAAAAGAAAAGTTCAAGATTAAAGACCTAGGATGTGGTGAGTATATATTTCATGTTGACCAACTCCCATTATCTCCTAAGGTATTCTGTCAACAAGAACAACCTACAAACAATTTTCAATGCCAAGGAATTGGGTGTGAACCACCTAGTGTTGTGGCTACTAAGTCTAAATGCAAATCTCCTCTAGTGGTGCAAGCACCTCTTGATATCAATAGTCCTAAGAGTGGTTCCTGCGAAGAATCTATTGAGCATATTGCCAAACCTCTTGAGAACTCACATAGCCTTACCATATCATCCGCTCATTCCATTTCCACTCCGCTTCCAGACTTGGATCAACAAGAATTACAAAAGCCCTTACTAATTGGGGATCAAAAATCAAGCTTTGAAAGGAAAAATCTAAAAGTCAAAAATAAAGAAAAATCCTTTAGTCCAAATCAAAATCAAAAGATACTGGACTTTGCAAAAATCAAAGTCAAGGATAAAAATCCTATGAGGGAAAAGGAACAAGAGTTGATCTCCCCTAATATCAAAATAACTGGGGGCAAAAGTTCTAAAATTTTAAATCAAAAAGAATACTTGTTGATCCTAAGTCTCCATCATGCTATCCTACTTTCACTTCTTTTCACAATCATAAGCCTTCATAACTCATCCACTTGTTTTGTACATCCTTTCCCTTTTGGCAATACATCATGGACCTTTAATGGAGCTTCCTCAAAGGACTTTGCTATCAATGATGCCCAAACTTCTTCAGATGACACGCATACGGGCCTGTGTAGTCCACACACTAGTAATTCTATCGCAGTTCCTTCATCAAGGAAGACAGTCACTCAAGCTACACATCATTCAGTCAAGGAACAATGTAGCTACAATCACAAGGTCAAGCCTCGCACATTTGAGGTGGGTGACTTGGTTCTCAGAGAAAATCCTAAAAATCAACAAGACAGAGAGAAGAAGGGCAAGTTCGAACCAAACTGACTTGGTCCCTAAATTATTACAGTAGCATATGGATCAGGTGCATATCAGCTCTCAACTACAGAAGGTGAACCTTTGGAGGATCCTATCAACAACATGCACCTTCGCAAGTTCTACATATAGCTCTTCAGAATATCCTAATTTAAAAATACAAAAAAATAAAATAAAATTCAAAAATACAAAAAAATTATAAAAACAAAAAAATCGTTACCTGGTGAAAACTTGGCAAATAGGCGCCTTGTGACACAAAAACATTGAAAAAAAATAGAAAAAATTAAAGAGAAATAATTTCTCCAACGGTGAAAACCACTTCGGTGGCGCCCTGGGCAAGTACCATGGTGAAAACTGGGTCACCAGCGCCATGCGTAGAGACATTGCTCCTCCCTCCTTCAGAATTCACTTTCATAATTTCACTTTGCACACACTCACAACCTATTCATCCATAATAAACTTACCCATTCCCATCATGGCTTGTTATTGATTTACCCAAGATTGGTTCGCCGTTCATAATAAACCTCCCTTTCTATCCATAACAAGTCAGATCCTATCTGTGGCTAAGGCAAATCCCACATCTAGTGATGGGTGTGGAACTAAGAACATCACATATTTTGAGGAGTACAGTTTCTTCTAGCTTTCTTTAGTCTATTCGTGCACAATCCGCAATAAAGCAACATCTACATCGCCAGTCCGCAATAAAGTTTCATCTTCTTCGCAATAAAGTATCAGCTTCATGGATTCAGCCAGTTTCAGATGAGACAGCAACAACAATGGGCTTCAACAAATCAAATATTTCAACAGACTCAGACAATATTATGGTTCAGTGCTATCTATCCTTTCTGTGAAAGTGAACATTGTGACCACAATCAAATAAGACTTATACAGGTGACAAGAGACACTAAACTTGAGGACTACAGTGGATGTTGGTGTCGAGTCTTGGTTTTCTTTTGATTTCATCTTTTTTGGTGACATGTCTTTTAGCTTTTCTAGGATGTCTCTGACTAGAGATTCTATCTCCAGGATGTCTTTGACTAGAAAGGCAAGGATGGGGTATCATCACCCATTTTCTTTTGCTATCTGTGGATTGTCTCTTAGTAATGCTATGACTTGTCCAAGGATATGAGGACACTGTGAGTCTAGTATGAACTGGGCATTCCTTGTTTGTGACTGTCTTATCTCCATGCAAACAGGTACAATGACTTTCTGGGTCGAACATATGCCTCGATTTTCATAACCTACTTGCCATAATAAAGCTCAATGATGATAACGCACAAGAAGCTCTTTCACTTTCATATCTTCTGTCTTCCATCCCCCTTTCTTGATTGACTTCCATCATCCTTCTCGAGTCTCTGTAGTCTGCTATCACATGACTGAGTATAATGACACACCAAAAACATTTGCATTTCATGTAGCTGCACCTGCATTACCACATATAAGCATTTCATACATACATATAGATATCACAATTGCATCACATCCTGCACACAACACTTGTTAGCACAATTTACATTTGCATTATCATATTCATCTGCATTACTTACATTCACATTTGCATCATGCATACACATATATAAAACATAAAAGAACAAAATATATTGCATTGCATCATATACATATTTGCATCCATATCATAAGCATCACATAGAAACATACATCATTAAACATCTCATCACATAGGTACACATGCATATAGTTGCCGCAAAAATGAATCATCTCATATATATAATCAAAAGTGTCATGATACAATGATGTCAAAAAATCATATGGCTACAAAATCACCCGCAGGTGTCTACAATACAAAAATGGTACAATACTGATACATAGGGAGTCCTCTAAGGCTATGATGAACTCCTTCCCTCGGAGCCACCTGGCCTCGACGGAATCTGAGCCCTCGAAGGACCCGCCCCAGGATCATCCCTCCTATCCCCTCTATCTGGTGGTGGTGGAGGACCCATGATCCCACCACTCGATGCCTGCCTCCTCCGACTCCCTCCCGTAGCTGTCGCTGTACGCGACGGTCTATGGAAGCTCCTCGCCCGCTGATCTGCCGGCACTGCACCATAATAAAGGTCCCTCCAGTAGGCAATCTCCTCTCCTGCCCGCAGGACATATGCATAGCCTGCCCCTGTATCCTCCGCCGCCTGTCTCCCTGCCCTCAGCGCTGTCTCAGCCTCGGTATAGCGCTGGATCGCCTGATCTCTCTCCCACTCAGTATCTTTGAACCTAGTCCAGAGCCGATCTCTCTCCCTCTCCAACTCCTGTATCTCATCTGCCTGGCCCTGGCAGATCTCCCTGAGCTCAATCAGCTCATCCTCCTCTGGGTCAGGCCCCTCTACCTCTACCTATGGCTCTCCCTCTGCAAGTGCCTGCCCCTGTATCGGTACCTGTACGGGTACCTGTCTCTGTACATGCCTCTGTCCCTGCACCTGTCCCTGTACCTGTCCCTGTCCCTGTCTCTGCCTGGGACCCTATGCTGCCGGTACCTGTAGGGGCAATCCACCGCGACCCCTCACCACCTGAGCCTGTCCCTCCTGTCCACCCTCTCTCCGAGGTGCAACTCTCCTCTCCCCAACTACCCCCCTCCGCCTCCGTCGGCCTCTACCCCCATCACCCCCACCATCATCATCATCATCATCTCGTCCTCCATCTCCCTCCAGTAGCTCTCCTGGATCTGTCAATCGGGTGAATGGATGCGCTGCCCAATATGCTGCATACTCTGCATCCATCCTGGTGTCCTCGATCTCTGGCCACATATCCCAGGGTATAGGCACCATCTCTGCCAGCTGTGTCAGCACCTGATCATATGACAATAAAGGCCCAAACTGCACCTGATCTCTGATTGTGCGGGCATACATGCCCGAGCCCCGTGGCATCCTCTGGATCCTGCCATACTGCCTGCATACCCTATCCACAAGCTGCCTCTCTAATACATAGGGCATCCGCCCAATCAGGTACCTGCTCCGGAAGGTGTATGGCAGCTCCACTGCATCATCCTCCCACTCCTCGCAGCCTAGATATGGTCTCCATATGACCACATCGATATCATCCAGCACCCGCCGCCAATGCTCCAACCTGCCAATCCGTGGCTGCGAGGTGATCATGTCATACAAATGCACAAAGTTGCGTCCATGACCTCTACCCCTGAAGTGTATCGGTCGGGTAATCGGCAGATGCTCATAGGCCCAAACCTGCAGTAGTGTCACCCCGCAGCCCAATCCCACTGACCCATGGTATACAAACTGGTGAAGCTCATAATATAAGTGGGTCAACACACATGGTCCCCAGGCATATTTGGTGTGATGTGTCACCAGTGTCTCCAGTGCTCCCCCCCAGCCCACTGCCAATCCCCGTGTCGCCCTGTCTGGGCATAGAAATCCACTGATCGCTCCTCTGATCACGGCCGACAATGCTAACCCTGTGGCGGTCATGGTGTCCCATGCCACGTGTCCTGCCCTCATCTCCAGTCCGGGATCTTGGAACACCCGTCTCAAGGCCTCCCGATCTCCATCATGATCATATGGAATCAAATCTCCATCAATCGGTATCCGCAGAATCCTGTAGACATCCTCAAGGGTGACTGTCATCTCACCCATCGACAAATGGAAGGTGCACGTCTCCGAGTGCCATCTCTCAGCAAGCGCAGTCAGCAAACCCATGTTTGCCCGAAACTCAGGCACATACAATATATGTCTCAAACCCATATCCTCGATGGCAGCTCTATCCTGAAACGACAACTCAGGTCGCAACCTCTGCGTCGATGGGAATCTCTCCCGTGACTCTAGCATCGGCAAATACTCCTTCAGTCAAACAACTCAATCATGTTAGTTATAGTGGCATTCACTGTTTATCACAAAATGCTACTCGCTATCTAAATGCATATGGTTATCTATCTTAGTGACACTCACTGTTCATCACAAAGTGTTGCTTCTATCCTAGTAGTACTCCCTGTTCATCACAAAGTACTACGTGTGTGACACTCACTGTTCATCACAAAGTGTTACTCACATTTGCACTCCCTGTTCATCACAAAGTGCTGCTCATACTTTGGGTACTCACTGTTCATCACAAAGTACTCTATCTTGGTACTCACTGTTCATCACAAAGTGCCTTGATCTATCCTAGTCTTCCTAGAGGACCTGCTTGAGTGTATCCTCTCAGCAGCTTATCCAATCGACAGCATATGTTCATCACAGAACTGCCAATTTGACCTCGGCGACCAAAACTTGCATTCTTTCAATGCAAACGTGCTTGACTGACACAAACGCGCCTACAGACTGCACAAGCGCGCCTGAAAAATACAGACGCGCCTGTATGACATATACGTGCCTAGGCTGTGCATAAACGCGACTATACTACACAGACGCCCCTGCACATCGCAGACGCGCCCGCATTCGACATAGATGCGGTTCCGGACACAAACGTGCCTGGCACCGACACAGACGCGCCTGTCGGACACAGACGCGCCTGACACTGACGCAGACGCGGTTACACGATTTTAGACTTTTTTGTACCCTATTCCTAAGCGCATTTATTGCTCTAACTAGCATGCATTAATGACAAAAATAAATACGTCAAAGTACGAGGAGGTTTGGTGGTACTTACTGGCTCTCCTGCCTCTGCTGGCCTCTGAAATTGTCGAACGTGGTCGAATCTATGCACGAAAGCCATCGCTGCTGACTGCTGCTGCTCTTTTCTTGCTCTGCACTTTGATCTCGTGAAGGTGTAGATGACAATGAGGATGTCTTTTGCCCGTGGTCTATCTTATAGCCTACCCTAGCCTTAGCCTTCATTTCCCGAGTCAGTCTTCCTCATCCCGTGACTTTGTCACTTTATTCGGTCAGTCCATTCTAGCCTTTCTTTCTTATCGAGAGATTGTCTGCAATCTTTTCAGACATTTTCATCCAATCTCTCGAGGGGGCATATCATTCCCATACTGGGGCAACTCTGTATCAGTTCATCTTATCTTCTTTGAAACAACGCGACAAGCCGCATTGTCTCAAAGAGGGGCAAAATGTAGACACTCAAAATTGTCCACTCTAATTAAATAAATATTTTATTTATTTAATTATTTAAGCCTAATTCTTCTATTAATTAAATAAATCTTTATTTATTTAATTAATTCATTTATCCTCTTCTTGCCTTATTTCTCATTTAAATAAATACATTTATTTATTTAAATTATCCTTTTCTTAAATTAAATAAATATTTTATTTATTTAATTGATCCCATTTCTTCCATTAATTAAATAAATCTTTATTTATTTAATTAATTCATTATCTTTTTCTACACATGACACATGTCATTCATCTCTTAATTCCTACACTACCTACCTCTTTCATTATTTTATTATTTCTTCTACCTACCCTCTAATCCTAGCCGACCTCCTTTTTACACCTCTCAATTTTATCTCTCCATTTCATATTGTGTCTTCTATTTAAGGAGATGCTTCCTTCATTATCAGACCCTAATGATCATTTTGACTACGCTACTATCCTACTAGCAACCACATTCCGTTCTTTGTTGAGCTCTTGTGCATATAAAATCTGAGAGCAAATATATCAAGCAAGATCAATGGAGATAGGAAGAATGGAGATCAAAACCCTATTGGACATGTAATGGTATAATCTTTGTGATTTCATTTGATTTGCATTGTCTTAGGTAATCTTCATATGTTATGGTGGATCTTTGTTGATTGTTAGGCTAGGGTTTGGTGGTTGAATTCATTTAGCCTTTCAATATTGTTATTATTGTATCCATTTTCACCATATACGGCTACTAATCCAAATCAATACCCTGCCCATGTTGTTAGTTTAAGTGATATCCATTTAAGGTCCGGGACAACTCTTCCTGCACCTTCACCTCCAATTATAACTGAAATGCCTAATGAAGGTCATATCTACCAATGTGTCAAAAATGCACCAATTCCAACAAGGCCAGAACAACAAGAATCAAGCAATATACCTCCATTTCCTCAAATATTAGAGGTAGAGCCAACCAAACAAAAAGAACCCATATTTGATATTGTGGATCAATTAAAGAACGTATGTGTCAAGATTCCTTTGTTTCAAGCAATAAAGTATGTTCCAATAAATGGAAAGATAATTAAGGAAGCTTGCTTGGAAAACCCAAGAAGAATGAAGAAAGATCTACCTACGGTTCATGTTGTAGGCCAATTAGCAGACCTTATGTTAGGGAAATTTTCTATCCCTAAGTATTCAGATCCAGGAAGTCCTCTTGTAGCAGTAGTTATCAATGGAGTTCAAGTTCAGAATGCTCTTATTGACCTTGGGGAAGCTATAAATGTTATGACAAAGGATGTGATGTAGAAACTCAATATCACTAACCTAAGGACTATAACTACTGCCCTACAACTTGCAGATAGTTCTACTATTACACAAGATGGTATGGTGGAAGATCTTGTAGAAACATTGGATTCTTGGGAATATCTAGCTAACTTTGTCATTTTCTCACCCAAAGCAACTTTAGAAGGCTATCCTATTATCTTGGGTAGACACTGGTTAGCCACAACAGATGCTTTCATAGGACGTAGATCAGGGGACATGGCCATTTCTGATGGGACAAAAACTAAAACACTTGCATTATATTCACCTTCCCAACCTCAACTTGGGGACGAGCATTTAGTTTGGCCAGATATAGAAGAAGAATTTGATAAAGTCGATACAATACGATAATTGATGATGATAAGGAGAGACCCCTTCTTGCAACTTCAAGAAGAAGAGGATGTGCTCTCTAATGTTTTGCAAAATCAATATGGAATTCCTGATCAAATTGTGACTATAATGCACAAAATGCATGTTCTCTACAATCATTATTGTCAGCCACTTTTGCAGGATCTCCTGCAGCCATAGATTTACTACATACATTGTTGCCCCATGAAATAACAGTTCCACATTTTCCTGCAACATCTATTATGGTGGTAGTTAAGCAAGTTGAAGTGGCACTAAAAAAATGGTAGAATGTCAATAATCACCTTATCCAAGAACTTACTATGTCTTTAACAAGAATATTAAAGTCCCACAAAGAAACATTTTCCTGGGACTACACAGATATGAAAGGTTTACATCCTAAATTATGCACACACCGAATCTACATCAAAGAAGATTGTAAACCAGTAAAGCAACCTCAAAGAAGAACCAACGTTGCATTAAGGGAAATTGTTAAGCAAGAATTGCAGAAGTTGCTCAATGCAAGATTTATATATCCTATTTCTGATAGTGAATGGATATCGCCTCTAGTTATTGTTCCCAAGAAAAATATAAAGTGGAGAGTTTGTGTAGATTATAGGGAGCTTAATGTTGCAACCAAGAAGGATCACTTTCATCTTCCTTTTATTGACCAAGTATTGGACTCCTTAGTAGGAAAGGAATATTTTTCCTTCTTAGATGGTTTTGGTGGATACAACCAGATAAGAATAGCCCCTAAGGACCAAGACAAGACAACTTTCACATTCTCATGGGAGACCTATGCCTACTCAGTTCTTCCATTTGGTTTATGCAATGCCCCAACCACTTTTCAAAGGGTAGTTATCAACATGTTCTCAGATATTTCTCATGACTGCATGGATATATACATGGATGACTTCACTACTTATGGTGGTACTTTTGAAGAAACATTGAGTAACCTAGAAAAGACTCTACAGAGATGTGTGGATCATAATTTATCTTTAAATAGTGAGAAGTGTTTTATGATGATTCAAGAAGGTGTTGTTCTTGGCCACTATCTTTGTCATAAATGAATTCAAGTAGATCCAACAAAGATTGAAATTATTTATAATTTGCATGTACCAACAAAACATAAGGATGTTAGGAGTTTCTTAGGTCATCCAGGTTATTACAGAAGATTCATCAAATATTTCAGTAAAATTGCAGCACCACTATATACACTCCTCACTAAAGATGCAACATTCTAGTGGACAAATTCATGCAACAAAGCATTCTCTGAGTTGAAGGAAGCATTAACTCATGCACCGGTGCTTCAAGGTCCTAAATGGGAACTTCCATTCCATATACATACCGATGCAATTGATCATGCAATTGGAGTTGTTCTAGGACAAAAAGATGTTACAAGCTAGGGTTGTCGTTGCACCAAAAGATTGACTTGTCAATGCTCGATACAACCACTAGACTTATAGAATCCACAGGAGTTTGTTAAACCAAGTCGTGAATCCTTGCAAGAGATGCTAGCCAACTGCCAACAATCCCACTCCCAACATCACTCGTCGCGGCCTATGTGATTCGAACCCATGACCAAGCTCCGATACCACTTGTTACAAGCTAGGGTTGCATTTGCACTAAAAGATTGACCTGTCAATGCTCGATACAACTACTAGACTTATAGAATCCACAGGAGGTTGTTAAACCATGTCGTGAATCCCTGCGAGGGATGTTGGCCCACTGCCAACAAAAGAGACATCAATAGAACATGCAATCTATTTTGTTAGCAAAAACTTGCAAGGTGCTGAATTTAACTACATAGTAACAGAGAAAGAGATGTTGGCAGTTATATATGCTCTCAATAAATTCAAACATTATATAACTGGATATAAAGTCTATGTCCACACTAACCATGCAAAAATCAGATATCTTATGAATAAACCATCAATATCAGGAAGGTTTGCTAGGTGGATTCTTTTAATGCAAGAATTTGATATAACAATCATAGACAAACTAGGAAGAGAAAATGTAGTTGCGGATTTTCTTTCTCGCTACAAATCGAGAATCACCCATTTTGGATGATTCCTTTCCAGATGAGCATCTATTCTCTATTACTGTCCAAACACCATGGTATGCTGATATAACCAACTATTTGGTTGCTCAAAAGGTACCCTCTCATTTTTCTCCAAAAGAAAAGAAATTACTTGTTGAGAAAAGTTTTAAATTCACTTGGATAGTAAGATTTTTATTTTATACAAGACCAGATCAGGTGATGCAAAGATGTGTGAGAGAAGATGAGACTTATGATATACTATATGCATACCATGATGAACCCTGTGGGGGACATTTTGTAGCCAAAAGAACAGCTATCAAAATACTTAACACATGATATTATTGGCCAACCCTTCATAAAGATGCATCGAGGCATACAAGGCGATGTGATAGATGCCAGAGGATGGGACAACCAACCAGATCAGATGAAATGCCCTTTCATCCTCAAGTGGTGGTCACACTATTTGACACATGGGGATTTTGTAGGACCAATTGATCCACCTTCTAATGGTAAGTCTTACATTTTGGTTTGTACTGATTATGTCACAAAATGGGTAGAAGCTAAGTCAATGACACATGCTAGAGATAACAAGGTTGCTAAATTTTTATATGAAGAAATCCTCACAAGATATGGAGTTCCTAGAGAAATTATTACAAACCAAGGAGCACAGTTCACCTCTCAACTTGTTACAACATTAGTAAATGAATAGAACATCAGACATAGGAAATTTACACCATATCATCCTCAAGCCAATGGACAAGCAGCAGTTACAAACAGGGAAATTGAGAGCATGTTAACCAAGATTGTTAATCTTCATAGAAAAGATTGGGCAGCTCGGTTACCTGAAGGAGTCTGGGCATATAGGACATCATAGAAAATAACAACATGGTTTACTCCTTTTGAGATGTTCTATGGAAAGAAAGCAATGATGCCAATTGAATTTGAGCTCAAAACTTTAAGAACGCCAGTTGAATTGGGCATGGACATTAATGATGCAGAACAAGCAAGAATTATGCAACTCAATGAGTTAAATGAATTCTGAACAATTGTCCTGCAACACACATAACTCCTGCAGAATCAACGAATCAAATAACATGGTAAATATATCAAGGAAAAAAAATTTCAATTTGGAGATTGGGTTCTACTATATGATTCCAGATATCAAGATAATTTGGGTAAGCTTCACATCAGATGGCTAGGGCCATATGAAATATCATAGGTGTTTGACAATGGTGTTGTTCAACTCACAACAATTAATCCTGTAAGATTCAAGTTGTTGGTTAACGGGCACAAGTTGAAATTATATTGCAAGCCCTCATCTAAAGAAGCCTTCATGCAACAATTTACTTCAACCACTAGTTCTCCTACAATTTCACGCTTGGAGTTTCTTGCAGCCGATGATGGTGGGCCTTCAGCCCTGCCTTCTGATTAAAAAAAGATGATTCATAATAAAAACTTCCATATTCCTAGAAGTTATTTCTTCGTAATAACATTCGTATTTCACTCCACTTCACCCTCGTATATTTCATATCACTTCACTTCACTTCATTTTTTATCCACTTTTCAAGTTTAATCATTAAGTTAACTACATGTATATGAAAAGGACTCTGACATGCATTACACCACATCACTCTAGCTACGTCACAAATTGACACTTCAATTATTTCCTATTAGATGCAATCATTCACTGCATTCAAATTGCCATGTATATTCCTCATTGCATTGCTATTATTTCTCTTCTACCATGTGAGGACACTTGGCACAATTTAGGTTGGGGGGAGTATGTCGTGATTTGATTCATTCCTATGTATAATTTGATCTCCTACGTGTGATTGATTTCTTGCATGTGATCTATTTTTTTCATATCCTATTTCATCAATACTTTGCATCACTTTGTTTTTTATATATTGCTTTTCATGAAAATCAAATTTTGAGCGAATAAGACATTTATGCACGTTGTTTTTTGAAAACCTTGTACGAATTGTTGTTCTGATTAATTTTGTGACCTTTAAGAGTCATAATTGCACTGTCTTGTCACCCTTGTGATTACCAATAGTCATCCTCAATTATTTTCACTCAAGAAGTGTTTTTCTTTGAAAATAACAAGTTAAGAGCTACAAGTGACACTAGTAAGCAGATAAAATAGAAGATTTCATAAAATTATGTAAACCACACTAAAAGAGCACAATGGGGGGATCTTTGATAAGGCATGAACCCACAGTCCATACCTCTATTATGCAAGAGCAAGTATGTGGTTAGGAGTTTGTTCAGAGTGGATGGCTGAATTACTTTTTGAAGTTGGAAGATTTTAATGAAGAAATAACCACTGAATTTGCCATGACCTTCTCTAATGAAGAAGCAAATGTTAAAGGACTGAGAGTCTTGGCCACTGAAGAAAGAATTGCAAAAGTAACTGATTTACCTACTGAAGGAGAGAAATATCCAAAATCAAAGGATGCCAGGAGTGCCCAAGTAGAATTTACAAGACCTAGAGATCATCCACTAATTGTTGATAAACAAGGGGTCAGAAGAATTTCTTTGCCAGATAAATGGATGGCAGCAATTGTTCACATAATCAAGATTTAACATGTGAACGGAGAGTGTCTTGTTTACATTCAATATACTTCAAGATTCTTAGTAATCTCAGGCATGGAATGAGGATGAACATTCCAAATGTGCTATATAATCTCCTGATGATTATGGCCGTTGAAACCCAGAAAGGCAGGGCAAATTTTGTCTGCCACCATTATTTAATTAAATTATTAGTGGAACGGTAATTAAGGTATGTATCTCAGTTGTCCTGGGAGGAATTTGTGTCACTTCATGAATTTAGGGCAGAAAATTATCAGGTTTAGGAAAGAATTGCAAAAGTAAATACTAGGGTTTACAGAAAAAGAAGGAAAATGACCCTTGGAGCCTCAAGTTCTAAAGATTCCTCTGCTGCAGATTTTCCTGCAACAAAATAATTTCTAAGTAATGTTGAGTTAGTTCCTGTAGGAACTAGTGGAGATCTTTTAATGAACATTCTTAGAAAAATTAGGGCTTCCACTCGAAAGGGGAAGGATAAACCAATAGAGTCAACTGAAGTTGAAATTTGTGAAAAAGAAAACCATAGTATGAAGAACCCTGTGAGATTACAGTAGAAGCAAGGTGGAAAGCGAAAACTTGATGAGAAATTAGAAGAAGAAACTTAGGCCCTTGGAAGAAAGAAATAAAGAGTTGCAAAACCTCTTGTTGCAACTCTTTCGTCTAAAGAGAGTACAAAGGAATCTGAAATTTCTAGAACTCATAAGGGTGTTCCAGCTAAGTCTCAAAGAAGAAGTCATAGGCTTAAAGGGAAGCTCAAAAGAAACTCCGACGTAAAATACATGGGACCTATTCCGGTTGATTCCTCAAGATTAGCCTCTCAAACCTCAGATTATGAAGAAAAAGAAGAGGAAGTTGAGTTGGAAGGAGAAATAGGTGCAACTTCTGAAAAAAATTAGACTTCTAAGGAAGAGCAGAGCATTGTAGAACAACAAGAAATTCAGAGAGGACAATACTGTGGTGAAGAGAACATGGATGGGTTGAATAATTTAGCAAAAGTAGTGGAGAAGATAATAGAATAGGAGGAAGTTCCTGTAGTTGAAGGGAAAAACTCTGTCATTGAAAAAGAAATACAACAAGAGCAAGTGACAAAGCAAGAAAAATCAACTAAAGAACAGAGGAAGGGTGAGAGAATTCTTCTAGTAGTTAGACATAGTCCCACTCCTTTTTCATGGATGTCAGTTGCATTTGATTTATACCTGGATATGATGGATAAGGAGGCAGAGTGGAAAATGAGAAGTGACAGCTGCAAAAGAAAATTGAAAAGAAATATAGTTATATTATCACTCTTAAAGGGAAAATAGACACTGTGGTGAATATGGTGCCCAATATTCTTGAGTGTAGACCACCACCTAGGGTAGATATTCTATGTACTTAAAGGAAGACTTCCTTACTTTTAAAATGTCCAGTGTTCTTTCAGATAGAGATCATTCCTTGGAAACTGCTCAAGAATTTTATTAGGTTTACTAGAACTCTCTTGCTATAATTAGAAATTCACTTTGTGAATTTTACTTACACAACTATACAGTACCTAATGATAGGGAATGGAATCCTTTATTGTATATTGGTGACATACATTTGAGGGTATTAATGTCCTGGATTCAAAATGAGCATACAAGGGGTGAAGAAGCTAAAACCTATCAGCAAGAAGAACTTAAGATTCCCCTGTCGATAAGAGTAGAGAGTAATAATCCAAGGCAATTGTATTATGATTGGCAGAAAATTTTGTATCATCCTGATTTTAGGCCCAAAATATTAGCCTTAAGGGAAGAAGCATATCAGGAGTTTGAATCAATAAGGGCCTCTGAGGCACAGTCAGCTTTAGGACATGTGGCAAGAAGATGGAACAATCTTACATAAGAACTACAAATGGAAGAGCCACACTCTTTGAAAAACTAGTATGCAACTTTGAAAAGGACTTCATGGTACCTCTAGTTGGGATGAACAAAAATGAATAATTGGCTTCCTTTACTCTTTTAGCCACCTATCCTTTTATGGCCAATACTAGATTGCAACAGGTATGCCAATTCATTTGATGAGACAACATAAAAGGTTAGATGGGATAGGCTCGAAAAGAACAAGGGATTTTATTAGAATATTGCTACAGGAGGCTCAGGAGATACTCAAGTTATTAATTACAGAGCACAGGCAAAGGGAAGGAATGCAACATCCTCATCTTCTAGAGAACCAACAAGATTCTAAGTTGGGGGGAAATGATGAGCCAAAAAGAATGGCTCTATTGTCTATGTGTATGTGCCTTTTCTGGGACATTAGGAGTCTATTTATGTCTTTTGATTTTAGAACCTTTTGCTAAAGTGATGTTATTTTATATGTCCTAATGATACGGTCATATGACATAAACTCATTTGATATATGTTCCTTTTTGATGCAGTATGAGAGATAATAGTGCTATGAGGGATATCCGTGGTAATGTGACATGTAGATTTTGAATGTTATTCTAATAGGAATAATTAAGCCTATATTTGTGCACGTTAATGACTTCATGCAGGATTAAAGAAGGATGTTGAACTGGTCCAAGATGTTCAACAATAAAGATGTTGGAGTCGTTGGCCAAGGAAGGGACAAAAAGGATCATTGTTGAAGAAGTCAGCTGGTGGTTGGAAGTGGTTCATTATGACTTATTTGAAGACTTAATGGTTTCCTTTGTTGAAGGAGTAGATTTAGGATTGAATTTATACTAGATTCTCTCTGATGTTCCAACAAACTTTGACTAATTCTCATCATTTGTAATTCCGCCTTTTTCTTTCTCCTTGTTCAATAAAAGTATCCTCCTTGAACCTTGGGAGTGGTATGCTAGTTAGTTAGGGATTTTATGCTTTAAATAAACCTCTCACCTCTCTTGTGTGTTGGTTGAGAAAAAGATAGTTTTTAGCTATAGTAATACAGTTATGAATTAGAAAGAAATAGACGTTCAACAAATTGTTATGTTGTCAAGTACTTTGAAATCAATAAAGATGATGGTTTAAGATCCAGTCGTTTGGTTCAGTTATCTAGATGCTTGCTAAGGGGGCCCACTTAGTGAGTACTCATTTGGTTTCTTTTATCAGTTATTTTTTGTTATGTACTTAGTATTATTCTGATCACAGACTGCTCCTATAGCCACTGGAACATTTCCTGTGACTGGTCCTGTAGCCTCTATGAACTGGGTAGAATCCTATTTGTTGATCATGGATAAATTATGTTTTCCTTAGTTGATTCTTAGAAGGTAGTTAGCTTTCTTTACAAGTATTTCAGTCATTCATTTCCAACATTCTAATTCCAACAATAGGAAAAGTGGTTGTTTTAGTCTTTCTCATGCATATACCTTGCAAACCCATTTCAAGTATAAGCCTCAGGTTGACAATTAAATGAACCTTCATGGTGAAAGATAATTACTTGGTTGGATGTCCAATCCCTAGGGCATGATTTCAAGGTCTAAATTATTGAGCCATTAAGAAGAGCAGTCACCAAGTCCCTAGAATTTCACATTTTTTCATGTTGTTGTTAGTGTTTTTCTCATAGGTTTGTAGAACAGCCTCTCAGACTACACTTTGACGTCTCCGCACACAGTTTCAACATCTTCACGGAGATTAATCAATGTCTACATTTGAATTCAAATATCTCACTTGACTTTGTTTTTGCAAGAATTCAAATCAACGTCTTCGTAGTGCTAATCAACATCTTCGCTTCTAACAATTTTTCTTTTTATTTTTTTATTTTTGGTTTAATAATTTGATCAAAAACCCCCAAAAAATAATCTAAATATAAGTTAAAAAAAAACAATAGTTAGCTCTATTATTTTCCATCACATTTAGCTAAAACTTAAGTTTATTTGCTTATTTTTAGTCTAATTAACAAAAGCTTTTTGGAATCCCGCTTAGGTGTTTACACAGACACTAACATCTATGCTCAATGCTTTTGTGTCTATGCAGATGTTGACGTTTGCACTTAGTACTTTGGTGTCTCCGCAAAGGTATAAATCTCGCTAGTTTTCAAATTTAAATTTTGAAATTTTTCTTGCTTTATGACCTGTTTGTGTCAGGGCCTTAAACCAACCTCTACATATATGTTAGTGTATGAGCCTAGCCTTTGGCATCTGTGTTGTGGGAAGTAGTTTTTAAGTATTACTAATTAGGTTTTGGTTTTGCAGCTTTTTTCTCATTTGTCCAAGACATATATCAAACTACTAATCATTGTTGCAGAACGTTTGTCAAAGACTTTTGGTTTTCCACTAAATTAGATTTCTTTCATGCATTAGATTAAAAAGCATATATTTTGGGGTTAAAATGAACATGTGTTCTATGTGTCTTGTGCACTTGCATGTTGGTAGGGTTGACCCACCATTACACCTAGTATCCTCTACCCTCATCTTCATGGACCTTGGGTGTAAGAGAAAGGTGATTAACTACACCCACTTTTTTTTATTTTGAGTAGATAAATGCCTCTTGGGGGTCTCATCACCCTAGGAGAGTAGTTCAAAATTGTGACACGTCAGTGATATTGTTTCTCCCAACGTGATCTCGAGCCAGTTTTATGAGTTGCTATATAAATATACTGGTCAAGTGGCTAAAGTGTTGAGTGAATTCGATGTATGTGGAGGCCTTCTCTACACCGATAAGCTCAATTAGATCCTTAAGTGGCTTTCTTCAAGAATATGTCATTGGATCAAAGATCTCTCAGAACATTACTAGAAACCTTGTTGTAGTAGCTAAAAATCCTTACATTTGATGGTTCAGGGTGTGTAGATTGTACCTCGTAGATACCTCTCATGTACCCATTCAAGATGAGATAGGAATTCCTCAGTCAAAAGATCTTTGGATCTTTGAAGTATGAGAATCTAGTATTCCCAAGAAGTGAGTGTTGTGGTGGGCGAGCCAGTGCTACCAAAATCACTATCTATCCTCTTTCTTGTGGTATTCTATTGTTGCAGAGGCTCCATTGAATGGCTTCCACTTTCCTGCCTAAGTTGTATGTCTTTTGTGTGTATTCAATGTTTATACCAGTGAATTTTGTAACATCAAGCTAATATAGGCCCTCCTCACTTTCACGCTTGTTTCAAGCGTTACCTTGGCCAACATGTTTTCATTGATTGGCATCTCTTACCAAGACGAACAATCCAAGATTTTCCAAAATGGCCAAACTTTTAACCAAATTTCCAAATTTTATCCCAAAATTATCAAAACATGAGAAGCAACATCTCATTTGTACATTGACACCTCTGCCTCTATTTCGATGTCTCCATCCCTGAGGAATGGCATTTGCATCTCTGAGATTAAACATCTCTGATTTTGTTTCAATGTCTCTGCCTTAACCAAATCCCCAATCGATTTTCATCCATGCTAATGATCATCAATCCCCAACTCATATCTCTAGCCAATCATCAATCCAATCTTGGGTAACCTTCCCCTTCTTCTGCCTATCATCAATCCATTCTACCATAATCATTTTCATTCCATCCCCAAGGACTTAGCACATCAATCCTATCAACAACCTTAATCTAGTTTCAATCAATCAACCTCCCAATCCAAGGTCAACACTTTGCAAAGTTTGACTTAGACCTTTTATTATTTGTCAAATCCCTAATTAGCCTCGTGCTTGAGAAATAATATATCTCAATTATATTGTTAATGGATCCTAATTATTTGGGTAGATCAAAACCCTAATCCTTTGCCTTATTTTTATTAGGAATGAATTATATCCTAAGTAGAAAAAGACTTGGTCTAATCTTAATCTAAGGTCCGAGTTTAGCCTGGCTTGGTTGTTACCTTTCTTTGTGGCCTGTATCATTGACCCCTACACCTCATTTATGTCCTAATCTAGGGACTAAGATATCCAAATCAATATTTTCCTAATTAAAGGACATGGTCCAATCCAATCTAAATTAAATCAGTCCAAAATATAATCCAAGTTTGCTAAGTCCTAGCCCTCATTATCACATCATATCCACTTCTATCCCTTGACCAAATCTACCTGTCCAATCTCAATTCATCTTCCACTCTTGTCATTTTGAGGTTACCCTTGCATGGTCTACATACTCTCATAAAAGCAAAAAGATGGCTGCCCAAAACCCACATTCAAACATCATGGGTTGGTTTGAAGAAATTGTTACGGAAGTTCAAGGATCGCCCTATCAACCATGCCCATCTAGCTCATGCATGCCTCAATTCTATCCAACTTCCACCTATTCATATCTACCACCCAAACTCACTTACCAAGTCAATCCCAATTCATATCACATCTCTTATCCTTCCCCTACCTTTGACAAGGGAAATCCATCTTATTCCTCATCCATATCTTTGTATTATCCCTCATCCACATATAACTCCAATTCAATATGTATACCTGAATCTTTCCCCCATACACATCCCAATCCTCATCTTATTACAACACCTCTAGCATATCCACTCACCAGCCAAATCCTTTACACCATAGTTCTCCCAACCTTAATTGATGTAGAGTGAGTTGTCTCTCACCGGTTTGTGCTACCTTATCTAGGTATCTCCTTTAAGCTACACAAGAACCATCCAATGATTCTAAACCTCACACCATCTAAGGGTCTGCAAGACTTACCCTCTTTGACCTTCCCAAGGTCCTTAGGTTAGGATAAGCACTTGTTATTTTGTGAGTTCCATTTTCCTGCTTAGGAGACCTTGTTTTTCCCACTCCCTTTCACACTCAACTGGAGAGTTCAACCCCTCTACCTCAGGATCTTCATTCCCCATACTACCCACATTAGGATGGATGGTTGTGGAAGGATTCCCAACCCTATTCCTTACTCAAGAGATTTTACACTTACCGGTTTGGTGTTTTACAACCAAACTGCACTTTTAGGCCTAACCAAAGACCTAATTCGAGTAGCCATGTCAGCGAGGTATTCTACATTTACCGGTTAAAATTCCTGAACAACCCTATGAACTCTTTTACATTATAGACACCCTTTTGGGTTTTACATATAATATCTCAAAACCAGAGGTGGGTTTTGTCACTAACATATTTAACCCTTACCAGTTAACTAGGCCTAATTGCCCCTTTCTAGGCCTTAAAAATAGGGATTGTTCAAAAATCCTTCACCAGTCCGATTGCCTAAGTAAACCAATGATAGTTTTGGGTCTATTCTTCCATATGTAATTCCCCTCCAATGATACTTCACCTCCACCCACCAAACTCACCCAATTAGGGCTTGTTATCCATAATTCGTAATGCTTGCCAACTCAACGTGTCAAGCTTAGGGTATGGTGGCAAATCTCTGATTTGGCTTCCCCTATCTCAAAACCAAAAAGAAAACATAGAATACATTGCAACCTAATATTCAAAAAAGTTTTAGAGTGGGTATCCACTGTGGAATGTTAGGTTGGAGCCATTTTGCTCTCAAAACCCTAGTTTTTAGGGCTCTTGAACCCACCTGCAACAAAAATGAAATTTATTCACAACCTATAGCACTTCAAGACTCCAAATCAAAAAAAAAATGAAGGTAAGACACCAGTCTAACAATCCATGACCCTTTTTGGAAATGTCAATCCGTACAGGCCGTACAAACTTGCAAAGAACAACAAAAACTCAGAAGAACACACACAAATGGGAAACCAAAATTGTTTATTTGCTTCAGATATTCAACCAACTTCAACAACCAATTATATTAGGTATTTCCAAGCCTTATACTAGCCTTGGAGTAGTTACATATGCTCATAAGCAAATGTGTCAACCAACTAACCGTTGGTGTCTAAAAATGTTGTAAAGTTGTTGTGAGCAACTTTTTCAACTTTTGCAATTTGTTGCATAGGTGAGCGAATTTGCTCAAACCCAAACTTGGTCACTTTAAAATGACTCATGTGACCTTAAAAAACTCTAAACAACATCAACCAACCTACATTAACCCAAAAATAACTTATCCTATTAAGTGCTCTACTTGGCACCCTTAAGAGCTCACACGCCAACATTGGATACACAAATACTCTTAAGGCCCTTACAATCATTTGAGCACACACTTAATGGTCTCTTGGCCTTATTACAAAACTAAAAACATGATTCCAACATCCTGGAAACAAACTCAACAAAAATTGCTAAGTGCCCATGCACCATTAATCCTAATTCCCTGATCCATAATCCCAATCTTCTGTCTAATCCCAAACATTCACATAATCCTAATCCTCTTAAATCCACATCATGAACATCCTCTAATTTCTTTCTCCATAATTTTATCCAAGAAATACTAGCAAAGGAGATTAAATACCCACCTCAAACCAAACTTTCCCAATCTCCTCATGTCATGCATCCATCTCCATACTCTCCCCATCAAGACACACCTCACTCCCTTATGCTTCATTATACTACCATCCCCCAATATATCCAAGTTGAATCTTCCATATCCTCCTCCATCATACCATCCCCACAATCCCCAACATGTCATGACCTTGTTCCAAAGCCTGCTAACATAGATCTCTCTCCACCTCAAGATCAAATCACTCCATCTCATGATCCCTGTCCCTCTCACGATCCCATCCCCTCCATTCCATATCAAGAAAAAATAATTCCTCCATCAAATGATCTCCTTCCATCTCAAGATCCAATCATCACTCCCACTCCACCACATATTCCCATCCCAAGTCAAGATCAAAGTATTCCTTCATCTCCATGTCATGATACCAATCCATCTCAAGATCCTAATATTCCTCCTAATCCCACACATGATCCTAATCCAACATGTGATCCAAGTCCTCCACAAGATACCATCATTCCTATCCATGATATCCATGAATCCCATACCTATCAACTTGGCTCTTCCACCTTCATCCACTCTAATTTCCTCTAAGAGCTTACAATTCCTTCCACCTCCCACCCCCCTCAAAATGGACTCGCATCTTGTTTCCAAAATAATAAGTAACCTATTAGAAAAAGAATTTTTCAAAAAATGAATTGCCAAGGAAAATGGTTAGGCCTCCATGAACAAGGCATATTATAACCCCTTCAAGTCAAAGAAACTACAAGTTCATATGGCCTTGGATACAAGTCTCATGCTCAAGATGTTGGTATACCTTCCATCTAATCTGAATCTAAAATCCCTTCATCTAAATCCAAATGTTTCCATCACCCATATTCCAAACCCCTTTTGGGTCCTTATGTCATAAAGTCCATTCCTTCATCATCCACATCCATTTTGGGTCCTTATGTTACAAAGATAAACCCTTCATCCCTTCGACCCATCTTGGGTTCGTACATCCCTCCATCCACGACTCCATTACCTCAAATGATCCCTAAGAAAGATAAATAAAGGCACACCTTGAATTCCTTCCAACATTCTCCCTCCATCATCCCATCTATAAAATCTCTAAGTCATCCATCCTCATGTACCCATTATACTATTGCTATTGGAAGCAATCTGGATGCCAAATCTAAAATGCATAAAGCCAAAAATCCAAGGATCAACATGTACCCTCAAAAAGACATGCTCAAGAAAAGCAAAATATGATCCAAAAGAAAGAAAAATCCAAAAGGACACAAAGGCCCAAAAAGGAAAAATAAAAAACTATGTGGATTCCCAAGCTACTCATAGAAGAAATGCACCTCAAAGCAAAATCCAAATTGACATCCAAACCTATTTATCCAAAAGACCCCTCCACTCATAAGTCCTCCAATCCTCCATCTTTAAAATCTACTTTGGGGCCTTACATCTCAAAATCCACTATCTTAAGTCTATCATCTCCATCTATTTTGGGTCCTCATGTCTCAAAACCCATATTTGATCATCCATCTAATTTAAAATCCTCTCCTCCACAACTCCACCACCCTTCAAGGTGTATGCCAATGTTGATCTTCCCAACATCCCCATCCATTTATCTACAAGTCTTTCACAAGCCCATCCATTTTCCATAATCCCATCCATTTAATTCAAGCTTGTGCATAAATCCTTATACCCCCTCCATCTTCCATCCATTCCATCTCCCCTTCTATTTCTACCAACATCTATGAGCATGTCTCCAATTGTATTGGTATATTATAGTGCATCTTCAAGGGATGATATCCACGGAACTCAATGCTTGAGTCCTCCCTGCATCTCCCTTTGACTCTAATTTATGAATCCATTATCTTCCACATCCACTTCTTATCATCCTTATCCATCCAAACTATTCCAAAAATTAAAATAGAAAAAAGAAAAAAGAAAATAAAAAAAAAGAAAAAAACCATTCAATGGTGAAAACCACTTCTAGTGGCACCTTGGGTAAGTACCATGATGAAAACTTGGTAAACAAGCATCATGTGTAATCCACTCGCCCCCTTACATTCTAAACTTGGGGGCAAGATTCATCCAAGTCATCATACCATTCACATCAACCATATTCCTTATCTTTTATTTGCATCCTATCTATGTCCATCATCCTTTCATAATTTTGATCTTGACTATCGTATCCATATCCTCCATCTCATATTCCTCATCCTATCCAAACCCATCCTTCCTTACTATCTTTGATCTTGATAAAAATAGTTAGAAGCAAACAAAAAAAGATAATGCATGCTTTGGAAACTGCAAGCCTTCATTCCTCCTCCATCCATACCTCTTACACTTTAACCTTCCATCTCATACGTCTTTATCCACCATATTTCTATTCTTAATTGAACTACCTCTAATGTGAGGCATGGCACTCCTTTGCACCATAGTTCTTGGATCCCCATTCCACCTATCTTTCATCCTTTACTCCTCCATATCCTATCACTATCCATCTACTTAATCCCTCCATGTCCTATCTAAGCAATCTCTTCCTCCATCCATCCTCTTACCAAGCCTTGGTTCTCTCTTGTCATTGGTCCCCATCCATTTATCCTATATTCACAAACCAATCCCATCATATTACCCATCCCATCCAATCATATTCAATCATTAATCCCCCTCCCATCTTATCCAATCTATTTATGATCTCCATCACACTGAGCTTTTCCTATCTATTTGCGCTTACATTGACTTTTGTGTAATCCAACCACCCATCCACAACATATTAACCAGATCCAAGTGGAATTCCTCCCATCTATAGGCTCTTCACAACCAACTTGTCTTTTGTCATCCATCAATCTATCCACATCCTGAACATCGAGATGCATCCTTTCCATGTTTAGCAGTTTATCCAAATCCATCATCATTGATGGGATGGGGTTTGGGATAGACTAGCCTAGTCTATGCTCCTGGATCCTTCCTTGGGATCACCTGGTGTTCTCTCCACACCCTAGGGTCTCTAGGAAGTCCCTTTGCTTGAGGAATCCCCTGACCTTGCCCAATCCACCCACCAATGAGTTGCTATGCTGCTCCTAAGGTCTCACCTACTCATGAGACTCAAAACCCCTTACTATGGCTAATAAGGGCTAGGCTTGCTCCACACTTTCCAAGGTCTTAGAAAGGTTGTAATAGGTCTATTTCATGGTCTTTCCACCCATTCATGTTCCCCCAAGAGGTTTCAAGATTCTAACCCCTTACCGATTTCACAAATTTGGGTTTTTGCCTTCAAATAGGGCTACAAGGATTAGGACCAATTAGGCCTCCTACCAAGTCCTTTAGGGCTGCCTCTCACAAACAATGCACAATCAACCCAAACTCCCAAAATTGAATGCCATTCAATTGGAAAGGGCTCAAGGATTTTCTAGGTTTTGGGCCTCCAAGTGGCCGTACAGTGCCTAGGGCGAATTTTGGGGTTTTTAAGGGTTTTGTGAGGGTTTTATGGTCTGCCTGGGTCACAGTGAGTGTTTTGTGTTTTATCCACCTTGTTTGGATTGGTGGAGGCTCCTCCTTCACACCAATGATGCTTCAAACACTCCTCTACACCTCCTCCAAAGGGTGTACTCTCCTCTGTCCAAACTTGCTCTCCAAGACCTCTACAACTTACCCTTTCCTAGTCGGGCACTGTTCAGTCTCGCCTAGGATTGGGTCTCTTGATGGCCTCCCTACATTTTCAGGGGCCCTACTTGTTTTTTAGTATGGTATAAGGCCTGTACTCTCATTCCCCATGGTTTCATGGTGGTTCCACAATGGGGAATGGAGTTATGCAGCCATTTACACAATCCTGTCCAAAACTGGACAGTAAGAAGACTATTTACAAACTATTTACAAACACACTCAATCTGCAAATAAAAACCTAAACTATTTTCTTGAAATGAAAGTATTTACATGATGACAAACATTCCACAGATTTAGACATTTCTCAATCCATTAACTGGCTTGTTTTCTTCATTCAAACTGACTAGTAATAGTTTCACAGTCTCGGTCTGATCTTTTTGCTAGGGCTGTACAATGTCTGACATCCAACCCATTCATTTAGGGTTTGGAAATACTTATACTACCCATACCTCAGTTGGTGTGCCAAAATTAGGGCTCTCCACTCTCAACAAGGGTCTTTGACCATTTTGGGTGGAAAAGTTGCTTGACAACTTTTAAAAGTTGTCATGCAACTTTTGCATCTTTTAAGCAACTTTGCCATTGTTGCTTTTCATGACTCCTAAGCCTATTTTGGGCTATCCTAAGGACAGTGAAATGCCAATAAGGCCTAAAACACATCCAAGGCACACTCAACCTCTCCTACACAAGAAATAATAACAAAACACTAAGGACCTAAAACTAGGACCTAGTCTAGAACAAATGAGCTCATGGCTCTTATTCATATACAATGGCTTCAAAAGAAGCATAACACCAACAAAAAAAGAAGGAGGAAGAGCTTGGAAGTGTTCTCCTACATTATACTCCCTCTCTGCACACAACTAAGAAATAGAAGAAGAGATGAGAGCCAGGTCTATTCCAAGTGTCTTGAACCTGCTCTCCTCCACCCATGTCGCTTCAGATACTGGTTGATCTGCCCATTTCACTAAGTGTTCCCTGTAGACTTGATGTCTAGTGGACTTCTTCACTCTTGATTCCAAGATCTCCTCTGCTATAGGCTTCTTCACCTATGGTAAGACATTAACATCAAGGTCTTGCAGTACCTTGGCTTGGTTCTCAGTCTGCCCTTCTATCTCACCCTTGTACATGATTAGGTCAGCTACATTAAAGACTGGTGATATAGCTAAATCTGAAGGTAGGTCAACCTTGTAGGCATTCTTACCATATTGCAATAGGATTCTACAAGGTCCTACCCTCTTCATCTGCAATTTGGTAGGCTTACCACCTTGCATCCTAGCTTTGCTCAAATGGACCATCACATAGTCACCCACCTTGAACTAAACTTCTCTCCTTTTCTCATCCACCTTTGCTTTCAGTTTTTGAGTGGATTCAAGGATGGCCTTCTTAACCTGCTCTTGAACTTCCTTGATGGTTTGAGTGAAGTCTTCTGCTTGCCCACTCTTCATTTCCAAACTACCAAGGTCTCTCAACTCACATACTCCTCTTGGATGTCTGCCATAGACAACCTCAAAAGGACTTCTACCAGTGGTTCTATTCACACTGTCATTATATGCATATTCTGCTTGAGGAATGGTTAGGTCCCATGTTTGGCCATACTCCTTAGTTAAACACCTCCACAAGTTACCTAACACCCTATTGATGACTTCAATTTGACCATCTGTTTGTGGATGGTAAGTTGAGCTAAATGACAAGTTAGTTCCTAGTCTCCTCCATAATGTTTGCCAAAAATGGCCCATGAACTTGTTGTCCCTGTCTGAAACAATGCTTAAAGGGAGTCCATGAATCCTAACAATCTCTTTGAAGAAGAGATGTGCAACATAGCTTGCATCATGTGTAGTCTTGCATGGGATAAAATGGCTCATCTTGGAAAATCTATCTACTACCACATAGATGTTGTCCATACCTATCTTTTTCTTGGGGAGTCCTACTACAAAGTCCATGCTTATATATTCCCAAGGTCTGTTAGGGACCGGTAATGGTTGATAAAGACCAACATTGCTTGATCCACCTTTTTCTCTTTGACACACTCCACATTGCTCTACATATCTCTTCACATCTCTTGGCAACTTTGGCCAATGATAGTACCTCTGTACTAAATCCAAGGTTTTGTTGACTCCAAAGTATCCACTCAAACTGCCATTATGTTTTTCTTGGATGAGGTTCTCCCTCATGGATCCTCTTGGTACACATAGCTAATTACCCTTGAACAAGAGACCATTTTGGAGAGTGTAATTTGCATACTCAGCATGGAAATGGTTCTCAAACTCTTTGCAAACCTTGTAAGCTATTGAGAAGTCTTCATCTCCTTCATAGAGGTCTTTGAAACCTTCTCTTCCTATGCTCTGCAACTGTAGTTCTCGAACTGTCAACAACTTCCTGCTTAATGCATCTGCCACCTTATTAAGTTGCCCCTTCTTATGCTTAATAGTGAAGGTGAAGGATTGGAGATATTCCATCCATTTTAGATGTCTATTGCTAAGATTCTCTTGAGTATTAATGTAACTCAATGCCTGGTTGCCTATGAACACCACAAATTCTTTTGGGAGTAGGTAATGCCTCCATTTCTTTAGAGACTGCACTAATGCATACAACTCTAGGTCATAGGCTAAGTACTTCTTCTTTGCTTCATTAAGCTTCTCACTGAAAAATGCCACAGGTCTTCCCTCTTGACTCAACACACCACCTACTACAATTCCACTTGCATCACACTCCAAAGTGAATAGCTTATCAAACGTAGGTAGGAGAAGGATAGGTTTTGTGGCTACTTCTTGCTTCAACAATTGAAATTCTTTGTCTGCCTGCTCAGTCCATTTAAACTTGGTTTTAAGACCTCCTTTAATGGTGTCAAGGACTGGTGCACATATATCACTGAAATTCCTCACAAATTTTCTATAGAATTGAGCTAATCCATGGAAACTTCTTACTTCAGTCCCTGTTTTAGGTGTATGACAATTCAATATTGCCTCCACTTTGCTTGGATCCATATTCAAGGTTCCCTTAGACACCATAAATCCTAAGTAAACCAACTCTTGCTTCAAGAAGTCACACTTCTCTAGGTTGATGGATAACTTCTCCTCATGCAACCTCTCTAAAACTAACCTTAAATGCTCAAGGTGTTCTTCCTTGGTTCTGCTATAGATGGGAATATCATCTAGGTACACTACCAGAAATCTGCCCGTGAAGTCTTTCAACACCTCATTCATCAACCTCATGAAGGTGCTTGGGGAATTAGTAAGCCCAAATGGCATCACAAGCCATTCATACAAACCTTGTGTGGTTTTAAAAGCAATCTTCCACTCATCAACCTCCTTGATTCTAATCTGGTGATAACCACTTTTAAGGTCTAGCTTGGTAAAATACATAGCCCCTCCTAAACAGTCCATTAAATCCTCTATTCTAGGAATAGGAAACCTATACCTTATGGTAATCCTATTGATTGCTCTTGAGTCAGTGCAAAGTCTCCACTTACCTCCTTTTTTTGATGCTAGCACTATCGGGACTGCACATGGGCTGATGCTCTTCTTAATCAGTCCTTGTTCCAATAACTCTTGCACTTGCCTTGCTACTTCCTTATTCTGATCAAGTGTGAGTTTATATGCAGCCTTGTTAGGTAAGTATGCACTGGGAACAAAGTCTATTTGATGGCTTATAGACCTTCTAGGTGGGAGTGTTGCAGGTGTTCCATCACTCACTATATCCTTATACTCTTGCAACATTTGCTTCACCTCCTTGGGTACTTCTGCCTGCAACTTGTCTTCTTCCTCCTTTGGTTTCACAAAGATGGCACACTTCACTATCTCCTCCTCATGTAGTAAATTTAAGAATTCTTTACCAATAGCCATTAAAACACTAGGTGTTTTTGAAGTGCCCTCTTCATCCTTTGTCAAAGATTGAATCTTGAAAGTCTTGCTATCCTTCTTAAAGGAAATGGAGTTCTCTTCTCCATCATAGATCACCTTCCTATCAAATTGCCAGGGTCTTCCTAGCAATAAGTGACATGCATCCATAGGTAACACATCACAAAGGATCTTATCCTTGTATCCTCCAATAGAAAACTCTACCCAAGTCTGTTCATTGACTAGCACACTCTGTCCTTTGTTCAACCAACTCACCTTGTAAGGATTGGTGTGGGGTATTCTTGTGAGTTTCAACTTCCTAACTGCCTCTTCTGAGATGATGTTGTTAGCTGAGCTTGTATCAACTATCACCTTGCACACTTTACCAAGAACTTTGCATCTCACCCTAAACAATGCTCTCCTATGTTTGGGTTCCTCCTTAATCGGCTGTCTGATCAAAATCCTATTGAACATCAAGTTCTCACCAACTTTTGATTCAATCTGGTCCACATCTAGTGTCTTGCTACTTGATGAGTCCTCTTGTGCATAAGCAACCCTCTTTCCACTATTTGATGATGTAGGCTTGTCAGGGCATCTATATGCCGGGTGTCCCAATTGTCCACAATTGTAACACTTCATAGTTGCAAAGTAGGAGTTACCTCTGCCGGTACCTCTACCTCTACTTGGACCACCTTGTGCACCTTTTCCTCTAGTATGTCCTCCTCTGAGATTGGTTTCACTACCATGCTCAGTCAGTTTGGCTTCTCCTTGGTTCCTCTGCTCATTTGACTTGCCTTGATAACCACCTCGGTGATTCACTTGATCTCTACCTCTGCCTCTACCCCTGTTATTGGAGTCTCCTTTCCGTTTGTTCCTCTCTTCTACCTTGGCAGCAAGCTGATGACATTTCTGGACAGTAGTAGGAGTCCATAGGCTTATCTCCTCCTGAATGTTCCACTTTAGGCCGCTTAGATACCTAGCCACCTTAATAGATTCATCTTCTTGAACTTTGGATCTAAGACAAAGTTTTTGAAATTATTCGGTGTAGGAGGTTACATCAAGATCTTTTTGCTTCAAACCTTGTCTCTTCTTATGAAGTTGGACTTCATAATCCTCTGGTAAGTAGTTCTCCTTGATCTTGCTCACCATGGCCTTCCAATTTTCAATAGGTAGCTTCCCCATACTAACCCTCTCTTCTTGCAGGTACTTCCACCATGTCAAAGTTGCTCCCCTTAATCTTGATTTGGCAACTTTAACCTTCTGAGCCTCTGTCACTCCTTCACACTCAAAGTGGTTTTCCATACCCTCAATCCATTCCATAACAGTGTCTATGTCCATCCTTCAAAAGCTTTGGTGTTCAAAGCCTTGATAGCCTTCACAAATGGCTCTTCATTAAACAAGGGATCTGGTTTAGGTATAATGTCATCTATGACAATGGTTCTCTTTCCTTTACCCTTGGTGTCTTCATCCCAAGGTTCATGTGTTCTGTGATCCACCACTTCCTATAGTTTATCCCTCATCTATCTCACAGTTGCTTCAAGGAGTCTGTTCTTCTCCTTCTGCTCTTCTACTTCTCTAGCCAGCTCTGCATTAGTAACCATTCTGCTCTCCCCTACTGATTCACCAGTATATAGAGACATACACAGTCCAACAAGTCTTTTACTTGCTCTGATACCAATCTGATGGGATGGGGTTTGGGATAGACTAGCCTAGTCTATGTTCCTGGATCTTTCCATAGGATCACCTGGTGTTCTCTCCACACCCTAGGGTCTCTAGGAATTCCCTTTGCTTGAGGAATCCCCTGACCTTGCCCAATCCACCCACCAATGAGTTGCTATGCTGCTCCTAAGGTCTCACCTACTCATGAGACTCAAAACCCCTTACTATGGCTAATAAGGGCTAGGCTTGCTCCACACTTTCCAAGGTCTTAGAAAGGTTGTAATAGGTCTATTTCATGGTCTTTCCACCCATTCATGTTCCCCCAAGAGGTTTCAAGATTCTAACCCCTTACCGATTTCACAAATTTGGGTTTTTGCCTTCAAATAGGGCTACAAGGATTAGGACCAATTAGGCCTCCTACCCAGTCCTTTAGGGCTGCCTCTCACAAACAATGCACAATCAACCCAAACTCCCAAAATTGAATGCCATTCAATTGGAAAGGGCTCAAGGATTTTCTAGGTTTTGGGCCTCCAAGTGGCCGTACAGTGCCTAGGGCGAATTTTGGGGTTTTTAAGGGTTTTGTGAGGGTTTTATGGTCTGCCTGGGTCACAGTGAGTGTTTTGTGTTTTATCCACCTTGTTTGGATTGGTGGAGGCTCCTCCTTCACACCAATGATGCTTCAAACACTCCTCTACACCTCCTCCAAAGGGTGTACTCTCCTCTGTCCAACCTTTCTCTCCAAGACCTCTACAACTTACCCTTTCCTAGTCGGGCACTATTCAGTCTCGCCTAGGATTGGGTCTCTTGATGGCCTCCCTGCATTTTCAGGGGCCCTACTTGTTTTTCAGTATGGTATAAGGCCTGTACTCTCATTCCCCATGGTTTCATGGTGGTTCCACAATGGGGAATGGAGTTATGCAGCCATTTACGCAATCCTATCCAAAATTGCACAGTAAGAAGACTATTTACAAACTATTTACAAACACACTCAATCTGCAAATAAAAACCTAAACTATTTTCTTGAAATGAAAGTATTTACACCATGACAAACATTCCACACATATTTAGATGTTTCTCAATCCATTAATTGGCTTGTTTTCTTCATTCAAATTGACTGGTAACAGTTTCACAGTCTCAGTCTGATCTTTTTGCTAGGGCGTACAATGTATGACATCCAACCCATTCATTTAGGGTTTGGAAATACTTATACTACCCATACCTCAGTTGGTGTGCCAAAATTAGGGCTCTCCATGCTCAACAAGGGTCTTTGACCATTTTGGGTGGAAAAGTTGCTTGACAACTTTTAAAAGTTGTCATGCAACTTTTGCATCTTTTAAGAAACTTTGCCATTGTTGCTTTTCATGAATCCTAAGCCTATTTTGGGCTATCCTAAAGATAGTAACATGCCAATAAGGCCTAACACACACATCCAAGGCACACTCAACCTCTCCTGCACAAGAAATAACAACAAAACACTAAGGACCTAAAACTAGGACCTAGTCTAGAACAAATGAGCTCATGGCTCTTATTCATATACAATGGCTTCAAAAGAAGCATAACACCAACAAAACAAAGGAGGAAGAGCTTGGAAGGGTGCTCCTACACCAATCATACCCATTGGGATGCATCCTTCCCATGTCTGGTAGTTTATCCAAATCCATCACCTGTCCACCAAGATGTATCCTTCCCATGTCTTGTAGTCTATCCAAATCCATGTCCTACTCTTGGCAAGAGATGTCAGTTGGCCATGTGTATGTTATTTGTAAGATTGATCTTTTCTCTTTTATTTTTATCTTGTGTCCTAGAACTATACCTATTCAAGGCTGCCTTGATCATCCTATATCTTAGTATTGTTGATGTGCGTTTTGACACACCCACTAACAGTCAGGTAGTTTATGCAAACACTCACCACCTCTCCTAAAAATTAACAAGTTTAGAATAACTCACTACCCCAAGGTCTCTGTAGTCAGGTCTCGATGGTGATGGATAGCTCAATGGTTGATGT
Organism: Cryptomeria japonica; assembly: GCF_030272615.1. Lineage (NCBI taxonomy): Eukaryota > Viridiplantae > Streptophyta > Pinopsida > Cupressales > Cupressaceae > Cryptomeria > Cryptomeria japonica. The sequence goes on from NC_081413.1 coordinate 28,384,329, forward strand.
GGTTATACCTGTAAAGGGCCTTGCTTGTTAGAACTAAATCTCGTTGGTTTACAAACAATTGCACTTCCTCTTTTTTTGTATTTTATGATTTAAGATTCTCTGGGGAAATAAAATGCAAAGCGTAAGGGAAACAAGAAAATAACAATAAAGATGAATACAATGATAACTTAATAAACTATTCAATTAGTTCTTTGCAATTTGAGCAATTATCAGATATTATCCAAGTTAGCATTCAACAACGGACTTCCATAAAACCTGCAAAATCATCAATTTCACAAATTTGTGGACATAGAATCATCAACAATATGGCCTATCATAGTAATTCCCATACACCACTGACGTGCGCAATATGGTTCATATCATAATAGACAAAAAGATTACCACGTTGCTAACTCAAAATAATAGACGTTACCGATTACACAGAACAATTTGGTAGAATATAGATGTAAATCAGGCAATCTACAAGCTGCTTTTCATATTAATCTCCATGAATGTATAACAAAAATAACTCAAAATTCTTAACAATCTACAAAAATCTCTAAAAATCTCTAAGTAGTCCACAAATCATCAATTTGGGACCCTTACAAATGAATTCAACTTCTCAATTTATAGAATTTTTTTCACCCTATTATTTAGGAAATAACTCTACCCTAAATGAAGAACTAAAATTAGGAGTCGCAGTTAACTTGCAAGTTTCTGCCTGGACACTCCACTTAACAACTACAAAACGGACGCTACATGAGCATTACAAAAACCATCCTGGGTGAGCCACATTTTCATAACCATGCATGATTTCTTTCAAAATTGGGACTTGAGTAGGAGGAGCAGTTTTAAAATAAAAAAAAAGATTTGCTATCTTTAGCAATTCTGTGCCTATCCTTTATTTCTTGGTAAATGCCTTATAATTTTCAATTATACATGCAACTACTTGGACTGGCAGATTGGCTACATGCTTAATTCCAAATTTATATTTCTTCAATGCCTCATCTGCATGTCCTCCTTGTTCCTCTAACTCCTTTACTGTATCTGCCACCTCTTGACACTGAGTAATCAACTGTGTGTATCTATCCATAAGGGCAACATCGAATTGGGTGGCAGGTCCTAAGTTTTGTGCCTCATATGCATCCCATTGATTCAAAACTTGCTGCTGGTCCATTATTCTAGTTGTAGACACCTAAAAATGGTCAACGCTTGCGGAGTCATACTTTAGCATTTGCACATTGCCTCATTTTAGGTTTTTGCGTTGCATTAACATTTCTCCTATGATTCGTACTTGGTCTTTATCATTTGCGAGCATCGAGTCATTCTTCTACATTCTTCATTTGTCTCGCTCTCAAATTTGGTCTTGTCAACAACACTATCCAGTCATGATTTTAATCAATCTTATCCTATTGCATCAATGTGCGTGCTTATTTGTCATCATTTTGGACATCGTCAATTCTAATTAGGGTTTTGTCCTCCTGTCAATCTTGCAATCGATTTGTCATCGATCGTTGTCCTCTTATCAATCTTGTCATCTGGCGATCGATTTATCATCAATTCTTATCATTTTCAATCTTGTCGTTTTAACGATCGATTTGTCATCGGTCGTTGTCATGTTCGATCTTGTCATTTTGCGATCGATTTGTCATCGATCGTGGTCATTTTCAATATTGTCATTTTGCAATCTATTTTGTCATCGATTCTTGTCCTCTTGTTCGATCTTGTCATCTTGCGATAAATTTATCATCGATCGTTGTCTATCTCAATTATGTCAATTTGGATCAATTAGTCATTGTTCCTCGTCAATTGGTGCATTTATCAATCAAATCATTTTATCACATTGGTCCTTTGTTAATCAAAATCATGATCGAGTCAATTATCTTTCATCAAGGCCTAATTCATCTTCTAGGGTTTCGTGATTTAATCATTTAACTTGGTTTGTTATTTCCTCCTTTAGGATTAATAAATTATTTATTTATCCTAAGTCTTCTTGTCACAATTAAATGTTCATTTAATTGGCTAATTATTCCTCTCTTTGTGAATTAATTAATAAATGACAAATTATTAATTAATTTACCTAATTTCTAATTTCCATCAATTTCTTAATTCCTAAATTCTTAATTCTCTAATTTCCTAATTTTCTAATTCATCTAATTTTAAATTCCTCCTATTTCTCTCCTAAATTCATGGGAATGACATAGCAATTTGTCATAAATTGTCATAAATCTTGCATAGAAATTTGTCATAAATTGTCATAAATCTTGCATAGCAATTTGTCATAAATTGTCATAAATCCTTGCATAGCAATTTGTCATACACACGTCATAATTTTGCTATTCTTGATTTGAATTTCCATTCGAATCACTATCATGCTAATTTGATCATTTCTCCAATTTGTCTATAAATTGGATGAATTTCTTCAATCAATTCCCCTAATCAGATTATCGAATTTCTAGTTAATCACGCTTCGAGTATTCTTGAGCAATATCTTATTTACTTGCTTTCATGTCATGATCATGCACTAATAGGTGAGATCCACAACAAAACTATTTGGAGAAGAAAGAAGGACAATGGAGCTGCATGAAGGAGCATTCAAATCATACCTTTGGTTTGCTTAATTTCTAGTTTTGAATGTTTTTATTTCATGTCTCTATTGAGTGTTGTTTAGGATAGATCATTGCAATGAGTTTTTGTGATTGAGCTAATGATTAATATTTATCTTGTTTGTGATGATTTCCTATTTCCTAACGTACATTAATTGGTGAACCTGATGTGAACACTAACCATCTAACCCCTTTACTGTGTCTTTGAGTGCTTTTGAGTTGATTTGCAGGCCAAAAAACCCAAAAACAGGGTCGTGCAGGGTTTTCTGGAGACTTCTGCGCCTGTGTGAACTAACTTGCACCTGTGTTGAAGACACTCTGTGCCTGTGTCATGCATTCTACACCTGTGTCCTGAGTTCTACGCCTGTGTAAAGTCCAGAACAAAGGTAAAAATGCAGTGTTTTACTTGAAAATTGTCTTGATTTTGCATTCTATTTTCTGTGTTTTGGTTTTTGGTACTAATTATCTGTGCAGCATCTTGGCGTATGCATGGCAAAGACAACAAATCAAACTACTAACATGTGTTATGCAGAATCGATAGTCAAAGAATAAATACCTCAAACTTCTAACTTGGGTTTTGCAGGTTGCCTTGGAGAAACAACTAAACTTGGTGTTTGTCATTAATGTTTTAGGCACCTAGTGATTTTTAAATAGGTTGGAATGAATATGTTTTTGCTTTGATTGTTGAGTGTGACATTGGAGTAGGAGAGTATGCTCTCATCCTTTTTAGGGTGATCAGAAATCCAGATCTTCGATACCATGCTTGTGTCTTTGATTGTGTGTCTCCTTTAGAGGGCCTACCTTCCCGACCACTTTGCTTTTGCAAGCAAGTGATAATCGTGAGAAGGGAATGAACCAAAGTGAGTACGGCTAGAATTCCTTGGCATTCTAACTCACTATAAACAAATACCCGATGAGCGAATGCTTTGAAGGAAGGGTTACGTGGGAATTGCAGTTACTTGGGAAGTGATGACCCTTGGACTCTTTCTCATATCAACATCTAAGTAGGACCTCACGGTCTAAATTGTGCTTGCATGACTACATTTGTTTGGTATCTTGATGGGCTTAATGTCTCAATCATGCTTGCGTGACATCAAGGAGTAATGCTTAACATAAATCCTTACTAAACACCTTGTTTTTAGAGGCCAAAAACCCTTGTAGTTGCTTGAGAAGGACAAGTTCGGATACTTGGAAGAGATACTAAGTTTGCCATGGGGAGATTTCCATGGGGACTGATGCTTGGCTGCCCTGAGAAGTGAGTGCCATGGAGGGGAGCCCGTGGGGTCAAGCATCTCTGTATTCTCCTTGAATCTCATAACGAGTCTACCTCTCAAGTACCTACTGTCCTTACCTACCATAAGAAATGTGTGAATGAGCATGATTGTCTTGAGTCTAAGTTAAAATATCTTGTCTTCTTTGCTTGTCAAAAGTTGAGTTGTGTCTCATTTCAAAAACAAGACAAATTGATTCAGAACAAGGTTAAATACAAGAACATTTCATCCAACAAAGTTCAAAACACCTTCAAACATGGTTGTCAAACATTTTTCAAAATCTTGTCTCAACATTCATGTCACTTAGATTTAGGTTCATCCTAGGTTTGCATTTTGCAAATTCATTATCAATTACCAAGGTTAGGTTTCACCTAAGTCATACTCCTTTGCATATCAATAAGGGTCATCCATTTGCATGTGTCTTCTTGCATTAGAGTAATACCATTGTCATACATTTGCATTTGCATACCCTAAGTTTCTTCATTAAGCTTAGGTCATTATCATATCATATTAGGGTCACTGGCATAGTAATTGTCCCTTTGCATATAGTGCCAAAACTAGGTTTTGTCATACTTGAGTAATGCAAATCTTTGATACAACCCTAAGTCATTGTTAAGAAGTCTAGACCTTATCAAACTTTTGTCTTTTTGTCCTCAATATCATTTGGTCAAACCTAGCTTAGTATCCAAGCATATTAGGGGAGACATTGTCATTTTGTCCTTTTGTCACTTGGTCCTTTTGTCCTTTGAGGTCTTGGCTTCATTCCAACTTCCCAAGGTTGAGTCTTTAGGTTTGCATTCCAAAAAGTTTGTCAAAATCTTGAAAAACAACCAAAAACATAGGTTGCATTCTTGCCATAGATTGCATTCTCATTCATTTAGTTCGCATTTAGTTGCATATCATATATTGCCCTTGAAAAGTTCCAAAAATATTGCATTGCATAGTGACATGTCTATTGAAACAAGGTTCCAAGCACCAATGATGCAACAAAGTTTGACATATCAACCGAAAAGGCAATCATAATTCTATCCAACCCAACAACAAAGCAACATTGATCAAACTTTTTATGATGAAACAAATCTTCGAATACAAAAACTAGAGGAGAGGCTAGCTGAAGAAAATGAGATATTGGAACAAAGAGTGAAAAACATTGAAAAGAATAGATCACAAATGTCCAAAATGTTTCAAAAACTTCCAGGTCGAAATCTAAAGATTAAGCCAATTGATGTAAGATCTCTTCTTGAACGATCAGACATACCAGCTCTCCTCTCCCAAATAGAGATGATGAAACAATTTCAAGAAAAGAGACAACATCAATTTAGACATTATATGCCTCCACAACAAGAACAAGAAGGTGTTTACTATCAATCAGATTTTCAACCATCACAACCAATGATCCAACATATACAACCAATACAACCAATGGTGGAATATCAATGTCAACAACAACAACCAAACATTCAAAAACAAAGGTTGCAGCACACACCTAGCCAAGTTTCAAACATGTCGGAAGAATTGAACCAAGTCCAATATCAAAACATGACATCAAACCAAGACCCAATCATTTCCAAACAAGTTCAAATTCCAGATACAACTATGTCAAAACCTTGAAAGAAAGGTGGCTTTATTGCAATGCTCTTCAGGAAATTACCAAGTGAGTTCTTTGAGGAAGATCAAGATAATACAACTATGTCTAGCAATGCCTCACCCCCCCACAAGCAAATTGACTCTCTAGTGGCATCTATCCCTACACCTCTAGAAGTTTCACAAGAACCTTCCATATTATCCTCATCAAACAATACACCCAAGGATGCAATTATCCATGGGCTATCCATAATTGATTGCCAAGATAATCCAATTCATGATGCACATCCTTGTCATGTTTCAGAAATACAAGACCCAATGCCACCATGCACTTTATTGCCATTACCTATTTTAGAGGACCCATTCAAAGTCTCTCTTCCTCATGTTCATGCATTTATTCCTTGCCAGAATCAATCACAAATGTTCAAAGTGCATTTCCTTCATGCCAAAACATTGATTCCTTTTCAGAATCCTCCATGCATATCCAAAGTCCAACCCCATGTCAAGAGGATAATCTAGAGCACGAAGAAATGAGTCCTAAAGAAGATCAAGATCAAGATCCTAAAACCTTATCATCCCATCCAATTGTTGACCAGGACCCCATGTTCCCAGACACTCATGATGATTCCATTATTCCTGTCCATTCTATCCAAGAACACAATGTCCTTTCAAATCCCATTGACATTCCACTTCCTAAGAAAGATCAAGATATCCTTTCCATCCTTTCCGATGATCCCATTAAAAGTCAAGAGCAAAGCACCTTTAAAGAGGAATCTAATGATCTTCCTCCTTGTCAAGATCAAATTATTCCTTCAGATCCTCCACAAGATCCACTTGTTCCTCCATCTCCACGTCTTAATGCTCCATATACACTCCAAGATCGCATTTCTTTTGATGATCCCATTATTCCTCCCATTCCATCTCTTGAAGAGCCTGTCATTGAACCATGTCCACTACACAATCCTAGTCCCCCTCATGATCCTAATCCCCTTCATGATTCTAATGTGTCAGTGCAAGATGTTCATGAACCCTCGACATGCATAATGGGTTCTTCCACTTTGGTGCAATCCGATCCACTTCAAGATCTCATTATTTCTCTCATATCCTATCCACCTCATAATGGACTCACGTCTTCTTCCCAAAGAAAAGAGTATCCTACAAGTCAAGATATTCATAAAGGCAAAGGAGTAGATCTCCATAAGCAAGAATCCCTTCATGTGAAAGAATATACTAATGGTCATGGCTATAGAGCTCACACTCAAGGCGTTGGTATCCCTTCAAAGTCAAAATCCAAATGTCCACCTTCCCCATCATCGCTTCCATCCATTCTAGGTCCCTATATCCCTCCATCTCCTATGCAACATCAGCAAAGGAACACATCCTTGAGTAAATTTCATCAATCCAAAAGAAGTCCACTTCATTCATATCCATCCATGCATTCCTTTCCCCCTCCAAGCAATTTGGATGCCAAGTATAAAAGTCATAAGTCTAGCAATCCACATGTATTCAAGGATCAACATGTCAAAGCAAAGAACAATATGATCTATAAAGAAAAAGAAATATCCAAAAGGCCACAAAGGCCCACTGAGAAAAATAAAGCAAAGTCAAAATCTATATGGGTTCCTAAATCCCTTGTGCAAGCAATGCACTCCAAGGAACCACAAAAGCATGAAAAATCAAAAACCATGTGGATCCCTAAGCAGCTTCTTGAAGCACAAAAATAAAAATCCAACTTGGCATCCAAAATTGCTATTCCTCCATCCAAACCTCTCAAATTTGTTCCTCCATCACTTCCTTCTTCCATTTTGGGCCCTTATGTCCACAAATACCTAGCTATTCCTTCATCAAAATCTCAATATCCAAAATACATTTTTTCTCCATCAATCCACCACCCATCAAGGTGTGTGCCAATGTCGATCTTGCCTTCATTTCCATCCAGTGAAGTACAATTCTTCCAATACCCTATGCATTATCCAATGCATATTTTCCATCCTTCCATCCCTCTGATCCAATCCTTTGCATAAATCCTTGCCTTAGTTTCATCTCATTTTCCATGTCCTTATCCTACCAATGTCTTTGAGCATGCTTTTAAAGGTCATGGTCCATTTTTTTTTTCAAGGCTCTTATCCAAACAAAAAGACGCTTGAGTCCTTCTTCCATCCCCTATCATGTGTCCATCTTCTATTGAAAAAGTCAAAAAAATTAAAAAAAAAAGAAAAAAAAAAAAAAAGACAAAAGAAAAAAAAAAGTAAAGCAAAAATAATTCATCCACTGGTGAAAACCTGGTAAACAGGCACTTTGGGCAAGTACCATGATGAAAACCTGGCAAACAGGCGTCATGCGTAATTTATGAACTTCTTGCACACCACACTTGGGGGCAGGTTTCCTCCTTCATATCCTATTGCCCTTCATCATCCTATCGAACCCTTGTCATTACCCTTCATATCTTATTGTCCCTCATGTCCATTTTCCCTTTCCACCTTTGATCTTGACAAGGCTGACGATCTTCATGAGCATCATGCATCTTGTTTGCAGCTATTAGTCTATCATAGCTTTTGGTCATTTATCCATTTGCTTATTATAACCTTTCATCCATATTCCTTGGCTTATTGCAACTTTTTGCCACTATCACGTATCCTATCCCGACCTTCATTCCATGTCCCTTATCCATTCTTGGTCTTGCTTATCCTATCCATATCTTATCACTATCCATACACTCTTTTTCATTCCTTGATCTTGATCTGACATAAAGGACGCAAAAATTTAAACATGGTTTCAAAAGCCTCTTGACATGTCCCTCATGCCATGTTCCTGATTTACATTGTCATATCCAGTCTCTTGTCCCATCACGCAATGGCCCTTGAAAATTGCATCTGTATTGTCTCCATGATAAAAGGCCTTTGTCTTCTCTCTATCCACCATCATTTCAGAAAGCCTATTTATTCACCTGTCATATTCCTTGCCTTGCTAGACACTGGGGGCAAAATCATAAAAATTGAAAAATGTCCTTAAAAAAATCATAAAAATTGAAAAATGTCCTAAGAAAAGATCATCAAAATTGAAAAATGTCCTGAAAAAAATCATAAAAAACATTTAAAAATGTCCTGAAAAAATCTCTAAAAAAATTGAAAAAATTGTCCTGAAGAAATTCTTAAAAAGTCATATAAAGTCCTGAAAAACAAACAAAAACATTTCAAAACATTAAAATCCAAAAAAACAAGCATTTTGTCAATAAATGATCCCTTTTGTGTATAAGACAAATCACTGAGCATCCCTCCAATGACACTCGCAATCATACACTGTGCTTTAATGAAATCACGCTTAAACAGATGAACTTTTTCAATCAATTCAGACATTCAAACTGATCAGAATTGTCATATCAATCAACCTCAAAATCAATTTGTCCTTGGCACACTATCATGGGTCTTATACAGGGTGTGGTATACTCGAAACCAGACTGTGTCCTGTCTTAGACGGGGTACCGCATGTCCTGAAACCAGACAGCATGATTGTCCTATCAACACTTTCGACTTTTGACAATGAAGATCAAGATGTTTGTTTGATTTGTTGGAATTTGTGCATCTTATCTTTTTACCGATTTATCTTTGGCTTCAGTCATGTTCCTATGTTGCTCGATGATGTAACTGAGTGATTTAGAGTGACCGGGATGGTTCATGGTCCTTTTCTTTTTTGTTGTGATTGTTGTTTGTTTGTGATGTGTCTGTCTTTTGCAAAAAGGGTTGCATTTCAGCTCTGGCCTTCAATGCCATGATGCTACGCATCCATTTTGCCATATCAAATAAAGGTTCTCACCTACTTATGTGCATTTGTGAAAGCAAGTTTTTCTTCATCTCTAACTATCCTCCATCTCATTTTCTTCTTACTAACATTTCTTCCGTCAGTTTGGATAGTCAGTTCAGTCTAGTGCTCCGATCTCCAAACATACATGCTGCATCCTGCATTCATTGGTTAGTACATTTGCATTACATTAAGCATCATATCAAGAATTTTATCCATTTCATGTTATCAATGCATCAAAACACATAAAACAAAATATGCATCCATACATGTTCCACAATGGTACATAAACAATGCATAAGTCATCCATACATAGAAAGTAACATCAGTCATAACACATTTACATCCCATCATATCGATGCATATCATATCATATATCACAACAATATTGGAGTACAAAATTGGACTGTCTGTCCTAAGTATGGCCTGTAGGCTGATTACAAAAATGTCAAGCTACATGATGTCCACTGTCAGTCATAAGGAGCATGTGCCTCTGTCACTGGGTGCTCCCTCTGTCCTCTTCATCCCTGCCATGTCTCACGGATGATGTCCCTCCTAGTCCTGGCTGTGGTGGTCTCATAGGTCCACTCATGCATATGTCATTATCATTGTCTGGGGCATTTTCATTATTGTTCTTTGAAACAACGCTTACAATCGCATTGTCTCAAAGAGGGGCAAAATGTAGACACCTAAAAATGGTCAACGCTTGCGGAGTCATACTTTAACATTTGCGCATTGCCTCATTTTAGGTTTTTGCGTCACATTAACATTTCTCCTATGATTCGTACTTGGTCTTTATCATTTGCGAGCATCGAGTCATTCTTCTACATTCTTCATTTGTCTCGCTCTCAAATTTGGTCTTGTCAACAACACTATCCAGTCATGATTTTAATCGATCTTATCCTATTGCATCAATGTGCGTGCTTATTTGTCATCATTTTGGACATCGTCAATTCTAATTAGGGTTTTTTCCTCCTGTCAATCTTGCGATCGATTTGTCATCGATCATTGTCCTCTTATCAATCTTGTCATCTGGTGATCGATTTATCATCAATTCTTATCATTTTCAATCTTGTCGTTTTAACGATCGATTTGTCATCGGTCGTTGTCATGTTCGATCTTGTCATTTTGCGATCGATTTGTCATCGATCGTGGTCATTTTCAATATTGTCATTTTGCAATCTATTTTGTCATCGATTCTTGTCCTCTTGTTCGATCTTGTCATCTTGCGATAAATTTATCATCGATCGTTGTATATCTCAATTATGTCAATTTGGATCAATTAGTCATTATTCCTCGTCAATTGGTGCATTTATCAATCAAATCATTTTATCACATTGGTCCTTTGTTAATCAAAATCATGATCGAGTCAATTATCTTTCATCAAGGCCTAATTCATCTTCTAGGGTTTCGTGATTTAATCATTTAACTTGGTTTGTTATTTCCTCCTTTAGGATTAATAAATTATTTATTTATCCTAAGTCTTCTTGTCACAATTAAATGTTCATTTAATTGGCTAATTATTCCTCTCTTTGTGAATTAATTAATAAATGACAAATTATTAATTAATTTACCTAATTTCTAATTTCCATCAATTTCTTAATTCCTAAATTCTTAATTCTCTAATTTCCTAATTTTCTAATTCATCTAATTTTAAATTCCTCCTATTTCTCTCCTAAATTCATGGGAATGACATAGCAATTTGTCATAAATTGTCATAAATCTTGCATAGAAATTTGTCATAAATTGTCATAAATCTTGCAAAGCAATTTGTCATAAATTGTCATAAATCCTTGCATAGCAATTTGTCATACACGTCATAATTTTGCTATTCTTGATTTGAATTTCCATTCGAATCACTATCATGCTAATTTGATCATTTCTCCAATTTGTCTATAAATTGGATGAATTTCTTCAATCAGTTCCCCTAATTAGATTATCGAATTTCTAGTTAATCACGCTTCGAGTATTCTTGAGAAATATCTTATTTACTTGCTTTCATGTCATGATCATGCACTAGTAGGTGAGATCCACAACAAAACTATTTGGAGAAGAAAGAAGGACAATGGAGCCGCATGAAGGAGCATTCAAATCATACCTTTGGTTTGCTTAATTTCTAGTTTTGAATGTTTTTATTTCATGTCTCTATTGAGTGTTGTTTAGGATAGATCATTGCAATGAGTTTTTGTGATTGAGCTAATGATTAATATTTATCTTGTTTGTGATGATTTCCTATTTCCTAATGTACACTAGTATCAGCTATTCTAGGGCCAAAAGGCCCTAGTATATTCGTTAGAAAAATTCTCATATGACAAAATCTCTCTGAGAAGAGGGTCCCAAATATTAGTCATCTCTTTGATATACTGCTGATACATCTCTACTTTCAGCTCCAAAATGTATATGTAGGATTGTAAATTCTCACAACTATCCCCTCCTAAGAGGTCTTCTTTTATTATCAGCTCTTCTCCTAACCGTAGTATCCTTTTCAAAATTCGGAGCTATTTATTAAAGGTGTTCTCCTTCCACTCCCATTGTGTGGAACAGGTTGCCAAAGCTCCCCCTGCCTGTATCGCTTTACGATATATTTCCATTGTATTCTGTAGAAACAATCTAATCTTGGCTGCATTCACTTGAGTCCATGATTTGGAGGCCGCAGCTACTCGTCTCACCTCCAATAGTGCCTTTACATCTCCTTCTCACAATGATGAGGTTGAAGGTAGGCCGTCTATCCTACACGAGTCCAAAGGTTTACACATTTCTACCAAGAGGTTTTTATACTGCCCAAGCTGCGCTTTAAGTTCGCTTCAGCTCCCGTTTGGCCAGGATATTGGAATGATGAAATTTGGTGGGCTAAGTTAGCTTGGAGAGCTTGTTGTTTGTGTAACTCTCCTATCTTACCAAAGACCTCCTCATTGAATGCCATTTCTTCATCACCTAGCTCCATCTCTGCTTGCCCAACTTCTATATCTTTAAGCAGGTCTTCTTGGTCTTGAGGAGTTAGAATCAACCTTTCATTCAGGATGTCCTCTACTTCACCTCCTTCTTATTCGCTCCCTAGAGGTTGTTGTTGGTCGAGATCCTCTTCCTCCTGGTTAGAGTCAGACTCGACGTTTCTAATTTTCACTTCCTCAGCAGTGGATGTAAAACCTTGCACTCTAGGCTGCCCTATGGATACACTAACTAACGGTGGTGCGGGAGCAGTGATGCCTGAAGCACTTGTTGTACCTGTGGAAGGTGGCTGAGCAGGTACCTCCTCGGTGGCTTCTAGGTTCTCTTCCTATTCTTGAGTATCCTCTCCTTCAATGTGGCCTATAGCAGTCCTTGGTGGGAGAACTCTGGCAAGTGGAACCGCGCCTAGCCCATCGATCACCCCCAGGTTTGCAGCCTTCTTTAGTAGTTCAGACTCATTCATCTTTTCTTGGAGTTTCTTCAACAAGTCTTCAGTGCTTTCTTGAGGCTTGTCTTCCTCACCTAGGTTAGTGGAGCTATTCTGCCTTGAAGCCAACCTTCTCTTTCAGGCATATTCTTTATGGCCTCTTGACTGAGGCACCCCTAAGGTGGATTCCTTTTGCTTTGTTTTTGATGCACCGGGCCTTACCATCTAGCTTAACCATTGTTTAGTCCTATTGATGACTACCTAGGAGACCTTCTCCATATCTATATCCTCGCTTGTAGACCATTTTATTGGGGAGAGGGGCCTCTTGTCTATTCTTGATTCCTTATAAATTGGATCGAGTAACTCTCCATCATCCCTCAAGTCTTTAGGGAGGTTAGTCTCAATACCAAAGTCTCTAACCTGCAGCACAAACAACTTGTTATAGTTCTTCTCCCTGACTTCAAAACTTTCCTACAAGTTGGCCCAAAAGTAGCTAGGCGTATGCCCCTCATATGCCTTAGGCATAGCTTACTTAAGTTTCCCATAGGGATCATAAAATTCCCTAGTATGATTATATTCTTTTAGGTTCAAATCTTGAAGCTCTTGCTCGGCCAACTTTGCCACTTGTATTTTAGAACAGGCAAAATAACCAATGGACACCGAGAAGTCAATACCTGTTTTGTGCTTTGAAGATAGTAGTGACTGGAGACCAAGAAGTTGTCTTACATACTCCAACAGGATTACCCTATCGTTATAATAACTAGGCAGCAACATTGGATTCCCTGTGAATCCACAAACTTTGATGTAAGTGGAGCGTGGGTTTTGGATGAACCAACATGCCCACTCCCAGATGATAGCCATGGCTTCTGGGCTTATCCGATATCCTGCATCTCTAGTCAACTTAATGATTATAGGGAAGATGAAGGCATCATTAACCCTCTTGAAGTGTGTCTTTGCATTGGTTAGAGTGAGCTAGAAATAATATTTCCATATCTTCTTCTGTCCCTCCTTCTCTCCTAACTACCCTTCTACTTGTAGGCCTGGACATTTTTCGGCTCTAGCAGCTACCCAAATGACATAGGACGTGAAAAAGAACTTCTGGGTATGCTGCACCTCCTTCATCTGCTTACAAATATTGTCAGATAGGATTTCTGGCCAGTCAAAATATTGCTTCCCTATCAATATGGTACTCATAAACTGGAACATCCAGGGGTGGAAATGCTTGCAGTCAGGCTTGCCAAAGGCCCTATTGAGCATAATAATCAAGTCCCTTTGAGGCTCTTTGAAGTATGCCCTCAGGACCTCTGTAGCTTTGAGCCCTCTTTTCTCTCCTCTTCTAGCCAGTTGGTATTCATGTGTCTTTTGCTGGCTAATACCTTCTCATTCCATATTTTCAAGGCCTCTTCTTCCATTAGTAAGAATGCCTCTTCCCTAATTGGGATTCTGAAGATAAACCCCAGCATATCCGACAACAAGTCAATAATAGTCTTTCCCTGTGCATCAATGCATTTTATGGTCCCTGGATTGTAGAATGGAGCGATGGTCATTATAAATTCTAGTGCTTGTAGTGACTGTGGGAATACAGTAGCTTCCACAAGACTAGACCTCTTGATCCTTTGGTGGAGAGCGTCTAGGTTGGGTTTATCCAATTGGGTTCCAATATCCCCAATTTCTATGTGACCCACTTCAGTGTCCGTGACCCATTTGATTTGATCATCCAGCTTCAAAACATGGACCTGTCCCTGATATTGGTATTTCATGGTGGCTGGAAGTCTGTCAATTTTATTGCCTCTCTTGTTGGCGGATGAGTCCATCTAACCATTAGAACCTGTAGGCAAAACACAAATTTTAGTCCTCAATACTAAACATAAATCTCGATCCACTTCGGGACTTTGGGGTTCTGGGGTCCCGGGGTAAGCACAAAGGAAGAAGGCTCGAAACTCCGGGTATCCAGGGTTTCGAGGTGGAGTCTATAAAAACCCTCCCGGAACTCTGGGGATCTGGGGTTTCGGGGTTTCGGGTTGGAAATTTGGGGTGATCTGGAACTCAGGGGATTCGGGGTTCCGGGGTGAAATGGACGTGAAACCCGAAACTCCAGGGATCCAAGGTTCCGGGGTGTAACGACAAGCAAAACCTAGAACTCTAGGGATCTAAGGTTCCGAGGTGGAATGAAAGTGAAACTCGGAACTCCGAGGATCTGGGGTTTCGAGGTGGAAAGCTAGGGCATGCCCAAAAACTAAACACAAAAAGAAAACAAAAAAACGAAAGATATCTAATGTAGAAAAATACAAGGAGAGAAAATTCACCAACCTGGTGAATCAAAAAATCGAACAAACGCCAAGAGAGAGAGCTCGGGAGTCTGGAGGTTTGCAACTTGGAGCTAAGGAGGAGAAGTTTTGAATGTGCAAATGAACTCAAAAAGTTCATTATCTCCAATATATAGCCTCCCAAAACCCTTCCGTACGAAAATCATAAACACGACCCCGGGACTAGTCCCGGGGTTACGAGGTCGACAGAAAGGAAAACAAAACTACCTCGGGACTCCGGGACTTCGGAGTTCTAAGGTCGGAACAAAAAGGGACCTCGGAACTTCGGGACTCCAGAGTTCCGAGGTAAAACCAAAAAGGGACCTCGAGACTCTGGGACTCTAGAGTTCTGAGGTAAAACCAAAAAGGGACCTCGGGACTCCAGGACTCCGGAGTTACGAGGTAAAACCACAAAGGGACCTCGGGACTTCGGGACTTTGGAGGTCTGAGGTAAAACCACAAAGGGACCTCGGGACTCCAGGGTTCGAGGTCAACACCAAAAAAAGAAGAAAAAAGGGGGTCCATATTTTGACTCAAGGAAACCAAATGGGGAAACAAAAATGCTAGGCATAACAAATGGCGACTGTCTGGGAAAAATGACTATAGGCAATTTAGAATTTTAGAATCTCTAGTTAACCTGATACGTAAGGCTATTATCATTCAAAAGGATGCATAATAATTTTAAGATGAATAAGTGATTTGAACAAACAACCAAGATGAGAAATAGACATGATGAACTCTTAAGTGTGTGCGTATGATTTATTACTCCATCATTTCAATAATGTAGATAGGCAGAGGAAACTAGGCACAAGTTACATAGGTGAAGTCATTAATCATGTTTCATGCAAGGTTATCCTGGGCATAGCTCTGCTACCAACTAGGCGTCTATAGCCTTGACAGAGATACCTCTGGCCTCCGTCAAGCAGTGCTCCACTGCCAGCTAGACATCCATAGCCCTAATGGAGGTTACTTGAAACACCCATTTGAGTTGCTTAAGAAGATCATTTCTCTCACTTTTTTTTTTCTCTTCTTCTCTCTTTTTTATTTTGATAGAATATTATAGGATATAGAGATTTATAGGATATAGAGAATGACTTCTTTCTTCAATAATCTCTCAAGCAACTTCCAAACATTGAAGTTTGATGACTGGGTTGGAAGCCACGATGGATAACATGAAACACCTTGACTTCAGATTTTTCACTTGATACTCAGTTTACCTGCTATCTCACAAAACCTTTCTGATGTATCTTAATGTGACGTTAGTGCTAAGTTTATCAAGCTAGCCTTTTCCAAATTGAAAGTCAAAAACTCGTATCATATTTAAATGATTATATACCACTTTGAATGAGTATAGACAAAGGTTTCAAACTCAACCAAATGACAATGAAAATATAAATAGCAGAGAGTCAAAGTCTCTCAGAAATTGGAAAGATGTTATACAAAGGATACCTACTTCCCTTCAGAATCTTCAAGAACAAAACATATATCCCAACTCAACAAACAGAAGAACAAACAAGCAAGGAAAACAAAAACAAAAGGAATCACACAACAAGGCCCAATGAAGCAAAACCAAAAAGAAAAACAACTAACTACTATATACAATAGGTCAAGCTTTATTAAGGATTTAAACAAAGTAGTGCTTGAGAAACTAACCATTGACGGGAAATGGTACTAGTTCTTCAGTCAATGAGCTCAACCTAAAAGTGTTCTCACCTAGAATTTTAGCTATTTGCTAAGGACCTAGCCACAACCTTTCAAACTTGTGATGATCACCTTTCTTTTCCTTGGCCTTGTCCCATAACAAGACTAGGTCAGAGATCGGAAAAGCTTTCACCTTAGCTCTTTTATCAAACCATCACTTAACAACGGCTTGATGCTTGGCAAAGTGTTGTAGCATGTTAATTCTTTTTTCATCAAGCCTTAACAAGTTTAAGAGGTGAACCTCTACCTGATCCTCAATGTCAAGTTCTTTCATTAATTGGAGGACCGGTATTTGCAAGTTAATTGGGAAAACAGGAGTCTGGCCATAGATAAGGTAGTATGGAGAAGTTCCCAGGGCAACTTTTATTCTGGTTCGATCAACCCACAAGGCATATCTCAGTTGATTATGCCAATCCCTGGGGTTTTTCTCGAGTAGCTTCTTGATGACATCTAGGATATTCTTGTTTGTGGATTCAGCTACCCCATTACCTTGCGGGTAATAGTTGGATGAAAATTTCAATATCACTTTATATTGGTATGACCATTGCATCAACTGCGTGGAAGTAAAAGCAGGACCATTATCACATACCAGAGCGAACAACATACCAAACCTGGTGACGATATGCTCTTCAATAAATTTCAAGACTACCTCAGTAGTAGTATTGCGGCAGGCTATGGCTTCCGTCCACCAGGTACAATAATTTGTTGCTGTAAGAATAAACTTATGTCCTGCAGATGAATTAGGGTTAATAACTCCTACAAAATCCAGGGCCCATTGAGCAAAAGGTCTTACCTCAAACACTGGTTGGAGAGGCATAGCAAGATTTCTTTCTTTGGAGGTTGCAGTTTGACAGGTATGGCAATGTCGGATATGTTCATGAGTATCCTTAAATATGCTAGGCCAATAATATCCAGCCTTCAAAATTTGATGTGCAGTGGCATCAACTGACCCATGACCAGTACCATATTTCCCATGAAATTCCTCAATCATATTATAAGCTTCTTGATGATCAAGGCACCGAAGGTAAATACCCTCATAATTTTTTTCTGTAGAGTGCCGAATCCTTGATCATATAATTAGCACTCTTGAGCCTTAATGCTCGTCTTTGCATAGTTGTCAATCCCTCAGGACACCTATTATTCAACAATACAAATACCAAATCTGTGTACCAAGGGTCCTAAGTAAATGACTTCAATGTATATTGTTGGCACTGGATTTGAGGGATGTCGGTCGCCATGGCCTGAGATAATCCTTGGCCTCAGACTAATTTCATTGGATGCATCTCTACGTCAAATTCTTTCAATATTGCCATCCATTTCCCTCTTCATTCTCCAAGTTCAGACTGCATGAGTAGTGACTTTACTGCTTGGTTAGGAACAATCGCATATATTTTACTCCTCAGGATGTAATGTCTAAACTTCTTGACTGCTCTTACTAATGCAAAGGTTTGTTTTTCAAGAGCAGAATATCTAACCTCAGTGCTTTTTAAAGGAGAACTCATAAATGCAATAGGTTTCTCATCTCCAGCTTGCCTCTGCATCAAAACAACTGCCCCAAAGTGTAGCGAAGCAAAAGATTATATGTAAAACGACAATGTGTAATTTGGGCTAGTTAGTACAGGAGCTTCAGTGATGGATTTCTTGATCTGGGTGAAAGCCTCTTTTGCTTCAGTTGTCCACTCGACCTTAGCATCCTTCTTCATAATTTCATTCAAAGGCTTGACTATTTCTGCAAACCCAATAATGAATTTTCTCACAAAATTGATCTTTTCGAAGAAAGATCTCAACTCTTTTTTACTGCCGGGCATTTGTAATTTTAATAATGCTTCTACCCAATCTAGGTCTATAGAGATCCCCCTCTCAGAAATTACATGGCCAAGTAGCTTTCCTTTAGCCACTCCAAACACACATTTCTTGGGATTAAGGGAAATCCCATATCTCCTACACCTCTCTAATACCTTTATGAGGTGGTCTAGGTGATCTTCTCCAATCTTAGAAAATATCATCAAATCATCCATATAAATAATAATGCATTTTCCAATAAGTTCTTTGAATGCTGTGTCCATCATTTGCTGGAAGGTTGCCCCAGCATCAATCAATCCAAATGGCATTCTTTTATACGCATATATTCCCCACTTCATTGTAAATGTTGTCTTCATATGATCTTCATAATTTACCAACACCTGGTTATATCCTGAATAATCGTCTAGAAACAACATCATTTGTGAACCATTCACAATTTGTAATACTTCATCCAAAGAAGGGAGTGGGTAATTATCTTTCTCAGAAGCTTTGTTGAGATTGCAAAAATCCACGCAAAGCCATATTTCTCCATTCTTTTTCCGTATTGGTACCAAATTAGCAACCCAAGTAGAATGTCATACTAGAAAAATTATCTTAGCGGAAAGTAGCTTTTGCACTTCCTTGAAGATCAAAGGTTCTATCAGTGCATTGACCAAACGTTATTTTTGCCTGAATGGTTTTATGTTAGGTTTTAGGGGAATCACATGGGTGATAATTGTTGTATTGAATGTCTTTAAATCTTCATACCCCCATGCTATTACATCAATGAATTCTTTCAAGATCTCTATCAGTTTTTCTCTTTTGCTTTGAGTGCAAATCTTCCAAATATAAACAATTTTCTCTTGTCCTTCCAGACCAATATTATGAGGCTCATATTTTTCAGCATCTGAATCAATTGTTAATCTCTCTTTTACTCTCGCCTCCAAATCGAAAAGTCTCTCCAAGGTGACCATCCCTTTAAGAATAACATTGGTTGGTAAATCCAAAATATCCACATTACCTTCGTTATTGAAATCATCCAATTTATCTTCCTCATAAAAAATTTGATCTTCAAAAGCCCCCGAATTGGCGAGAAAAGCTAAGATATGGGCATCATCCAGGAAAACTTGGAAATGTTTGATATTATCAGGCACACCAGGTGTAGAGATTAATTCCACTGAGAACTTCTTTAAAGGGGATTGGCTTACTGGTTCTAATGTACTAGCAGCTACAACCAACGCATCGGGTATTCCGTTTACTTTCCTAGGTACCAATTGAATGTCAAAATCCTCGAAATCTTCAATCAGATCCCACACTCTATTCTGATATGCCGCTAACCTCTTGTCATGGCATGCATATTGGCTTCACACTTGTTTAACCACCAACTCTGAATCTCCTTGCACCTTTAAACACTTTGCTCCTTTCTTATGAGCGAAAAGTAATCCTCTAATTAAAGCTTCGTACTCCGTTACATTATTAGTACAAGGGAATTGAAGTCAGTAAGAAGCCAAAAGGGTTTTCCCTTTTGGGTTGGTTAACTCTATGCCTGCTTCGCTGCCTTGTTTGGATCTTGACCCATCAAACTTTAAAAACCATATTTCATCTTTTGGTCTCTTCATATTTTTCACCTTTGGGTCAATGCTGAGGTTAGTGCTTAGAGAGGACCGTTGCTTCTCAAGCTCAAGACTTTGTGACAATTGAGTTTGTTCAATCCTTGGTTGTATAAGCACTTCAATTGTATTTGAAACAACCTCCTATTTAGATTGAGGTTGAAATTTGGATTGTGTTTCTTCCTTCTTAGGCTCTAGAGGAACATCTCCCTCTTCATTTTTAACAACCTTAACCGCAAGAACCTCGTGGTTGTATTATTTAGGTAAGGTAATCTTGTCTATGGGCTCGATTGTCTAGGACTCTAATTCGGCACCTTGAACTTCCCCCCATATTGTTGGTATGATCATCTTCTTCAAATGGAACCAAATTCATCAACTTTGTGATCTCATTCTAACATGGGATACACGAAACTTCTGAGTGTTCCTCATGGTGTATCCGACACCACTTCGGTAGAAGCAACTCTTGTATTTTCATAGTATTTCCTAATAAGCACATTCCTTGTTGTACTGGTGTAATGAACTCTTTCACTTGCCCTCTATATGCGGTCTTGTTGGTTTGAAATGGTTGAAGCGGGGTTGGTGTAGAGAAAGTAAGAATCTCATTGACTCTGTAAACCCCTGGGCTTACCTTAGCAAATGCCGCTTCATTAAGAGCACCATAGTCCGTGACCAATTTCTTCAATTTAGGCTCACTATCAATTCGGATTTGGTTGCTCACCCCCTTCCAAGGAAGCCATAAGTACGTAAAACAAGTTGAGAAATATCCTCCCAATGTCCTGGACCAATCTCTACTAAGGAGCATCCCATATACTTCTGGAATATCCACCACTTGAATGTCAATATAGCGAGATATTCAAGGATCAATGCCCAAATGGATGTATACATCTTTCAATTCTCCAATGACATTAACCTCTGTTTTGTCTAATTGTACTACCTTACTATTCACACGTAATGGTTGAAGTTCAAGTTTTTGGCATATAGAGTAAGGCATTACGTTTCCTGAAGCTCCTAAGTCCACCAAACAGTTATGTAAATTCTTCCCACATATCTTCAAACTTAGTAAAAATGGTGGATTTTCTATTGCATCATTACTAACGTTAGCATTAACTTCATTAAAATCCACCATCTTAACCTCATTACTCTATGATTCTAACATTTCCAATTTCCTAAGGAGAGCCTTCTTCTGTTCAGGGCAATATCTCAGTACTTCCATTAAGGACATAGTAGTGTGAATCCTTTCCATCTCTTTGGTAACATCAAATGATCCTTTTAGAACATAATCTTTCCCCTGAACTTGTCTAGGGCGTTTTACTTGGAAAGCTTGAGGTGGACGAGGATTGTTGCTCGCATTGGCGTTTGAAGGTACAAACCTGCCTGTCGGGGGAGGTGGCTCTGTTAATGGAGCCTTGCCTTGACTTCTAAGATTATAGTTGTTCCTGGTTTGAAAGGCTTGAGCATCGTATACGCATGGTTCACCATCAACTTCAGCCTGAAACTCTTTACACAGAAAAGTATCAACCAACATGGTAGCATTAACCTTATTAGGTTCATCATTGGAACAATCTTTGGGTTGAGAGTCATCTTGAGCAATTCTTATGATTTTCTTAAACTGTGCACAATTAACCTTAGAATGGGAAGCTGTGTCATGCAACCTGCACCAATTTGTTAGTAGATTCATATCATCAAGGTTAACACTTTGTGTGTGGTTTGGGTTATCCCGTGCATCTGGGTGGTCGTGGTTCACCCCACCATTATTCGGACCCATATTCCACTGCCTATTATAAGGTTTATTATTGTACCTTTGATTTTGGTTTTGGTTATTGTAGTTTCACTGATTATTATATGATTGAGATTGATTATACCCTCCTGGTGGATTCATCTTTAGCTGGCTCAATTCTGAAGTAACCTGCAAGATCATTTTCTTCAAGGCTTCTACTTCAGCGGATATATGGGATCCTTGATTCTCAGGTGCCGTAGTTGGAAGTTGGTTTGTTGAATTCATATTGTCAAATTGTTGATTTCTGGCTTGCGGCTGACCAACGTACTGTGTTTGAGTGGGAATGGTATTGGTACCATTTTGCCAAGTCGATGCTTGAGCTGCAAACTATTGACTTGCTTGTGGTTGGGGTGCATAAATTGGCACGAGGTTCATTGTTGGGGTACCTATAGGTAGAGATGAAGGTACACCTGGGAGTTGATTGTAATTTCCTTGATTCACCCCTATGGGTAAATTGTATCCGATCCCTCTTGGGGTTTGATTCAACTCCTGGTTCATGCTAATTGCTAATGTGAAGACTTTTGCTAAGGCATCCCTTTGATCTTGAGGAACACTCTTTTTAATGAACATAGCAGTCCAAGAGTCAATAGCTCTTAGATATGAGTTGATGGCTATGTTAGGCGCTACCTGGTATGGGGCTTGCAACCTCTTGAATGCCCTTTGGAAGCTGGTGTTAAAAGTTGTTAATGGCTCATTCGGCAATTTCTTAAGAGAAGCAAACTGATGGTATAATGTCTCGGGGTCTATGTACACTCAGAATTGATCAATGAAGGCCTTCTCCAAAAGATCCCAACCTGTGATGGAGTTTGTAGGTAGGGTTAAGTACCAATTGTACTCATTCTCCCCAAGTGAATATGGGAAGAGTCTACATACTACATCTTGGTGTTCAATATAATTACGAACAACTGCATCTTTGAATGCTTCAATATGTTCATCAACTGTTTGTCCGCCTAAATAGTAAAATTTGTTGCAAAATTTTTCAGGGTTTCTAGGTAGGTCATGTATACTCCCTGGTATGGTTCCTAGCGGTGTGGTGTCTTGGTTTAAGTAGACCATTGAAGGTAGTGACAGTGAACATTGAGTTACAAAAGGTGTAGCGATAGGCTAAGGACTGGGGATCAGTTGATCTCTTATGTTGGGTATGGATGACTATACTGGTGAGGACATTGAGGGTTGTTTCTTAGCTTTGTTCTTCTTCCTCCTAGTGGTAGGTTCTAATTCAACTAAGTCAGATGGTGAAGAACCACTCCTTAGGACTCGGTGGAATCTCTCAAGAGAAAAGATGATATACGATCTAGCTTAGTACCTCAATTATTTGGTTGAGGAGGTGGTTGAAGATTTTCTCGTGGGTTCACCTGAGGATTGAGTTGTCTTTGTGACTCTTCTTCTATACTTATAGCCTTTTGTCTCTCATTATCTAAGACTTGTCGTACTTGTAACCAATGGTTGTAATTTCTCGTATTGTCCCAAGCAAAGTTGTATAATTGAGTAAGAATGTCGTCTTGCTGGTTGTTGAGGTCAGGTTGGGTAAAGGGCATCAATCCATCTCCTGGAAGTACCATATGCGGTTCACCTATGAGGGGTTTAGTCTATGGCCCTCCTTTTAGCACCAGTTTCTATTGACATGCATTTTGACACACCCACCAATAGTCAGGTAGTTTATGCAAACACTCACCACCTCTCCTGAAAAGTAACAAGTTTAGAATAACTCACTACCCCAAGTTCTTTGTAGTCGGTTCTCGACGGTGATGGATAGCTCAATGGTTGATGTGGTTATACCTGTAAAGGGGCCTGCTGGTTAGAACTAAATCTCGCTGGTTTATGAACAATTGCACTTCCTCTTTTTTTGTATTTTATGATTTAAGATTCTCTGGGGAAATAAAATGCAAAGCATAAGGGAAACAAGAAAATAACTATAAAGATCAATACAATGACAACTTAATAAACTATTCAATTAGTTCCTTGCAATTCGAGCAATTATCAGATATTATCCAAGTTAGCATTCAACAACAGACTTCCATAAAACCTGCAAAATCATCAATTTCACAAATCTGTGGACATAGAATCATCAACAATATGGCCTATCATAGTAATTCCCATACACCACTGACGTGCACAATATGGTTCATATCATAATAGACAAAAATATTACCACGTTGCTAACTCAAAATAATAATGTTACAGATTACACAGAACAATTTGGTAGAATATAGATGTAAATCAGACAATCTACAAGCTGCTTTTCATATTAATCTCCATGAATGTATAACAAAAATAACTCAAACTAATTAACATTTTGCAAAAATATCTAAAAATCTCTAAGTAGGCCACAAATCATCAATTTGGGACCCTTACAAATGAATTCAACTTCTCAATTTATAGAAGTTTTTTCACCCTATTATTTAGGAAATAACTCTACCCTAAATTAAGAACTAAAATTAGGAGTTGCAGTTAACTTGCAAGTTTCTGCCTGGACACTCCACTTAACAACTACAAAACGGATGCTACATGAGCATTACAAAAACCATGCTGGGTGAGCCACATTTTCGTAACCATGTAGGATTTCTTTCAAAATTGGGACTTGAGTAGGAGGAGTAGTTTTAAAATAAAAAAAAAGATTTGCTATCTTTAGCAATTCTGTGCCTATCCTTTATTTCTTGGTAAATGCCTTATAATTTTCAATTATACATGCAACTACTTGGATTGGCGGATTGGCTACATGCTTAATTCTAAATTTATATTTCTTCAAAGCCTCATCTACATGTGCTCCTTGTTCCTCTAACTCCTTTACTATATCCACCACCTCTTGACACTGAGTAATCAGCTGTGTGTATCTATCCATAAGGGAAACATCGAACTGGGCGACAGGTCCTAAGTTTTGTGCCTCATATGCATCCCATTGATTCAAAACTTGCTGTTGGTCCATTATTCCAGTATCAGCTATTCTGAGGCCAAAAGGCCCTAGTATATTTGTTACAAAGTTCTCATATGACAAAATCTCTCTGAGAAGAGGGTCCCGAATATTAGTCATCTCCTTGACATACTGCTGATACATCTCTACTTTCAGCTCCAAAATGTATATGTAGGATTGTAAATTCTCACAACTATCCCCTCCTAAGAGGTCTTCTTTTATTATCAGCTCTTCTCCTAACCGTAGTATCCATTTCAAAATTCAGAGCTGTTTATTAAAGGTGTTCTCCTTCTGTTCCCATTGTGTGGAACAGGTTGCCAAAGCTCGACCTGCTTGTATCGCTTTACGGTATATTTCCATTATATTCTGTAGAAACAATCTAATCTTGTCTGCATTCACTTGAGTCCACGATTTGGAGGCCGCAGCTACTCGTCTCACCTCCAATAGTGCCTTTACATCTCCTTCTCACAATGATGAGGTTGAAGGTAGGCCGTCTGTCCTACACGAGTCCAAAGGTTTACACATTTCTACCAAGAGGTGTTTATAC
Source organism: Cryptomeria japonica (assembly GCF_030272615.1). Lineage (NCBI taxonomy): Eukaryota > Viridiplantae > Streptophyta > Pinopsida > Cupressales > Cupressaceae > Cryptomeria > Cryptomeria japonica. Next base: position 28,409,577 of record NC_081413.1, read on the forward strand.
TGCCCAAGCTACGCTTTAAGTTCCATATTTGAGCTATGCTCCTTTTCCACGTGCCCTCTGACAACGCTTGTGGCTAGTTCCAAGGTATCAAACTCTCCCCACTTGGTCTACTTACCTAGGTTTATCTGTGATACTTGGTATTTGGGAGAAGCTTGTCCCTCGGCCTGCGATGGCACTGCCACATCTGCAATCACTTCACCAGAACTAGTTTTCGACAGGTGATGAACCATCTTTAACTTCTTAACGTTTGGTGGTTCTTCGGTGATTGGTTGTTGTAGAGTAACCTTGGGGAGCTCTGCTTTTCTCTTTTTCTTTCCAAAGGTAAACTCTAACCATTCTAGTATATCTTCAGCCTTATCACCTTGATGTGATGCAATATCTGTAGATATAACATGCACCTCTGCCTACTCCTCTACTTCATCTCTTGCTTCAGCTCCCGTTTGGCTAGGATATTGGAATGATGAAATTTGGCGGGCTAAGTTAGCTTGGAGAGCTTGTTTTTTGTGTAACTCTCCTAGCTTACCACTGACCTCCTCATTGAATGCCATTTCTTCATCACCTAGCTCCATCTCTGCTTGCCCAGCTTCTATATCTTTAAGCAATTCTTCTTGGTCTTGAGGAGTTAGAATCAACCTTCCATTTAGGATGTCCTCTACTTCACCTCCTTCTTGTTCACTCCTTAGAGGCTATTGTTGGTCGAGATCCTCTTCCTCTTGGTTAGAGTTAGACTTGACGTTTCTAGTTTTCACTTCCTCTGTAGTGGATGTAAAACCTTGCACTTCGGGATGCCGTGTGGATACATTAACTAAGGGTGGTGCGGGAGTAGTGGTGCCCAAAGCACTTGTTGTACCTGTGGAAGGTGGCTGAGCAGGTACCTCCTCGGTGGCTTCTAGGTTCTCTTCCTATTCTTGAGTATCCTCTCCTTCAGTGTGGCCTATAGCAGTCCTTGGTGGGAGAACTCTGGCAAGTGGAACCGCGCCTAGCCCATCGGTCACCCCTAGGTCTGCAGCCTTCTTTAGTAGTTCAGACTCCTTCATCTTTTCTTGGAGTTTCTTCAACAAGTCCTCCGTGCTTTCTTGAGGCTTGTCTTCCTCATCTGGGTCAGTGGAGGTATTCTGCCTTGAAGCCGACCTTGTCTTTCAGCCATATTCTTTATGGCCTCTTGACTGAGGTACCCCTGAGGTGGATTCCTTTTTCTTTGTTTTTGATGCACTAGGCCTTACCCTCTAGCTTAACCATTGTTTAGTCCTATTGATGACTATCTGGGAGACCTTCTCCATATCTGTATCCTCACATGCAGACCATTTTATTGGGGAGAGGGGCTTCTTGTCTATTCTTGATTCCTTATAAATTGGATCGAGTAACTCTCCATCATCCCTCAGGTCTTTAGGGAGCTTAGTCTCAATACCAAAGTCTCTAACCTGCAACACAGACAACCTGTTATAGTTCTTCTCCCTGACCTCAAAACTGTCCTGCAAGTTGGCCCAAAAGTCTTCCAAGCTGGGCCTATGCCCCTCATAGGCCTTAGGCATAGCTTGCTTAAGTTTCCCATAGGGATCATAAAATTCCCTAGTATGATTATATTCTTTTAGGTTCAAATCCTGAAGCTCTTGATTGGCCAATTTTGCCAGTTGTATTTTAGAACAGGCGAAATAACCAATGGACACCGAGAAGTCAATACATGTTTTGTGTTTTGAAGATAGCAGTGACTGGAGACCAAGAAGTTGTCTTACATACTCTAGTAGGATTACCCTATCGTTACAATAATGAGGCAACAACATTGGATTCCCTGTGAATCCACTAAGTTTGATGTAAGTGGAGCGTGGGTCTTGGATGAACCAACATGCCCACTCCCGGATGATAGCCATGGCTTTTGGGCTTATTCGATATCTTGCATCTCCAGTCAACTTAATGATTGTAGGGAAGATGAAGGCATCGTTAACCCTCTTGAAGTGTGTCTTTGCATTGGTTAGAGTGAGCTGGGAATAATATTCCCATATCTTATTCTGTGCCTCCCTCTCTCCTAACTGCCCTTCTACCTGTAGGCCTAGAAATGTTCCTGCTTTGGCAGCTACCCAAATGACATAGGACATGAAAAACAACTTCTGGATATTCTGCACCTCCTTCATTTGCTTACAAATATTGTCAGACAGGATTTGTGGCCAATCAAAATATTGCTTCCCTTTCAATATGGTACTCATAAACTGGAACATCCAGGGGTGGAAATGCTTGCAGTTAGGCTTGCCAAAGGCCCTGCTGAGCATAATAATCAAGTCCCTTTGAGGCTCTTTGAAGTCCGCCCTCAGGACCTCTATAGCTTTGAGCCCTATTTTTCTCTCCTTTTCCAGCTAGTTGGTATTCATGTGTCTTTTGCTGGCTGATACCTTCTTGTTCCATATTTTCAAGGCCTCTTCTCCTGTTAGTAAGAATGCCTCTTCCCTAGTTGGGATTCCGAAGACAAACCCCAACATATCCGGTGACAAGTCAATAACAATATTTCGCTGTGCATCAATGCATTTTATGGTCCCTAGATTGTAGAATGGAGCGATGGTCATTATAAATTCTGGTGCTTGTAGCAACTGTGGGAATATAGTAGCTTCCACAAGACCAGACCTCTTGATCCTTCGGTGGAGAGCATCTAGGTTGGGTTTATCCAATTGGGTTCCAATATCCCCAATTTCTATGTGACCCACTTCAGTGTTTGTGACCCATTTGATTTGATCATCCAGCTTCGAAACATGGACATGTCCCTAATATTGGTATTTCATGGTGGCTGGAAGTCTGTCAATTTCTTTGCCTCTCTTGTTGGTGGATGAGTCCATCTAACCACTGGAACCTGCAGGCAAAACACAAATTTTAGTGCTCAATACTAAACATAAATCTTGATCCACTTCGGGACTTCGGGGTCTCGGGGTCAATACAAAGGAAGAAGGCTTGTAACTCCAGGGATCTGGGGTTCCATGGTGGAGTCTATAAAAACCTTCCTGGAACTCTGGGGATCCAGGCTGGAAATTTGGGGTGATCCGGAACTCCAGGGATCCGGGGTGAAATGGATAGCGAAACCTGGAACTCCGGGGATCCAAGGTTATGAGGTGGAATGACAAGTGAAACACAGAACTCCAGGGATCTAGGGTTTCGGGGTGGAATGAAATCGAAACTCGGAACTCCAGGGATCCAGGGTTCCAGGGTGGAAAGCTAGGGCACGCCCAAAAACTAAACACAAAATGAAAACTAAAACATGAAAATACATCTAATCTAGAAAAACACAAGGAGAGAAAATTCACCAACCTGGTGAATCGAAAAATCGAACAAATGCCAAGAGAGAGAGCTCAAGAGTTCGGAGGTTTGCAACTTGGAGCTAGGGAGGAGAAGGTCTGAATGCACAAATGAACTCAAAAAGTTCATTATCTCCTATATGTTGGCATTTTTGAGGTTTATATTGTTATTGTCATTGATGGACACACACTTGCATTGAGATCCCCTTTATATGTATGAGCTAGAGCTCAACCGATATCTATTCCAACCGGTATGTTGTATTCTAGTCTTTAGACTATTAGTGATTTTGCAGAATGTGTTTCCCAGTCTGAAGTGTCATGTCAACCCCAAGCGGTTCATAGATCTCAGGTGGTACGAGAGAGTAAAGCGGCATAACACATTCTTACCAGTCTTCATTTTTGTCAAACCGACAATCGATATTTTGTATGAACCGGTAATACTCTATGATGAGTTACCAATCCACTGATTGTTTGATGGTGCCGACACAGTGATGATGCTTCTTGTCTCGTGTCACTAAGTATGTCTAGATTCATTGAACCTAGGAAATTGAAATGTAATCCTATTGGACCAACATGAAATTAGATTCCTTCATAAGGACATCATGTCTAGGGTTCTAGGTTGTTGTTGAAAGTTTTTGTTTGTGCTAAGATTTAAGGTGGTTGATGAGTTGTTGTAAGAGCAATCTTATCGGAGAAGATCATGTTGTAACTGAGTGAGAGATAGAGAAAACTGAAGTAATGATGGAATGCATTAGCTGTGAGCTATATTGGATCTAACCAAGCAATCTGTGCTATCTGATAGATCACACACTTGTTGATTACTCACCTCTTTGACAAGTCTATAGCCCTTAACCGGGTAGTCTCAGAGCAGCCTTTGTAAAATCCTCTAACAAGGTGGTTCACCTTTGTGAATCTAAAATCCTCTAGCAAGGTAGTCCTTGATCAGACTTATCTCCTAACAGAGATTGAGATTCCTAACAGGATCTGTTCCGGTGAAGAACATTGTAAGACCTTAACCGGTCTGACCTTAACCAGTCTGGTTTTTATTCTACAGATAGTGACTTGTGAGTTCCATCTCACTGTGGTTTTTTCCATTTGGGTTTCCACATCAAATAGAAGAAGGAAGAAGTAGACAAGGTAGCAGAAGAAATGAAGAGCACACAGATGAAGACTCTGAAGGCAACTGAGAGTCAAGCCAAACCGACTGATATCTCTAGTCCTATCGATCTCTAGTCTGCAAGTGAGTCAGAGCTTATGCAAAGCATCAAGGTTGCTCAAGAGCACCTTGAGATCATTCACGGGAAAAAGGAGAAAGACATAATTTAGGCGGCTGTAGACACCCTTACCAGTTTGATCCCTAGTACCAATCTTCCTAACACTGAATCATCACTAGCACAACTCAAACTACTATGTACTGTAGTGGATGATCAGGTGCAGAGCCTGGAAGAAATAGCTGAGGCAAATGTCAAGAAAGAGCATCAAAAGGCTCTTAACATTTCTCTGGTGAAAAAGTTGAATGAGCTCCGGTCTGAACTTCTGAAAGACTAAAAGGATATAAGGGACACTTTGGATGAGGGAAACTTGCTACTAAGCAAAATCTGTTAGCCCCATCTATTTTGCGATGATGTGCTAACTTAGAAGCAAAAGCTTCAAATGGACTTAGAGTCCTACTTGAGCACATTTAAGCCTCCTTATGATTCCTTTGCAACTTATGGGCAAACCGTTCATCAGTTCCAGATCCAGTCAGCCAAAATGGAGCAAGAGATCAGTACACAATCTAGAGATTTTTAGGAGCTACAACTGGTTTTACTTCCACGTCTACAAATTCTTCAGAAGTATTATCTGAACTTGGATGCCTTGATAGTTACGCAGGAGCTGAGCACAGTTGATGCCATGGAGGAACATGTATCCCAGATGCAAACAGAGAAAGAAGTGGCCACCTCCCTACTTGAGTCCTGGTCTCTATCCATGAAACAATTTTTCAGGACTATAAATCAGTTTTTGACAAGTATTATTCATTGTTGTCATAAACTTTTATTATTTCAATATCAAATGGAAACAAGGTTGTTCAGCGGTACTTTGTCATTGTTGGCAAAGGGGGAGAAGTACTCTATCTATTTTGGAGAAGTATAGGGGAGAAGTATCTGGCTTAAAAATTTTGCTATATGCTTTGATATATGCTATATGCTCTGATATCTCAATGTTTATGCTCTGTATGCAAAATTGCTATACATTGTATTGATTAAGGGATAGTGTATATACTTAGGGGGAGCAATTTTGTTAATGGCATGTTTTTGTTGTAAAACACTTAGATGTCAAAATTTTATTTTCCTAAGTGTTGCCATCAATGCCAAAGGAGGAGATTGTTGGCATTTTTTATGTTTATATTGTGATTGTCATTGATGGACACACACTTGCATTGAGATCCCCTTTATATGTATGAGCTAGAGCTCAACCGGTATCTGTTCCAACCGGTATGTTGTATTCTAGTCTTTAGACTATTGGTGATTTTGTAGAATGTGTTTCCTAGTCTGAAGCAACATGTCAACCCCAAGCAGTTCGTAGATCTCAAGCGGTATGAGGGAGCAAAGTGGCATAACACATTCTTACCAGTCTTCATTTTTGTCAAACCGGCAACTGGTATTTTGTATGAACTGGTAATACTCTGTGATGAGTTACCAATCCATCGATTGTTTGATGGTGCCGACACACTGACGGTGCTTCTTGTGTCATGTTACTAAGTATGTCTAGATTCATTGAACCTAGGAAATTGAAATGTAATCCTATTGGACCGACATGAAATCAGATTCCTTCATAAGGACATCATGTCTAGGGTTCTAGGTTGTTGTTGAAAGTTTTTGTTTGTGCTAGGATTTAAGGTGGTTGATGAGTTGTTGTAAGAGTGATCTTATCAAAGAAGATCAAGTTGTAACTAAGTGAGAGATAGAGAAGACTGAAGTAATGCTGGAGTGCATTAGCTGTGAGCTATACTAGATCTAACCAAGCAATCTATGCTATCTGATAGATCACACACTTGTTTATTACTCACCTCTTTGACAAGTCTATAGCCCTTAACCGGGTAGGCTCAGAGTAGCCTTTGTAAAATCCTCGAACAAGGTGGTTCACCTCTGTGAATCTAAAATCCTCTAGCAAGGTAGTCCTTGATCAGACTTATCTCCTAATAGAGATTGAGATTCCTAACAGGATGTGTTCTGGTGAAGAACATTGTAAGACCTTAACTGGTCTGGTTTCTATTCTGCAGATAGTGACTTGTGAGTTCCATCTCACCGTGGTTTTTCCCATTTGGGTTTCCACGTCAAATATCTTGTGTTATGGTTATATTGCTTTTGTGGGTGAATGCTTTATTTGCATTTTGGTTTGCCTGTGTGATAACTGGTCTGTCTGTTAAGCTGTCTTACCGGTTTATCTTTAGACTATTTAAGTGTTTAAGTGTAGTGTTTTTCTGTATACTAATTCACTCCCCCCTCTTAGTATTCATCACTATATATAGCCTCCCAAAACCCTTCCGTATGAAAATCATAAACATGACCCTGAGACTCTGGGGTCCCGAGGTTCTGAGGTCGACAGAAAGGAAAACAAAACTACCTTGGGACTCTAGGACTTTGGAGTTCTGAGGTTGGAACAACAAGGAATCTCGGGACTCCGGGATTCCGGAGTTCCAAGGAAAAACCAAAAAGGGACCTCGGGACTTTGGGACTTCCGAGTTCCGAGGTAAAACCAAAAAGGGACCTCGGGACTCTAGGACTCCGGAGTTCCGAGGTAAAACCACAAAGGGACCTCGGGACTTCGGGACTCCGGAGTTTCGAGGTCGACACCAGGAAAAGAAGAAAAAAGGGGGTCCATATTTTGACTCAAGGAAACCAAATGGGGAAACATATATGCTAGGCATAACAAGTATGTCTTGGTTGGTGTATAATGGGGCATAATTTTTGTGGTATGATGTGTTTGATGGTTTCTCTTGTATGATCCAACAACCTCACATCTACACCATCATCGATGTTTGTAAACCTGTGTCCATTGAGATAACCTATTGTTTGAGAGTCTAGTCCACACATTGGATATTCACAACATCCTAACTTCTATATAGTTAGTGGTGTAGATATTCACAACATCCACATCTACACAATGAGAAATCCCATCCACTTACTTCATTTTGTTTATTCATCTCATTTCATCTATGTATCTTGGAGACTCCAATTCATTCATTCCCCTTCATCATCCTTATCCTTTTTACATCTTTTCATCCACAATCCTCTAGTCCTCTAATCTATTTCAAGAGCACACACGTGTTCTTGGAACCCACACGTCCTCTCGAGGGGGCATACCACTACCTCCTCATCATCCTTCCTCATCTCACCTATACTGGGGCATCATTCTACTAGTCCTTATCCTTTCCATCCACTATATTTTATTCTTCTTTGATATAACATCACTTCATGACGCTATATCAAAGAGGGGAAATAATGTAGACGTTTAAAATTAATGAAATTAATATTTAATCAATTTAAGCCTTTCCACATAATTAATTAATTTAATTGTGTTGATCCCCTTCCTCTTAAGATTAATTAAATCAAATTTAATTAATCTTATCACTATAGTCCTATAATTAATTTATCAATAAATTGATTATTCCCTATTCTTCTTGTAGATAGGAAATGTGGAAATCATCAAAGCAACATGGGAATTTGGCCTAGTTCAATCACAAAAACTCAATTGCAATGATTAATCCTAATTACATTCAATGAAAACATGAAAACAAGACATTCAAAATGAAAACTAAGCAAACCAAATGCAGATGTCTCCTTCATGTGGCTCCATTGTCCTTCTTTCTCCTTCAAATAGCTTTGTTTTGTGGATCTCACCTTCAAGTGCATGAGTATAATGTGAAAGCAAGACGACAACATAAGGGTACTAGAAGCGTGATTGATTCGACTAGGGACCTTGATTGAAGAAATTCATCCAATTTATAGACAAATTGGAGAAAAGACAAGATTAGCATGAATTTGATTCAAATGGAAATTGCAAATCAAGAATGACAAACATGACAAAATTATGACAAATTTGCACTTTCTATGCAAAATTGATTGATTGATAATTTTGACAAAGTTATGACAAATTTCTATGTCAAAATTGATTGATTGACAATTATGACAAATTATGACAAATTTGGTATGTCATTCCTGTAGCGTAGAAATTAGGATTCATCACAAGATAAGTAGATCAATCAAAACGCAAGACATGATAACTTAATCATAAGAACACTCATTGAAATGAACCTAATTCCAAAGCACATTCAATGGAGGTATGAAAACAAAGCATTCAAAATGAAAGATTATGCAAACCAAATGCAGAATTGAATGCTCCTTCCATGCGGCTCCATTGTTGTTCTTTCCTCTTCAATGGGTTTGTGGATCTCACCTACAAGTGCTCACACAATTGAAAGCAAGATTGATGAAAAGCTCAAGAGTACTAGAAGCATAAGTTCATTAGTCTGATAGGAATTAGGATTCAAGAATCAAGGGTCAAGGGATTTAAGATTGAAGAAAATCATCCAATTTATAGACAAATTAGAGAAAAAGACAAGATTAGCATGACATTGATATTTTGGCAATTGATTTCGAAAATGGCACAATTGAGTGGAAAGAGGAAGGTTATGACACCTTCTATGTCATGAATTATGACATATTGCCAATGCAAAACTTAGATGACTAGAACCCTATGACATCTTGCTATGCCAAGAGTATGACGCATGAAGCATAAAAATAGGGAGCACTAAAGACAAGTTAATTAGGTGGAAATTGCAATTAGGAAATTAGAAAATAGGTGGAAATTAGGAATTAGGAAATAATGAAATTAGGAATTAAGAAATGATGAAATTAGAAATTAGTGAATTAATCAATAATTTTTCATTTATTAATTAATTCACTCACAAAGAGGCATAATTAGCCAATTAAATGAATATTTAATTGTAATGAGAAAACTTAGGATAAATAAGTAATTTATTAATCCTAAAGGAAGAAATGATGCACAAGGTTAAATGATTAAATCATGAAACCCTAGAAGGTGAATTAACAATGCGAGGATGACAATTAGGTCCTGATTGAAGATAATTAATGTCGATCATGATTTTGGATTGATAAATGACCAATGTGATAAACAATTTGATTGAGAAAATGCGCCAATTGACGAGGAACAATGACAAATTGATCCAAATTGACACAATTGAGACAGATAACGATCGATGACGAATTGATCGCAATATGACAAGATTGACAAGGACAAAGATCGACCAAAATCATGACTGAAGGTTGTTGTCGACAAGACCAAATTCGAAGGCAAGATGATAGAAGAATGACTCGATGCTCACAAATGATAAAAACCAAGTGCGTGACATAGGAGAAATGTTAATGCGACGCAAAAACCTAAAATGAGGCAATGCGCAAATGTTAAAGTATGATTCCGCAAGCGTTGACCATTTTTAGGTGTCTACAATTCCCATGAAATTAGGAGAAATATAGGAGAAAATTGAAATTAGATGAATGAGAAATTAGGAAATTAGGAATTAGGAAAATTAGAAAATGAGGAAATTAGGAATTAAGTGAATTAATTAACAATTTTTCATTTATTAATTAATTCACAAAGAGGGAGGAATTAGTTAGCCAATTAAATAAACATTTAATTGTGACAAGAAGACTTAGGATAAATAAATAAATTATTTAACCTAGAGGGAGAAATGACAAACAAGGTTAAATGAATAAATCATGAAACCCTAGAAGATGAATTAGAAATGCAAAGATGACAATTAGATCTTGATTGAAGGATCGATTTGATCATGATTATGACTTGATAAAAGAGCAATGCAGATAAATGATTTGGTTGATAAATGCGCCAATTGACGAGGAACAATGACTAATTGATCCAAATTGACATGATTGAGAAAGACGACGATCGATGACAAATCAATCGCAAAATGACAAAATTGACAAGAAGACAAGGATCGATGACAAAATAGATTGCAAAATGACAAGATTGAAAATGATCACGATCGATGACAAATCGATCGCAAGATGACAAGATTGAAAATGACAATGATCAATGACAAATCGTTCGCATGATGATAAGATTGAAAATGACAACGATCGATGACAAATCGATCGCAAGATGACAAGATTGACTAGAGGACAAGGATCGATGACGAATCGATCGCATGATGATAAGATTGAAAATGACAATGATCGATGACAAATCGATCGCAAGATGACAAGATTGATAAGAGGACAAAACCCTAATTAGGATTGATGATGTCCAAAATGAAATCGAATCAAAATCATGATTGAAGATTGCTATCGACAAGACCAAATTTGAAAGTGAGACAAATGAGGAATGCGGAAGAAAGACTCGATGCTCGCAAATGATAAAGACCAAGTGCAAATCATAGGAGAAATGTTAATGTGACGCAAAAACCCTAAAATAAGGCAATGCACAAATGTTAAATTATGATTCCGCAAGCGTTGACCAGTTTTAGACGTCTACACTTCTATTTCATTCCAATCATTATATCTTCAAAACCTTGATTAGTTAATTAATTTTAGTTAACTAAGCTAATCATGTGATTCCTATAAATCACTTTTCCTAATCCTATCATCTAGCCTAATTAATCCTACTTATCTTTCCTCCAATTTAATATTCCTCAACTCACTATCTCTCCTCGTGTCACATCCTCCTAACTTTCCCACTTGCACTCTAATCCCTCATTAACCCACCTAATTAGTACCCTTAATCACTTGGACATTCCTAATCATGGGTCAACTTTTTTCCATAAATGGCTTTCCCATCTTATACTCCAACCTTAAATGCTACCCACTTATGGAATATCTCTTGAATCCCACACCTTGTCCTCTCAATCCTCTCCCACCTTCTTTCAATCCTAGCCCTCCATTTCAAAACAATCTTGGGGTTGAAGGGAGAATGTTGGGACAGGATACTAGAGATCTTGGTTAGGGCTATTACTACCAATAAGAATTAATTCTCTGTAGTATTTTTAACACTCTTGATATAAACAAAATTATGTTACAAGATAAATTAGAATCTTGTATTTGAAAATAAAAATCCTTTCTTTTTAGGTTTTAATGTTTAGCTAACACCTTTAAGTTGAGGCTGAAAATTTCCTCATCAATGTAACAATTTTTTTAACTACATATCATGCATCTATAATTTTTTATATAAACTATTGCTAAAAAAATGCATCTATTTTTTTAGCATGAGCTGATGCAAGAAACGTCAAATTGTCACCTTCCAAATTTGCAAATATAATTTTTTAAAGTTTTCCCATTATTGTATATCCATGAAATCATCTACTTGTGAATTGTTTCTAAGAAATTCTCAGCAATAGTCCCTCTTCATGAGGCCATAAGCTAAGTATTGCTTGAAAATTTATTTGACAGATAAAATATCTAAAACAATGACAACTTAAATCAAATAAAATAAATATAATATATTATAAAAGATATCTACATGATAGTATACAGGTACCTTTAATATTAAAAAATTATTTGTAGGTGACCAAAATCTAAAAATAGATTGGAAGTCACAAAGAATGTTAACCCTAAAAATGATACGCCAATTAATAAAGTTCAATTGACCCAAATTGAGCCTACAAAGGGTGTTGATTTTTTATTTTGTTTCATTTCTTGTTGCTTTGTACTTATTCACTATGGGCTTGTAATTGACATAACTCCATATATATTTGTCAAATGGGTTGAATTCTTGTACGATCTAAACATAGAAAAAGAGGAATGTCAGATTCTAGATTACAAAAGACTTTAAAATTTATGATAAATTCAATATTCATACCAAAAGAAAATTGTGTTCTTGAAATTCCCAAGACTAAAAATAGTGCAAAAGAGATTTCTAAGATGTTGCAAAAAAAAAAAGATCAATTTGTGGTGGTCATACAATGTTGATATAATCCTTTCAATCTTGTTTTTCATTCTTTTCCTAATAAACACATGGACTAGGCTAGAATAAAATAAGGTTTTACCTCAAGAATTTTCTTGGCATTCCCTACCATCCCTCTGATGTTAGTGACATCCTTTGATTTTCATGACATCCCTCTAATTTTCTTTTCACTAAAGTTGAAGAAGCCTTGCATGTTTTGTATGATGATGATAACGAGTCTGTGTTCTATTGTTCTCCTCCTCCAAAGACACTTATTGATCCTTCAACTTAATTGTTTCCTAGTGATGGGTCTTTTTTAATTCTCTTTGATTAACTTGCTAATCATCTATTTCTCTCAAAGAGAACTTTTTTCCAAAGAAACCATAATACTTTCTTAATTTTAAAACTATTTGTTAAACATTATACATATTTCCTCATTGTTAGGGTTTTAAGGTAGATAAGAGAAATAAATAATATTAAATTTAATGCAAAATAAGAAAGGAAAAATAACAAAACACAATAACACATAGATTTAACATGGTTCACCCAATGTGGGCTACGTCCACCAGAGAAATAGTGTTAGAATATTTAATATTTACTTGGATTAGGTTTCTTTATTTGTATTTAGTTTGGGATATTCCTTTGGAATCCCTACATGTCATTTGTCCTCTTGTACATGTGTGAGGACAAGTCATTTCTTTTATTTTACTTTATTAGGGAATACTATATTTCTTCCTTATTGGGATTGTGACATATTGCACACACATAGGATGATAGATGGCATCCTTAGACTTGGGAGTTACATTTGCAACTCCTCTCTCACCTCTATATATTTGAGGTGCCTCTCTCATTTCTTCTATGGAAGCATTTCTACACTAAGCTCATTCTCTCTCTCTCTCTCATTGTATTTTCTTTGACTTTATGCCATCTTCATAATCATGGGGGTTTTTTCTTTGCTTTTTCACCCTTACAAATCTCGCGTCTCCTTCTTGGATTATGGTGTGCATGCTCTTGGTTTTGGCTTCTCATTTATATGGTAATATTATACCTTCAAAAAATTGCTCATTGATTAGTTATTTCTTGGTACTTCATGTTATTTTCCTTTCAAATAGTTTTCCACTTCTTTTCTATTATCCAGCAAAGAGAAAATTACAATATGATCTCTTTTGCATTACACAAACACTTATTTATAAGCTTTTTTTTGTAGTTTACAAAGGTTGGCTTATGTACCAAAACCCTAGCTGACTCCTTTATGAAATAATGAGCAATTTTTGGCCCCACAAGAGGGGCTCTGCCCCCCATGCACTCCCCCATCAAATAATTAGGGGATAACATGCAACTGACAAAGTCACCAAAATTTAAGCCCAACAACATGATCAATCACTACATACCAACATTCATGAGACGTTAAACACAAAACCCATGCATAATTATTTATAAGCAATATCATAAAATAATCTAATTATTGTTCTGATTAATTCAGAAAAATAGGTTTTCAGGACCTGAAACCTTTAATAAAGGATATTAAGATAAGACAATATAAAGTCCAAAGCTTACAAACCGCTTACAAAATGACTGGCAAAAATACCAGCAAACCAAAAAGACAGCTAAAGATAAAAACAACAAAGAAATAAGGAAAGCGCTACACAACTATAGTCTTCAGCAGGTCCTCTGCCTTTTTCACCAACTGGTCATAGGTGACCCCAATAGCTTTGAGGTCTTCCAGGTCCTTGTTGGGTTTTTTTTCTTTCTTTTTGCCTCTGGTTTGGGTTTTGGGTCCTTGAGCATCCCCTGTACCTTCAATGTTCGGGTCAATATCCAGGGTCTCCTTCTCTTCATCCAGTTTGCTGATGAGAGTATTAGTGTTGCTAGCAAAAATCTTCAGGATGCTTAAACTCTGTTCAACAATACTCCTCATGCACTCCTCAATTTTGTTGACTTTACTAGTAGTACTCAAGATAGTTTGATCAATAACATCAGCAAGATTTTTCCTTTCCAACAGATCTTTCCCTATTTTCTCAAATCTGGGGTTGAAGGAGTCTCTTATGTTTTCAGCTTTTGCAATGGTATTTTTTAGGTCCTCAATGTAATCAGCCATAGTCTTCCCTTCCCTAGTGTTGATGGTTTCCAAAATCTGAATTCTAGTGCTGAGTTTTTTGTTGTTGTCCATAGCTTTCTTGTAACTAGTTATAAGCCACTCCATTGTATCCATGAAACCTTGCATACCCTCTGGAGGAGGGTTAGGGGGAGGATCAACCTTACCAGGGATATTCTGTTCCTTTTTTTGGGTGTCCCGAATAGTAGTTGTGTCTTCAACCCTAAGACCTCGCACATGGTCACCTTCTTCGGGTTTTGTTCAGCTTCCGAGATCCTTTCCTGCTTATAAACCTCTAGCTCCTTCACATTCTCTTCCTTCCTCTTATGCTTATTTCTGGTCTGAGTGTGAAATTTAGTTTTCTTTTTCAGCGACCCTTGAGGGTTCTCCTTCTTTGAGTCTTCAGAGACCTCCTCCTCTGAGGAAGGGCTAATATGGAGGATTCCACCTTTAGGTTTTTTACCCTTAGAGGAAGAAGGTCTTGTTTTAATGTGTTTCCTCTTCTTTCGAATTTCATAATCCGAAACATCCAAGCTCTCCTCATAATCACTCGATGGGTCAGTGTCAGACTCCTCATCCACTAAAAAGGCAGAGTCAGACCCATCCTCCTCAGACTCTACAAAGGGCTGCAGGTGGGCTATTTGATTGGCCTTGAGATGGTCGTAAATAAGGACCATTAAGCCTTGATGCATGGCAGTGTCCCCCATAGGGTTCTCTTTGTAGGCCTTAATAGTGGCATTCATTGAGCAAAGCAGAAAATAAGGAAAATTAACCTTCTCATCATGCCTAAAATGATTCAACAAGACGAAATGGTAGCCATAAACTTTTGTAAACCTACCATCTAATGTAATGTAACACATTAAAACAAAGAGGACCTCCTGCTAGGGTTTAACAAAAGCCCTAGGTGGGTAGTAAGTTTTACTTAACTTCACCAGGCATTTTTTCTCCTTCTCAATTTCTGGATATCTCTCAATGGCCTCCTTACTGATTTTTCTATCTCTATAGAAGTTGCATCCTTCCCTTCCGAGGCCCGTGGCTTGGGCAATAAGGTCTTCATCAATTTCAGTAGTCTCTACTCCCATTTTCAGCATACCCTTTCTCTAGTTTTTGGAAAAAAAATTGGTAACCATGCCATCCCGTCCATGGAGTTTCTCCATGAATTTTGAAAAACTACCCTTCTGCAGGATACTCCAGACCTCCTCCTTCTGTTTCCATTCTTTGTAGCTGCTTGGTTCGTATCGCCGCTTGCTACCACCCATATTTTTGCTGTTCAGAGCCAAATTTTGAAACTTGCAGAAAGTTTTAGCCAGAAAGCTTATCGAAACAATCAATTTAACCCAAAAAGCGTGGGAAGTGATGAAATAAGTATTATAATAAATGAGGCTCTCATTATTATAATAACTCAAAGTACTCCAATTAGTCCTTTTCACTATTATTCTATCCATCAAAAATATTTGGAGTGCTTCTATATCGGTCCTTAAAAATGATTAGTTTGACATTTTCAGGGAGTCCTTGTTCTCTCGTCCACGTGATCATCTCATCTTTGTTAACTGCCGTGTTGGCAACCTAGTCAGCAGAGCCATTGGCCTCATGGTAGATGTGGGATATGTGACTTTTTAAAAAAGTGCTGATAAGGATTTTAGCGGCTTTAATGATATTGTTGACCGACCATGAGGGCTTTGAAGTCCTCTTAAGACGTTTAATGATATTGTTTGAGTCCCCTTCAATCCATAAGTAGGGGCAATTTCATTTTTTAGCAAGGAGAATACCTTGGAGAGCTGCCATTGCTTCAACTTTATGGTTAGTTTGGCTCCCAATTGGGACAACAACCATTTCCGTGCAAATTCCTTTATCATATCTAAGAATTGCTCCACAACCTATAGGGCTCGGGTCACCTTTTGCAGCACCATCAAAATTGACTTTGAACCAACCATGAGGGGGGTTTGCCACCTAGCTTCAAGTCTTTTATTTTAGTTGGGGTCAGAACTGTCAGCAATCTTAATATTCCATGAGCTTAAAATATTTGATTCCAGGGGGTTGTTCGAGAAACAAGGACCCTCAATGATCCCAATATTTTCCACAATTGCCCATTGAATTTTTTGGAACACAATATCCTGATTGAGGGATAAGTCCCTGAAGATATGATTGTTTCTCTCTTTCTATAATCCCCACAGGATGTGAGGAAGAGATAGCTACCACAGAGATCTCAAAAAGGAGTTAGTCCAATGAAAATTCTAGGAGGAAAATAGTTCACTGATAGTGTTAGGAAACACCCAATCAATGCTAAATTTTTTAAGAAATATTTCACAAACTGAGGTAGAATAGGAACAGTGGATGGCCAGGTGGTCCACAGACTCTTCCTCCTAAAGACAAAGAGCACATCTATTAGGGAAGGCAAAGCCTCTTCCCTTTAGGTTGTCTAGGGTCAAGATCTTATTTTGAAGGATGGTCTAGTAGAAAAAAATGATTTTGGGGGTAAGACCCTTAATCCAGGCTTTAGACCAGAAAGGATTACCAGGAGGGGTGGGGGAAAGGACATAATACATAGAGGAAACAGTTAAAGTACCTTTGGGTTCATGTTTCCAAATAAAGGAGTCTTCCTCTTTATTCAACCAGACCGAAGACAGATGGATCTTGAGCTTAGAAAGGCTAGGGTGTATACTTTCAACGTTCTGCCATTTGTTACTAGACCAATACTCAGCAATTAAGGAGCCAAAAGTTCTAATACAGGAGGGAGCATGGATGGCCCATTCATTGATTTCAATCAAGGGTTTATCAAAAATCCAGGGGTCCTCCCAAAATTTAACTTTCCTGCCATTTCCTACTTTCCAGATCACTCCTTTAGCAATGCTTTCTTTGCACTTAGAGGCATGATTCTATATATGGGATCCATTAATGCTAAATTCCAAATTGATAAAAGAAGAAAGAGAGCAGGACAGAAGAGAGTACTTACTTCGCCAAATTTTACACGATTCAATGTCTGAATGGAACATTCTCCAGACCTGTTTGGATAGGAGAGCTTCACTTAAGGTTCAAATTCTCCTTAGGCCCAAACCTCCTTTACTTTTTGGTCTACAAACCTAGTCCCAAGCCACCAGAGACATTCTTTTCTTGTCCTCAACCCTAGACCATAGGAATTTTCTTTGAATTTTCTCGATTGTGTCAGCATACTTTACTGGAATTCTGAAAAGACTTAGGGCATAAATCAGTATACTTTGAAGAGAAGCTTTTAGAAGTTGGAGCTTTCCAGCCTGACTTAAAAGGGTTCCTTTCCAACCAGCTAGTTTTTTATGAAATTTATCCACTAGAGAGATCCAAAAAGGATTAGGAGGTGCAATTCCCATGGGGAGACCAAGATAGGTCATAGGAAGATCAACAATCCTACAATCTAAGATTCTGCTGATTCTCTGTTGTCTTCTCTCAGGAGTATTGATAAAAAAAACTTCGCTTTTGACCCAATTAATAAGCTGACCAGAGGCTGAAGCAAACTTACAAAGAGTACTTTTCAAGATTTTAGCTTCAGAGATACTAGATTCCCCCATGATAATAGTAACATCAAAAAATTGTTGGTGGGAGAAAATGAGGTCAGCAGAAAAAGGTTGGAGTCCCTTAAAGGAGACATGCACAACCATATTTTCCATTGACCTTCCAAAACATTTTTCCATAATGATGAAGAGGATGGGGGAAATGGGGTCCCCTTTCCTTAGTCCTCTAGAAGTTTGGAAGAAGGGGGATGGGGAACCATTGACAAGAATAGCAAAAGAGGCAAAGGTGATAAGCTGGCTGAAGAGGTCAATAACTCTAGTGGAGAAACCAAAAACCATAAGAACCTTCATAAGAAAAGTCTAGTCAACCCTGTCATTGTTATGAAGACTTTTTTTTGAGATTAACACGTTGTTGTAGCAAGAATGATCAAGGGCATCATGTAGATTTCCTATAGTTGAGTAAATACAAAAGTATTAGATGTTTCTACAGTCAAGTAATAGATAATGAGTTATAGCAATAGGCACTGCAAATTTTGTGGAGTGTACATTAAAGATGCAACATGGGAATCCTAGCACTCATAGATATCTTCAACATTTAGAACTCTTCTATCATAATTAGCATTGATGATTTTTGTTATGTATTCGTATTAGACATTAAGCCTTTCTTTATAATGAATAGAGAATTCTATTAGGACTCTAATTTGAGTTGCATCTTTCAATTGAGTAATCCTCTTCATTGTTAATAGAAATGAGTGAGAAATAAGTTTTATATTGTTAGAATAAGTAAAACTTATATATATGTAATGTAGAAAATGATTAAGGAATCAATCATTGTGTAACTTTTCAAGTTATTTTCTAGTAATAAGAAAATTCCTATATTTGATCATTTTTATGAATGAGCATATGTGAAGTGTTCTTTGAGTAGTAACTTTGCCAAACTATTAATGTATTGAGTACAAAAACCCAAGTTAGGGCCTACTTATGGTAAGATGCCACTCAGTAGTTCATTTATTAAATTTTTTATAGTTTTATTGTTAATTAATTCATGTAATTTCATATATCATTATTCCTACAAAAACTAGTTATAATTGCATTATGTGAATACTTCCACTTGCAATTTTTCATTTAACTTTTTACTCTACCTGTTAAATTCTCTTAGTAGTAATTCTCATTTACTTATGATTATGAATTTTTAATTTAGTAGAACTATTTAGTCCTTCTAGTAGAATTTTTAATAATTATGTTTGGATTAATGAATTCCTTGAACCCTAGATTGTAATAGAACCCAAGAACCTCTTGGTGCACACAAAATACAAATTCCATCTCACTAATAGTTACTTAACGTAAGATAGTCTTATCCCTAAGTTTCAAAGTTGAACCATATAGCTTAAATCAATAGTTATTATATGATACCTTGCATTTTTGACATCATCTTTATAAAGGATGGTGCCAAACTATGAGAGTATCTAGGTTTTTTACAATCATTTCTTGTTTTCATAGATATAATGACTTTTATTTTTAATATTCAATATCAATAGACATACTAATATATACCAAAATTCCTACTAATACCATGCAAAAAAGCTAGATATTGGAATACACTTGTTGCATGCAATAGAAAAGAGATCATTTTGGAAGATTCCTTTCTAGAAATATCACTAGAGAAACCAATACAACCATCATGACATAAATAAATCCAATCTTTAAGTCTACTCCATCAACCACTCCATCTAGTTGTATCCCTAGTTCTTAATTTGGAGGTTCCCCATCATCCACCGACTTCCATCATATGATAGCAAACTTAGGAAATGTAGATCAAGAAATCAAGACAATTAAATTTCACTTTCCTATTATAATCTAGTAAATGAATAATACATTAAAGACCATACCACTTTCAACTCTTCCTAACTTGCATGGCATAGTGATAGAGGACCCAGACACATTCTTTTTGAAGTTTGATGGCCTCTATAGGAGTTATTGTCATACCATAGATTCTCATAGATTGAATCTATTTATTGCCACTCTTAAGGATTCAACATTGTTAACATGGTTCATGGGCCTTGGAAGAGATGTCGTGAACAATTGGGCTACCATGAAGGAGAAGTTCCTAGAGAATTTAATAGACTATTATAGAGGAGAAGATATGAGAGGAGATGATATCTTCAGGATGAGCAAAAAAGAAGATGAAATTTTGGAATACTATTTTGAAAGGTTCTTATTTTGTTTACAAAAGTACAATCCAAATTGATTAATAGATGATTCTATGAAGTTAATCTTCCTGGGGGGAGTCAACTTAGAAGAATGCTTGGATGCATTTTGCCTAATAGGAGTAGGAGATATCTCTTAGGTTACCTAGGAAATTTTTTATCAACTTTGTACTTATTATTTAAGGGCTACACTAAAAAATACTATAGATGAGAGTTGCAACCTCTAAAACAACTATAGTAGTCCTAAGGATGGAACTCAATATCGTGTTGAAGGATATGAAGTAGGATATTATCAACCATATGGAAACATAGCTTGATACATTGCATGCTAAGAAGAAGTAAGAAGACACAAAAGAAACATTAACAAAATATTGTCCCTAAAAATGCCAAAAAAAGAGAGACTACAGGTGCAAAAATATAGGAAGTGTAACAACCTAGGAGATTTTTACTAATAATGTCATAATTTTTTTCTCTTTAAATTAGTGTGTATTCATTCATAGGTATACTAGGGTGTAATTCTATTCATACAAGACAATTTAGTCTAGTTTGATACATGATTCAACCATACAAGCTAGGTATCTGTCTATTTGTTATAGGCATCCACACATATGGGGTAGACATTTATCATAGGATATTTTTGTTCTTTGGCCAGAGTCTTAGACTCATCGGAACCATTTGGGTCTTGAACCATGAGGGGAGATCGGAAGGAATTCAAGTGGACCACTGAAGCAAACAAAAGTTTTGAACTGTTAAAACGGAAAGTGACTGAGTAGCCTGTGTTGGCTTTACCGGATTTCAATAAAGTATTTCAAGTGGATTCTGATACAAGTGGAACAACAATAGGAGCATTCTTGAGTTAGGAAGGGAGAGAAGTAGCTTATTTTAGTGAGAAATTGAATGATGCCTGGAGGAGATATTTAGTGTATGATCAAGAATTTTATGCCATAGTTCAAGCCTTAAAGAAGTGGAGACATTACCTGTTGCCTAAAGAGTTTGTGTTGTATACGAATCATCAAACATTACAGTATTTGAATAGTTAGAGTAATTTGAATCAGAGACATATGAGATGGGTAGAATTTTTGCAGAGTTACACCTTTGTGTTGAAGCATAGAAGTGGGAAATCAAACAAAGTTGCTGATGCATTGAGTAGGAGAAGGAATTTGCTGATAGAGATGAGAGTAACAATGTTAGGATTTGAGGAAATGAAGGCCTTGTATGATGATGACCCAGATTTTTCAGAACCTTGGAGAGAATGTAGAGAACCAATTACGGTAGATAGAAGCAAGTGGTTGGATTACTTCATTTAGGATGAGATGTTATTTAGAGGAATACAATTGTGCATACCTAAGAGTTCTATGAGGGGGAATCTGATAAAGGAGAAACATAGTGGAGGATTAGCTGGACATTTTGGTATTGACAAAATTGTAGCATTGGTGAGAGCATTACTTTTGGCCCTAGATTCATAAGGATGTTAGGAAATATGTGCAAAGTTGTAGAGTTTGTCAAGTTGCAAAGGGTGGTAGTCAAAATGTGGGATTGTATAAACCTTTGACAGTACCGATAAGACCTTGGGAGGATATAAGCATGGATTTCATACTTGGATTGCCTAAAAAACTGAGAGGGAATGATTCTATATTTGTGGTAGTGGATAGATTCTCAAAGATGGCTCATTTCATACCTTGTAAGAAGACAACATATGCATTACATGTAGCAGACCTATTTTTCAAGGAAGTAGTGAGATTGCATGGATTTCCTAAGAGCATAGTTTCAGACAAAGACACTAAGTTTGTTGGCTATTTTTGGATAAAAATTTGGAAGAAGATGACGACAAAATTGAAATTCAGTTCTACTTTTCACCCATAGACTGATGGATAGACATAAGTAGTTAACTAGAGCTTGGGAAATTTGTTGATATGTTTAGTTGGAGATAAAACCAAAAGTTGGGATTCGATTCTTACACAAGAAAAGTTTGCCTACAATAATTCAGTAAACAGGAGTACCAGAAGAACACCTTTTGAGATTGTTACCAGAGTACATCCTAGAGGTATATCAGAATTAAGAGATATTAGTAGTGAAGACCGGAGAAGTTCAGAAGCCAAAGAATTTGTAGATCACATGAAGGACTTACATATTCAAGTTAAGCAACATCTAGAGGACATGAATAGCAAGTATAAGGAGAAAGAAGATGAGAAGAGGAGACATAAGGAATTTGAAGTTGGAAATGAAGTGATAGTGTATCTGAGAAAAGAAAGATTCCTAGTTGGAACTTATAACAAGTTGCAGATGAGAAAGTTTGGACCTTGTAGGATGTTGAGAATGTTCAATTCTGGGAATGCATATGAAGTGGAGTTACTAGATAGTCTGAGTATTTCACCTGTGTTTAACATTGCAGATCTTCATCAGTATCATGAACCAGAATTCAGTGAGGATAGTATTGAAGACTTGGAGAAACAGTTGCCCTGGAAGGAACCAGATCAGATTGAAGACATTTTGGACAGTAGGATTGGGCATAATACCCAGAGCGGTCAGTATAAGGAGAATCTTGTGAAGTGGAAGGACAAACCTGTTGAAGATTTATCTTGGATTTATTAGGCAGAGGTAGACTACCTTGGTTTTCCTCTGACCCCAATAAAGTGAGAGACTCACTTTTTCAACAACCCTGGATGTCTAATGCAGGAGCATCCCTGGTTCATAGCAATCTTGAATAAACCAAAAATATTTTCTTTCTGTTTGCAGTTTTTGTTGGTATTATGGATGACTTCATCATGTGTTGCATTGGTATTGTCATTGATGTCAACACTTATCTTCTTAGAGGTCTACATTGATGATTTGGTACTATGGTTATATTGGTTTATTGTTGAACCGACACATTGTGGTCCCGACATGGCTAGTGGCTTATGCACAATCATCGGTATATGCTTCATCGATAGGTTATATTATTCACCGACAGTGATGATAACTTGTTATCATCTAGAGATCATTTGGTTATGTCAAAGACATGGATTGGATGTTTGGATTTGGTGTTTTTCTCATTGGTCTAATTGGGTTGACAGATTTGCCTTTACCGACAGATAAGTCTAGGTTATGGAAATGGTTTATTGATTGGATAATGTGTGAATGTATTGAGCTGACATATTGTATCACATCAAGACTTATTTTTAATTGATTTAATTGTAATATCTTTAGTGAGCCAACCTTAACATTTGGTCGTAGGTTTTGTATAAATAATTGTAAGATCTTGCTGAAGATCATCATTATGAGTGTGTGCGAATATTAAAGAGAAAAAATAAGCAGATCCTTGTGCGAATCACACAGACATTATCTAAAGGTTGAAGGAAGGTTATGAAGGTGTTTGGCAGTCATGGTCAGAGCTTAAACCAGTACTGAATCCAACATTGCAGATTCTATTTTGAAGCAGTACATTATTATTGGATTTAACCATCCAACTGTAGTTAGTGTGACTCCTATTTTGTGATTGAGCAGTGAGCTCTAGGCAGTTGGCCTTTCTACACGTGCAGACCCCATTTGTATACACTTACTATCTGTAGTAGTATCATTTGATTGTGGGTAAGGTTTCCCACCATAGTTTTTCCCCTTACAGGGTTTCCACATCAAAATCTCCACGTCATGTGTTGTGGATGTTGTTTCTCTTTCTGTTTCATGCATTAAGTTATACCAGTACTGCTATAACAATTAATCTATTTTACCAACATTAAGTTTGTTTCACCGGCACTAAGTTTCAAGCTGGAATAATTTGTTTTGAGTTATAATTTATTAACAATTGGTTGACAACTTATTCACCTCCTCCCTATCAGTTGTCCTTCCCGGTTCCTAAAAATTGGTATCAGAGCTAAGTCCTCTTTTTGTAGAAGCTTAACAACTTGAGGAGATCCTATGGAAACAAATATTTTTAGGAAGGATAGTCTGAAACTTGATGGAACTAACTATGGTATATGGAAGATTAGAATGGAAACACATCTGAACTGCATTGGAAGAGATATATGGTATGTTACTAAGAATGGCTATGTTGGTCCTACTCCGAATCAACCTGATCCACCGACATTGGCTAAAGACTTGGAGAATGATTGCAAAGAAAGAGAAGCACTTCTAAGCACATTATTAGATCAACAAATCACGGGATTATCAAACTGATCCACTGCTAAAGCTATTTGGGATAAACTGGAAACATTGAATGAAGGAGATACCACTGTAAAGATTGAAAAACTAGAATGTTACCAGGTCAGGTATGAAAATTAAAAAATGGAAGAAGATGAAAGAATTTTTGTATTTATGGAAAGAGTTAATGAAATGTTTTAGGAATACAATGTTATGGAGGATCTTTAAGTGAAGATTAAATTGTGTCTAAAGTTTTAAGAGCTTTTCCACCGGCTTACAAAATGAAAGTAACTGCTATTAATGAGTTGAGAACAATGCCTAATACATCAGTTTCTAGAGATATCTTAGTTGGAAAACTTTCTGCATTTGAGCTTGAAGAGTTTGGTCTTATTGCTACAGTCAAAACTAATATAGCTTTCAAAGCATCATCATCATCATCATCTGACAAAATTGATTGGAAAGAACTTGAAGATATGAGAAGAGAAAATGAAGAACTTGAAGCACTATTTGCAAGGAAGATGCCTAAAGGTCCAACAGAAAGTAAGTATGAAGGTAAAGCACCTTTCAAATGTTTTAATTGCAATAAAGTTGGTCATATGGCTTCTAGGTGTCTTGATAGACATGCAAGACTAAGGGAGGAAGCAAAAAGAACATATAAGCCTAACCCTGAATATCAGAGATACAAATTTAAGAAAAACAGAGATAAGTCATGTTACTATGTAGATGAAGGTATTACAAATGATTCAGATGAAGATCCAACAGATAATGGATGGGCTTTTGTTGCAATAAAAGAAGATCAACTGACACCTATTATCAAATCGATAGAGTAGGCACTAGTAGCAAAAAATGAAGAAAATGAAGAATGGATTATAGATAGTGGATGCTCGCATTGTATGACTGGTGATAAAAGCAAATTCTTATCATTACAAGAAATTCATGGAGGTCTAGTAAGATTTGGAGATGACAAAGCTTGTTTAATCAAAGGAAGATGCATTATATCTTTGGATGGTAAGCACAACACTGACAATGTTTATTATGTAGAAGGTTTAAAGCATAATCTTTTGAGTATTGGTCAGTTAGTGGAAAAAGGATTTCAATTACAATTCAAGAATGGAAAATGCAAAATCATGAACAAAACTGGATTGGAGATTGCAACCGGTAATTAGACTAAAGGTAATATCTTTCACTTGAATACCAATTATAAGACATGTTTGATTGCACACATTGATGAAAGTTGGTTATGGCATAAAAGACTCTGTCATGTAAATTTTGATTGCATTGTAAAGATCAGTTCAACTAAGATAGTAAGGGATTTACCTAAGATTGTGAAACCTCATAATCTGGCATGTAAGGAATGTCAAATGGGAAATCAAGTTAGAACAACATTTAAGAGCATTTATGAGAAATCCAATAATATTCTTGATTTAATTCATACTGATTTATGTGGTCCAACAAGAACAAGAAGTCTTTAGGGTGATAGATACTTTATGCTAATAATTGATGATTATTCTAGAATGTGTTGGGTTACTTTTTTCAGGGAGAAATCAAAAGGTTTTGGAAGATTCAAGATTTACAAGGCAATGTTAGAGAATGAAATCGACAAGAAAATCAAATGCTTGAGATCTGATCAAGGAGGAGAATTTACATCTAGAGAATTTAAAGCATTCTATGAGGAAAATGGAATCAAAAGACAACTATCAGCACCCCAGACACCCTAGCAAAATGGAGTTGTGGAAATGAAGAACATAACTATTCTGGATGTAGCAAGAACCATGATTATGGAAGCAAATATACCTCATGTGTACTGGAGAGAAGCAGTGAGTACAATGGTTTATACTTTCAATAGAGTTCATATCAAAAGTGAAACCGGTAAGACCCCTTATGAACTATGGTTTGGTCATATTTCTACTCTTAAATATTTCAGAATATTTGGAAGAAAATGTTATATTAGAAGAGATGAGTATATTGGCAAATTTGATCCTAGAAGTGATGAAGGAATATTTCTTGGTTATTCAACTAGAAGCAAGGCATATAGATGTTATAATAAAAGATTGCAGAAAATCATTGAGAGTACTAATGTGAAGATAGATGAACATTTTAGAGGAGATTCAAGATCTACAGAACAAGCAGTTGAAATGATTATAAATGAACCAATGCATATTGCACCGGTATAGAGTGAAGAACCAGTCACACCGACATCATCAGAGAACTCAACTAGGACTAAAGAACAACAACATGTGAATGTATTTTAACACTACTTGCATAATTATACAATTTTTGAAATGGAGCTAGGAGGAACAGTAAGTGGCAATGGGAGAACTCAAAATTCAAATTCTCTGAAAGGCAGGAACTCTGGTTCCAATTGTGGGAGCGGCCAGAATGAAGTTGCTAGTCCTATGGGAGAGAAGGACAAGCCTCTGGATATTCCGAAGGCTATTGACATTCCACAGTCTGATGGTACTCTGCCAGAGAAGAAAGCTGGTTCTGGGTTTTTGGGGGAGGGGTATAGTGGGGGTTCCAGCCCACGTGAAGAGACATTGGAGAATGGAAAAGAATCTAGAAAATGGTCATCCCTTTTTGGAACAAAACCATCTAGTAAATCCTCTTTACCTCATGTCAAGAATATTTCTGATCCAAATGGTGGAAAGTTTGCTATCTCTATCCCTGATCTGGTTCTGGATCATAATATAAATAGCATGTCGAACTCCCTAGTAGGCAAATTT
This sequence comes from Cryptomeria japonica, assembly GCF_030272615.1. Lineage (NCBI taxonomy): Eukaryota > Viridiplantae > Streptophyta > Pinopsida > Cupressales > Cupressaceae > Cryptomeria > Cryptomeria japonica. The sequence goes on from NC_081413.1 coordinate 28,436,436, forward strand.
ATGGGTTCCCGCCCAAACATCAAAGTTGTTAGGGTTTACGTCAAATGGAAATGGGCTCTGAAGAGTAACGCTGAAATCTCGACATTACCTAAAGGCCTTCTTTCTTTTACTTTCTCATGTGAAGAAGATAAATTAAGGATACTTTGTGGTAGTCCTTGGATGGTAGGAAGGATAGCCTTGGTCCTTTAGAAATGGCATCTGAATCTGAATATGAATGACTCTCTTTTGGCATAAGTTCCAGTTTGGGTAAAGTTACCAAGCCCGCCTCTTGAATATTGGGCAGAAAGTATCTTCTCAGGAATAGCAAGTTCCTTTGGTGAACTTCTCTCGATAGACCTAGTCATAGCATCTAAAAGGAGACTCACTCATGCTAGGTTTTGTGTAGGGATAGCTCATGATGCAGATATGCCGGAATAGATAGATATAGTTTCAAAGTTGGGGACATGGAAACAACAAATAGAATAAGAATCTATCCCCTTTACCTGCTTCCATTGAAAGAAAGTAGGCCATTGGGCAAAATCTTGTCCTATCAAGCCTAAAGGAGAGCTAAAGCAGACTAAACCCCTGGGTGAAAGTAAAAAGGTTCCAGAAAAAAAGGTTTGGCAAGTTAAAAACTCAGAAAATAAGGAAGTTGACTTTGTTGACAACAACTGTTTTGAACCCTTGGGGGAAAATAAGGAAGTGGTCTCCTGTCTCCAACCTTCCAATACAGGAAGTATTGAGGAATGATTCAACAAAAGTTAACAACCCCATGACAGAGCAGATCTGAATAGAGGAATTGAAAGAACAGACTGTATCCTCAAAAGATACAACCAAAGTGGTAATTGCTGACACTTTTGCTGATAAAGAAATGCAAAATAAAGAGGAACAACCTGAGGAAGGGGAGATCACTGGCTCCCAAGAAGAGAAGACTGACTCATCCCCATTTATGAACAATACCGAAATGCAAGAAGCTCAAAAATATACTATACTGGGTATGAACCTTTTAGATTCAGATCAAAATTTAAAAGTAGTGAATAGTGCATCACATGATTCCATAACCCCTAAATGGGGCAATGAAGATGAAATATCCAGACTCCTCAGTAATTCTAAGGCGGTTCTTGAGAAAGAAGCTGACTGGAAAATACCAAAATACAGGAATAAGAAAGGTTCCACTCCCTCAGCTTCACAACTAAGGAAATCCAGCAGTATTGCTCAAGTTGATGTTGGGTACATTTCCTCTTCCCCAGGTCAACCTTCTAACCACAAAGTTAGAGACAAGGAGGCCAGTAAGAACATTGTAGATGGGACTCAGAAAACTCTTAAGGAGTTAGGAATCGGTAAGTAATTATGAAGATTATCTCTTGGAATATTAGGGGACTTAATAATCCTCATAAACATGATATTATTAGGAATATGATAAGGGATAGTAAACCTGATGTTTTTCTAATTCAAGAGACCAAAATGAGTAGAGAAAAAGTTGAAACTCTTAAGTTTTTTAAAAATGGGAGTATCAGTGGTGGAAGCTTGGAAGGTGCTTCAGGAGGTATAGCTACTATGTGGAATCTCAATAGTGTTAAAGGGCATGTTCTTATTCAAGAAATTTTTTTCTCTTGCATTAGATTTGATAATTTAAAAGATGGAACATCATGGCTCCTCACCAACATAAATGCACCCAACACCTTGAAAGCTAGAAACTCCTTCTGGAAAAAACTTATAGAAACTAGGGACAGTTTCAAGAATCTTAGTTGGCTGGTTATGGGAGACTTTAATACTCCTTTGAGAGAGGAGAAAAAGTTTGGTGGAAGCCCCTCTCAGTTTGAAAGTAGGTTGGCCCTTATGGATTTCATAAATACTCAGGTTCTCAATGATGTGGAGATATAGGGATGCAATTACACATGGACTAATAGGAGAACTGGTAATGATCTTATCCAAGTTCGCCTTGACAGGGCTCTTATTTCTGATGACTGGTTCAAAAATTATTTCTGCTCCCTGTCTTCTCACATATGGGTTGGGTCTGATCATTTTCCCATCACTCTCTTTGCTGATCCTATTAACAGAAGAAGACATTTTCCTTTTAGATTTGAAAAAATGTGGATTCATCACCCTGATATTACTTGTAATATTCAGAATTGGTGGAATATCCAAGTTGAGGGCACTGCTATGTACAGAGTTGTGAAGAAACTCGAAAGTGTTAAGGACAATATAAGACTCTAGAATAAATCCAGTTTCGGGAACATTTTTGAGGCCAAAGGTAAAGTCCAAGATGGCCTCAAGAAAATACAGGTCCAAATTCAGAAGGATGGTTTCTCTGCTGTGTCTATTGCTGAAGAAAACAAGACCCTTAAAAAATACCATGAAATCATTGCTAAAGAGGAAACTTTTTGGAAATAGAGATCAAGATGCACATGGCTAAAGGAAGGAGATAGGAATACAAAATTCTTTCATATGTCGACTATCAAACATAAAGCGGCAAACAGGATCACTAAACTGGCAGTGGACAGTGGGGAGCTAGTTAAGGAGGAAGAGATAAGGAATGAGGCCAAAAGGTACTTCTCGGATCTTCTAAGGAGGGATCACAGGTTGGATGCTGATGCCCAATCTTCCTTTCTTCAAAATATTCCTTGCCTCATTAATGAGCAGATGAATACCTCCCTTTCTTCCATACCTTCGATCATGGAAATAAAAAATGCTATTTTTTCCTTTGATGGTAATAAAGCTCCCAGTCCAGATGGCTTCCCCATGTTCTTCTTCCAAGATTTCTGGGACATTGTAGGGAAAGATGTTTCCAACGGGATCAAGGAATTTTTTGGGGCTAGAAGACTTTTGAAAGAAATTAATGGCACTTTCATTGCACTTATTCCCAAAATCCAAAGTGCTAACTCCATGGACAAGTTCAGACCAATCAGCTTATGTAACTCATTTTATAAGATTTTCTCCAAGGTTCTTACTACCAAAATCCTGATTGTCCTTCCCTCTTTGATTAATCATCAGCAAAATGGTTTTGTCCCAGGAAGACAAATTCTTGACTCCATTATTACTATCCATGAGAATATTCATTCTCTTGTAAGGGGCAAGAAATAGGGTCTCATCCTCAAGCTTGATCTCTCTAAGGCCTATGACCGGGTTGATTGGTCTTTTCTTGTGAAGGTTCTTGTGGCTTATGGCTTCTCCTCCAAATGTGTTGACCTCTTTAGTTAGCTTATTACCTCAGCCTCTTTTTCTGTTCTTGTCAATGGATCTCCATCCTCCTTCTTCCAAGCATCTAGAGGATTGAGGCAAGGGGATCCCATTTCCCCTATCCTCTTCATTATTGTGGCTGAATGTTTTGGTAGGTATATGGAAAGCATGGTGATGCGAGGATCTTTTAAGGGACTTCAACCTTCTTTAGCTATTCATACCTATTCTCACCAACAGTTTGTGGACGATACCATTGTCATGGGGGAATCAAGTATCTCAGAAGCTAGAACCCTGAAGGACACTCTTTGTAAGTTTGCCTCTGCATCTGGTTAGCTCATTAATTGGGTCAAAAGTGAAGTTTTTTCATCAATACTCTAGAGAGAAGACAACATAGAATCAGTAGAATACTGGAATGTCGGATTGCTTATCTTCCTGCCACTTATCTTGGCCTCCCATTGGGCATTGCTCCTCCTGATTCTTTTTGGAGCTCCTTGGTGGACAAATTTCATAAAAAGCTAGCTGGATGGAAAGGAGACCTTTTAAGTTAGGCTGGAAAGATTCAAATTCTAAAGGCTTCTCTTCAAAGCATACCTATCTATGCCCTTAGCCTTTTCAGAATTCCAGTAAAGTATGCTGATGCTATTGAAAAAATTCAAAGAAATTTTCTCTGGTCAGGGGTTGAGGAAAAGAAAAGAATGTCTCTCGTGGCTTGGGATCAGGTATGCAGACTGAAAAGTAAAGGTGGTCTGGGCCTGAGAAGAATCCAGACCCTAAATGAAGCTCTCCTGTCTAAACAGGTTTGGAGAATGTTCCACTCAGATAGTGAATGGTGTAAAATCTGGAGAAGTAAGTATTCTCCTCTGTCCTCTTCTATTTCCTCTTTTATCAATTCTGATATTAGTATGAATGGGTCCCATATCTGGAATCATGCTTCTAAGTGTAGAGACATCATTGCTAAAGGGGTTATATGGAAAGTAGGCAATGACAGGAAAATTAAATTCTGGGAAGATCCTTGGCTTTTTGATAAATCTTTGATTGATATCCCAGAATGGGCCCCTTATGCCTCCTCCTGTATTAGAACTTTTGGTCCTTTAGTTGAAGGGTATTGGATAGGTAATAAATGGCAGAATATTGAAAGTATCCACCCAAACCTTATTAAGCTTAAAAACCATCTGTCATTGGTCTGGTTGAATAAAGAGGAAGACTCCCTCATTTGGAAATATGAACCTAAAGGTAATAATACTGTCTATTCTATGTATGGTGTTCTCTCCCCTACCCCTTCTGAAAATCCTTTCTGGTCTTAAGCTTGGATAAAGGGTCTAATCCCTAAAATCAATTTTTTCTATTGGACTATTCTTCAAAATAAAATCTTGACCTTAGATAACCTAAAGGGCAGAGGTTTTGCTTTCCCTAATAGGTGTGCTGTGTGTCTTGAGGAGGAAGAGTCAGTGGACCATCTGGCCATCCACTGTTCCTATTCTGCTTTTATCTGGGAAAGATTTCTTAAGAGTTTTTGCATTGATTGGGTGTTTCCTAACACTATCAGTGATTTGTTCTACTCCTGGAATTATCAATGGTCTAACTCCTTTTTGAGAACTCTATGGCAGCTATCTCTCCCTCACATTCTGTGGGGGTTATGGAAAGAAAGAAACAATCATATTTTCAGGGACAGTTCTCTTACTCAGGATATTGTTTTCCAAAAAATAAAATGGGCTATAGCGGAGAACATTAGGATCATTGGGGCCCCCTGCTTTTTGGCCAACCCTTTGGAATCTCATATTTTAAGTTTCTAGAGTTTTAAGAATGCTGACAGTTTTGATCCCAAGCAAAACAAAAGATTAGAAGCAAGATGGCAAATCCCCCTCATGGTTGGTTCAAAGTCAATTTTGATGGTGCTGCAAAAGGTAATCCGGGCCCTGCGGGATGTGGAGCTATTCTTAGAGATGATAAAGGTATATGTAAGGAAATGATTGCTGTTCCAATAGGAAGCCAAACAAACCACAAGGCAAAAGCAATGGCAGCTCTCCAAGGCATTCTCCTTGCAAAAAGGTGGAATTGCCCCTACCTATGGATTGAAGGGGACTCTAACAACATCATTAAATGCCTCAAGGGGACCTCTAAGCCCTCATGGTCTATCAATAAAATTATAAAGGCTGCTAGATACCTCATTAACACTTTTGAGAAAAGTTTCATATCTCATATTTACCGTGAAGCTAATGGTTCTGCTGACTGGGCAGCCAATGTGGCGGTCAATAAAGATGAATTGATTACTTGGAAGGGAGAACAAGGCCTCCAAGAGGATGTCAAATTAATCATTTTTAAGGATCGATATAATAGCACCCCAAAGATCATTAATGGTCAAAATAATAATGAAACAGATTAAAAGGAGTGCTTCGAGCTATTCTAATATTGTCAGTACCAGTCTTCAGATTCTAGAAACTATTAGTAGAACCCAGTTTCTCGAAATTATCAGCAGTATCTAGACTCTAGAAACTATTAGTAGAAAAACTATCAATAGAACCCAGTTTCTGGAAATTATCAGCAGAATCTAGATTCTAGAAACTATCAGCAGAATCCAAATTCTGGAAACTATCAGCATTGGCGAAGGGAAGTCTACAACAAATTATGTGAAGGATTTGACCAAAACTATTGCTAGAGCTGAAAATATGAGAGACTCCAACCCCAGATTTGAGCAAATTGAGAAAGACCTGATTGAGAGGAAAACTAATGCCAATGCTATGGATCAAACAATGGCGGAAATTGTCAATAAAGTTAGCAAAATTGAGGAATGGCTTAAAATTATTGCCGAGCAAAGCTTAAACATTTTGAAGGCCTCTGCTGGAAAAACCAATACCCTCATTAGCAATTTGGAGGAGAAGGATACCCTGGAAATTGACCTTGACACTGAAGGAACAAGAGATTTTCAAGGACCTAGAACAAGAACTAGTGGTAAAAAGAAGGAGAAGAAGCCAAATAAGGACTTGGATGAACTTAAAGCTACTCTAGCCAATTACAACCAGCTGATGATTAAGGCAGAGGACCTCTTGAAGGCCTTATAATTGTGCAGTGTAATCTCTGGTTTCTTCATTTTGTTGTTTTTGCCCTCTGCTGTCCTTTCTGTTTACTGGCTTTTTTGCCAGTCTTTGTTTTAGTTGTTCTTTCTTGGTCTGGATTCTCTTTGATGATCCTGTTTAATCTCCTTTGTTAAAGGTTTCGGGTCCTTAAAACCTATTTTTCCTATTAATCAGAACAACATGTGAATGTAAATCAAAATAAACCTAGGTATGCAAGATTGAATCATTCAGAGAATCAGATAATTGGAAAAAAGAATCAATGTGTTATGACTAGAGGAAGATTGGAAAATGAAGAGGTATGTTTAATTTCTCAAGTTGAACCAACATCTATTATTGAAGCATGTCAAGATAAGCATTGGATAAAAGCAATGGAAGACAAATTAGAACATATTGAAAAAAATAATACTTGAACATTAGTTCCCCGGCCTAAAGACAAAAATGTAATTGGAACTAAATGGTTATATAGAAATAAACTTAATGAAGATGGTGAAGTAATCAGAAACAAAGCAAGATTAATTTGTAAAGGTTATTCACAAAAAGAAGGAATTGATTATAATGAAACCTTTGCTCTGGTAGCTAGAATTGAGGTAGTTAGACTATTTCTTGCATTTGCAGCTCATAAGAACTATAAAGTCTATTAGATGGATGTAAAATGTACATTTTTGAATGGAGATCTTGAGGAGAAAGTTTACATTGAACAACCTGATGGATTTTGATTGACAAATGAAAAGGATATGGTTTGCAGGTTAAGGAAAGCTCTATATGGATTAAAGTAAGCTCCCAGAGCTTGGTATGCTAGACTTGATAAATATCTTTTAAAGCTTGGATACATAAAAGGTAATGCTGACAACAATTTGTATTACAAAGTTACCAATGATGATATTTTGGTTATTGAAGTATTTGTGGATGATATCAGTTTTGGAGGTGAAGATGAGTTATGTAAAGACTTTGCTAACAAGATGCGGGAAGAATTTGAAACATCTATGATTGGAGAGAAAATTTTTCCTAGGTTTGCAAATTTCATAAATAGATAAAGGTATATTCATATGTCAAACAAATTACTTGAAGGAACTTTTGAAGATATTTGGTATGGGAAACTCCAAACCGGTAAGCACTCCTATGACTACAACAGATAAATTAATATTGAAGGATGATTCAACTCCTATTAATCCGACAAGGTACAAATCTATGATTGGAGGATTATTGTATTTGACACAAACCAGACCTGATATAATGAATGCAGTGTGTATTGTTTCTAAATTTCAAAGCAATCCTAAAGAAATCATGAATCATCAGTTAAAAGGATTTTTCGGTACCTACAAGGTACATCAAATCTTGGTTTATGGTATCCTAAGGATGAATTTTTTTGAGTTATGTGCATAAACATATGCAAATTGGGTAGGAGATGTAGATGATAGAAAAAGTACCACTAGTGGTGCATTCTTTCTTGGCAGAAGATTGATTTCATGGATCAACAAGAAGCAGACTTGTACATCATTATCTATAGTAGAATCAGAATATGTTGCAGCAACAACTAATTGTACTCAGGTATTATGGATCAAGCAAATGTTGAAGGATATAAAGGTAAAATGCAAAGAACCAATAATTATTTATTGTGATAATTCAATAGCAATTGATATATCAAAGAATCCGCTATTTCACTCTAAAACAAAGCATGTTTCTATTAAGTACAATTTTCTAAAAGAGAATGTTGAAGCAAATGAAGTGAGATTGGTTTATGTGAATACTAAAGAGCAAATTGCATATATTTTTACAAAGCCTTTGCCTAAGGAAACATTTGAATATCTCAGAGAGCAGCTTGGGGTAATTTCCCCATCGACAAAGACTTGAATGATGAAGATTGGCATCAAACCGACAGGGACTAACATAAAAATCTTTTTCCGGCTTTGATGAAGGAGAGCTACTGCTCAGAGGGAGTAGTTAGCTATATGTCATGTTATTTTTTGATTCTTAACTGCTTTGGCATTTGATGTCAAAGGGGGAGAGATATCCATGGAAAAACTTTGTACTTTGGAGAGAGATGTATTGTTGGTTTTTGGCATTCTATTTTTGGCACTTAGATGTTTTTCCATCTAGTGTTGCCATCAATGCCAAAGGGGGAGATTGTTGGTATTATGGATGTTTTGTGTTACCGGTTGCCTGGACCTATTTGCATTGATGATCTACGAGATCCCTTCCATAGCTTGCAGAGCCCTGAGAATTGATTTAGATATTTCTTGGCGCGTGGCTGACCTTTTCCCATGATCTACACTTCATCCTTTGGATTTTTCAGAGGAATTTCCTTGGCGGAGGCCGACCTTGTTGGTTTTGCACGTTAGGTCTTGTTCTTTCGGTTTTGATCCCTTTTTGGACCGACCAGATCCCCTTGGAGTGTATAAATCATTGTAATAGAGCATTATAATGTAATAAAGAAGTTAGACTGAGCATAGAAGATAGATAATAAGATTTGAGGTCCCGGTTATGACCTAATCTGTATTTTGAGCGTGTTTTAGTAGGCCTGTGAGCCGATTTCTGTAACCCGGTTGTTACCGGTTGGTTGTAAACATTTTTCATGATATAATTCAATCTTTTTTGCATTGCCTCTATCATGTCCTTGTGTTTCTATTATGTTTACTCTTGCTGACTGATTTGGACTGATCTCTTTGAGGTCTCTCCTAATTGGTGACTGCTTCACGTATCCTTGAAGGCTACACTTCCCCATTGGAAGTGGGGTTTCCATCATCAAAGGTATGAAATAAAATTTTTTAAAACCCACCTTAGAATTTGGCCTAAAGTCTTGGGGCTCAAGTTGTCCATCCAAGATCCTTGTGAGTATATATTGAATATATTTTATCTTCTCTTAATATTTTTTCTTTCTTTTTTCATTAGTTGTTTAAAGATTTTTTTGGATTTTTCATTCTTGATTATAGTTGACTTGATCTTCATGAACACTCCCTAAGCCCCATCCTCGAATGCCTACATATTGGGAACACATTTATTTCCTAGACTCCCTACATACATCAATTCCAAACAAGATAAAGGTGTAAAACATATGCAATTATGTTTCCTATCTAGAGTTTGATGTGAATTATATAGTGGGTATGTAACTCTTTCTAGGTCCTTGTCCTAGAAATTTCCTCTATCATTGTTGCCCACAAAGAGTCAAGAACAAGAAGAAATTGATCGTCATGATCATTTCTTATGTCCTAAATCATCTAACTTGTAATCCTATGATTACATCACCAGGTTGACCTATGTCAAAATTTATAATAAGATGTTTTCATAAATATAAACTAAATCAAATTACATACATATCATAATCCCATTCAAATTTTTCTATGTTTGTACTAGCATATTTTGGTGCATCAAATTTATGTTTTAATTATTAATCCAAGAGACATTTCCCTCATCTTGGATGTAATCCTCAAGATGTTCCTTATTATTTCTCAATGATTTAAAGAGATTATGCCATACACATTGTTATTCTATCTACATTAGACTATATATGCAATAGCTCAATGTGTGATGACATTAGCCGTAAATTTGAGCTAGAGGTACCATTGATACTGAATGTTGTTGGTTTTCTAAGTCTTATATCTTAAATTAAGTTGTCTAACATATACAAAAAAATATTACTTCTTCAAGGATGATTTTTTTTTAGGAAATGTAAATAACTAACAGATATATATTTATCAATAAATATCCACACACACACACACACACACACACATATATATATGGAAAAAGTGGCAATCCACTGATATATATATTAATAAGATAACTAATTCAAGAGCTCAATAGGGAAAGAATATCCATAAATATTGGGTCTAATGGATTTTACATAAAAAATGAAAATAATATTTAATAATATGGCTTTAAATAATGTATATATAAGAAAATTCATACATATTAAATATTTGGTATGATCAAATTAAGTACAATCATAAAATAGAATAATTATAATAAATATTTGAATTTAATTTTACTAAAATATAAAGATCATTAATATCTACTTGAGAATAAAACCAAATGATTTTCTTATTATGTGAAATATGGTGCAAATGCAATTTTAGCCTAGGATGAAAACTAAGATCTTATTCATGTTAGACATAATGTACCACTGAGAGGGGGGTGAATTAATGGTTCTCAAAATTTTCCCTTTAAATATCCTATGTGAGTATATCGGTTAACAGATCTAACTGAATGCAAACTTACCGATTAGAGGGGAGACTAACTCTAAAGCACTCACACTTAAAAGAGACATCACATAACACCAGCATATACGAGGAAAACCCAAGATGGGAAAAACATCAGTGAGAAATGCTGCTGGAGTCTACTACTCCAATCCATCCTCACAATGAATCTCTAATTACAATGTTTAGGGCACCAACCCAAGGAGCATCAACCCCTAATTTAGGGAACCAACCCAAGGAGCTACAACCTCTGCACGGAGCTCCAACTCAGTGATTACAAAACATAATCATTTACAAGTTAATAGCCTTGTTACAAATGGATTTTGTAACTCTTCTACAAATCTCTCTACCGGTTCTCCTCTCTCTAATTCTTTGCCGGTTCTCTGCTCACCTCTCCAAAGTAACTCTATCTTCTGATGGAACTTACTCTCTGCTGCCCCTTCACCGGTTCAGTTCCTTCCTCTTCTTTACCAGTTCTCTCTCTGCCAATTCTTCTCTCTGCTGATACTCTCCTTTGTCGACTCTCTCTGCTATGCTATTGCTCTTCACCAGTACTACACCCTAATGGTACTATTGCTTTCCTTCTCTGTAGTCTTCTGCAACTCTTCTTGTGCTGGTTCTATCACTACTGGTTTACTCCTTTTGAAGACTCAAAGATTGACTACCAGTTCTCTCTCTGATGCCGGTTGAACACTTCAATCTTGTTCTTACTCACACTCAGTCTCTTCTTCTCCTTCTTGGTGAGCACTTGACTAATTTTCCTTCTTCAACAACAATACTCTCTCATCCAATGGCAACCTCCATCGATTTTGGCTTGCATATTTATAAACTTATTTTTCCGCCAAAAGACAATTCAAATTTTGATCGGTTAGGGTTTTCTTCTACCGACCAAATCTGCATCCAATTTGATCTGATTTGCCTTGGATCACACACCTTCTTTGGAGGGATAAGACATCACACATTTGCCATCTGTCCAAAGTATGTTTGCCAAGAATAGAAAACATGACCTTGTTTTCTGGCCTTGAAATTTTTTGACACATTCATGACTGAACTGTTTCCTTCTCGAGATTCTCCTACAATCTGATTTCCTTTCTTTGATCTTGGTGCCAACAATTCCCTAATCTCCTTCTGTCATTCATTCTTCCTCAAGATGCAATCCTCTGATCTGATCCATAAATCATGGGCTCCATATTAAATGCTCAACTGTAAAAATGGCTACCATGCCTTGATGATATAAACACCTTCATCAACTTCTGCCTTCTTGCCACTTGGCACTTGTGTATTGTACATGTCGGCATCCTAATTAGTGACATTGGGTCGGTTCACAATTGATCATCTGATAAACCCTCTTATCGATACAAACCCTTACCGGTTCAACCTTGCACTCTGCTTCTCTTTCAGTGGAACACTCAATCTATCAACACTCTTTCTAGCCTTCCTTATGCACATCTTCATCAGATGGGAGTCTTCTGTATCCTGCACCTTGTCCATATTACTAGTGGACATACATATAGATAAGCACCTTGATGACACCATGTCAACACCCTTCAATTGTCTCCATCTTTAATCCGGCCATTGTCCACTATCTAAGCTGCTTAGCCTTGGATTCTTCCTCATCAGCCCATACCATATCTCAACTGGTTTGTGAAAGTGAAAAACCCATCACTCTTCATCTATCCCAACAACTCATCTTTCCTTCTCTGTCGGTCTAGTGCATATCCCAGATTTCATGCACTTGAGGCATCCCTTTGATTCATCAGTAGATCCGGTGTGAGCCTTCAAACACTTACCTTTACCTCTTGTCTTATCTCAGAGGACTATGATGCATTCCATGCATAATAGGAGATAAGATTCTGATGCTCTACAAAATAGAAGGATTAGTAAAAACCTATTTTGATAGCTAAACATACACAAGGAAACACAAGAGACAAGAGTTAGTCATTAGTGTTAGAAAATCAAAGATTGAATACTATCCTAAGCAAGCATATCAAGAAAGACACTACTAAACAAATAGAAAGCTTAAGGAATCTACAAAAAGTAACTAAACATTTCCATATGCTCTCTACCATGCTGGTAGCTTCTCCTTCCTTGTTCCTCTCCTCTCCAAGTTCTAAATTAGTGTAGCTCTTAGTAGCTTTTTGCACTATGGATGCCTTATGAAGGTTCAAGATTGACAAATGATTATTCTAAATGCTATGCAAGTGTGAACAAACTAATATTTAGATGCTGTGAAATGGGAATGATTTATTTTAGAACAAAATAATAATGTATTTATGATTTTAGGCTAAATGCTCCTCTAAAATTCACTATAATGTAAATGCATACAAGTTTTCAGGATCTAGATTATGAAGAAATGGGCTTTATTTATAGGAAAAATAGAGCAATGGATGGTTGAGATTGAGTAATCTCAACAAGGGTCAAGATTGAATGGTATTCAATCCATGTGAGGACCTTCAACCCAATCCCAGGATGACAAGTGTCAATATGAGATAGGTTGAGAGGAGAGGGAAGAAGCATTAAATGCTTGACATGACTTGAGAGTTAACTTGGGAGTTAAGGTTAAGGTTGGGTTGAGAGAATAAAGCCATTATCCAAAGAATAATGCTTTTATCCAATGGATAAACTCTTATGCAAGAGTTAGTGAGGATAACCATGGTCAAAGCAATAAATGCTTGAGAAGACACATGGGTCACATGAGGGTTGAGTTAGGGGTCAAAGTCCCTAACCACGGGCGCAAGTGGATTTAACCATAAATGGTCATGTAAGAGCCATTAATGGTCATGTAAGAGCCATTAGTGGTTTGGAAGACTTTAGAGGTTAGATCGTTGGACACAAAGCATTAAATGCTTTTCAAAGGCTTTGGAGTCTTTGAGAAGTGACTCCAAGTTGCTTAGGAATGTGACAATAATTCGGGGATGGATTAGGCTAATTAGGAAGGGTTTAGAAGAATCTAGAAGGGGTTAGGATTGCAAAAGGGTTTGGTGGGTGAGGGAAAATAGGATTTTTAATTAAAATAAAATCATTTATTTCAACAAATAGGTGCAAGTTGCATTTTTAGGAGAATGCAAGTGGGGTGGATTTTAATGATTTAAATAAATGTTTTATTTAATTTATTTAAAAGAGGAAAGGGGATGAAATTGAATAAATAAAATTTATTCATTTAATTGATTGTGAATTTGGTTTAATGAATTAATTAAAATAAATTGAATAATTTATTTAATTAATAGGAGAATGATTTGAAGATGAATCAATTAAATGTTAGTTTAATTAACTGGTGGCTAGTGGGTTTTTAATCAAATAAATAGCAAATATTTGTTTAATTAAAATGGACAGATTTATGTGACTATAGATTCCACTAACTGTGGTAGTGGATCATTGTCATCTGAATCCTAAACTGCACTCATGTGGCTTCCTTGTTTGTGCAACATATCTTCAAACAAGCACATGTGAACCAAGGGCACACTCACTGTCAGTCATCTCTTCACATGGTGACTGCATCTCTATCCAGTGGGACTTGTACATACTTCTCCTCCTATGTTGATGTGATTTAAATAACATTCTACCTCTTCATCACATTCAACAACTCAACATCTTGCCCACTCACAGATATCATCATTTACCAGTTGTTATATCATACCGGTCTCTTGTCCATATCTTCTACACAAGTCAAACACTAACTTGTGTACCAGTGACTCTAATGACATCACAATGATGATTGACATCAATGATAGTAATGTCAACACTCTCCCATACTGATTGTATTCTTCTATACCAATTGACATCAATGACAACACAATGCCAACAATCTCCCCATTTGGCATTGATGTCAACATGTGTAGTATCCGACATACTATATATTCTCTCTCCCCCTTTGTGTGATTCATGGATTCTCACACATGTAGTAAGCGACATACTATAGAATCTATCTCCCCCTTTGAAAATAATGGCAAAGGGCATTGTCAGGGTTTTACTCCTCCTTGTGTCTTCCGGGTATTGACAGATTGGTCTAGCCCCTTTTGCTCTACCGGATGCTCCTCCTCCTTCAACCATCATTTGTTACATTTTTCAAGTCACATCACTTTAGATGGAGGGCACAACCACCATCTAACACCAATTTCCCAGCACCCAAGTGTATCTGCAAACTGAAGATATATGCATATACAATACTCAAATCGATTGAAGACCCATGTGTTAGTGAATACACCATACCTGATGGTAAAACTGCATCATCTCCCCTTGATATACAGACCCCAAAATGCTGATATCAAGTGTTGAGGCTAACACTAATACCAATTGTATCTCTTCCGATACCAAATGCATGTTCTCTTGTGTAGGTGACTTTCTCTCTTAGTAAGCAACACTCTTGGTGATCCAGTTATGAATTCAATTGAAAAGGCATTGAAATATCTCACAATCTTGGATACCTCCAAAGACACAAACATACTGGTGCAACCATAAAAACATGCACACCCTCTGTGTCCAAAAAGTCTGATACTTAGTTAGAAAACATGGCTATCAACTCCCCCTGAGTCATGCATCTCAGATCCTTATTTTCAGTCAGGTCCAATACCGGGGCTCCAATCATCTTCATGTATTGATTGAGCTATGTAAATGTGATCATATTATGGTCTTTCAACTCCATTATATTCACCACATCCTATGACATGATCCTGGATGTACACAATGCCATACAATGTCATCATCATGCCACAAATTAATCTGGTTACCCCAAAAACATGCATGCTTGCACGAGCAACAACCGGGATAACATATGTCTTTCAGGTATTTTCCAGTACCACCTTTGATATAAACTCCACATTCCATGTTACCAGGGCTAATGCAATGATCTCCAACCTCATTGTCTGGCATAACCTGCAAGTACCTATTAGCATCATATTGGTAACATCCTGCACATACCGGTTTCCTATACTGGTCCATCATCACTACCGAAACACCTTCCTGTAACTTTTGACATTTTGTGTCACTGTGCATCTGATTCTAATTGTTAATCTTATCATACATTGAAACAACAGTAGTGATCCAACTTTGATCTATAGGTATGTAGCCAAGGTCGCCACTACACACACTTATCTTCTCATTTCCATCCTTCATACCAACAACATCTTGTTCTTCCATGTGTCCTTCTTCACTGAGGGGATGAATGATAAGTTCAGTATACTGATCCCCCTAAGGTCATGCATCTCCTTTAAGCATTAAGAGATATTACCTATGCATTGAATACATAGTGTTGGTCCCATGGTTGCATCCTCTTGCTTCTTCCTCCATTCTTGCTTGGTCTCATTCTTCTTCCCATTTTTCAGTCTTGGGAGTAGGTCTTTCCTTCTTCTAATGGTGGGTCCTTTCATTTCTAGACTCTACTGCATAATCAGAAGTAGTGCTATAGTAGCACACAACATCCATGCCAATCCCATGATTGGGGAACATTTTAACATGCCGGTTAGACCATCTTCTTTTGGTCATCCCATTGTATCCTGCTACCAGAACCAGTGGACCACTTGATCTTACAGAGACATTTATCCTTTGGTTCCATGCAGGTCTCTGACATCTATATGCTATGTATCCATTTCTATGTTGATCATAGCTACTATACCAACTTCCATGTGTCTGCAAGTCCTTCTTTCTACATTCAAACTCTCTATGGCCGAATCCATTGCAGTTATAGAAAACACTATATGCATAACCGGGAGAGGAATTATGCATATTTCTATTCCTTGATACATTTTTCTCATAAGCATGATTTCTATGAGATCCTAGATTATTCCTTCTAGATCCTTTCTACATTCTTCTGCCCTATGGCCATAACCATTACATGCAAATAAATAACCAGAGAAGGAAGGTTTTTAACTTACAAACATATTCTACCATGCATGGGGAGATCTTACCGGTTTGGCATCTCCATTTCTCCTTCTCTGAGGATTGATCCTGGGTAGTCCATTGTTTTCATTTCTTCCATCTGATCTCTTCTTCTCCCACACTTTGTCTTGTGGATAGTAGCACTTCATTGTCTTCTACTGGTAGGATGTTTTCTTTGCTGTCTTCTCATGTTTTTGCTTCTAGTGAAGCTGTCTTCTCCCATCTTCCCTTTTCCTTTGGGATCTGTATTGTTTCTCCTTCTTGCAGCACCGGTCTTCATCCTTGTCTACATGTCTTCACTGGTTGTGGTTAGATCAACCTTCTTCCAGGGAGCATTTCTAACTATGAAGGTCTATCCCTCATTTTCTCCATTTGAGGAGACAAACAAAATGATATTGTGGGGGACATTCTTGCTAGTGGAGCGTTTACCGATACCACTACCTAATCCTTCAATGTCCTTGGCATGCTTTTGCTTTTTCAACATTTTGTCAAAGGAATCACTGCTGCTATCAAACCGAATTCTTACCTTGAGCTCATCTTGATATTTCTCAAGGTTATTTCAAAGAATCTCCATTTCTCCAAGTAGATGCTAATATTATTTATCTCTTACTTCTAGCTCAGACGCTAGATCTTTACACCGACATTCCTTGGTGTCTTCTTCTTGAGTCTTCATCTCTGAGATACACTTCTCGATTCTTCAAGGCATTTGATCAACTGGTTCTACTCCATAATGGAAGCATTCTTGAATAGCTTGTATTCATTTCTTACTCTACTAAGTTCTTCAAGTGTATTTACAAGCTCTCCTTCAAGATCAACTTTGTCTTCCTCTTCTTCTTCACCTTCACTATCACTGCCAAACACATCTTGCTGGTAGGAGTGATTTGCATGATCATTCTCAGATGTGTGCCTCTCATCTTCTGATTCTTGAGCCATGAAGAGATGGGTTCCTTCTTCATCAATGCCGTGGCTACTAGAAGATATGCCTTCATCATCTACAGATACATGAGATGCATTTCTCATTTTGTCTTCACAAATCAGTTCTGTAGTGGTAGGCTCATTTCCATAGAGTTTCTTCAATCTATCCCATAAGATTTTTGCTGATCTGCATCTGTCCACCTGTGAGGAGACATCATTTGTTAACCCACAGAGTATAGCCTTCATTTCTGCTTCATTGCATTGGTTTCTTCTTTCTACATCAGAATCAATGGGAGGGATGACTTTACTAGGGCAGCCATTTACAACAAACATCCAAACATAAAACCCTAGAGAGGATAGGTAGACTTCCATTCTACAACTCCAAATGGAATAGTTTGAACCATCAAAGACCGAAGCAGGGATTGACACTAAACAAATCATTGTGTCCTTAAGCCATAATCTACCCAAGCTAGATAAAGCTTATCAACCAAGAACCTAGGGCTTTGATACCAATTGTTAGACACAATGTACCACTGAGAGGGGGGTGAATCAGTGGTTCTCAAACTTTTCCCTTTAACTATCCTATGTGAGTATGCCAGTTAATAGATCTAACTGAATGCATACTTATTGGTTAGAGGGGAGACTAACTCTAAAGCACTCACACATAAAAGAGACATCACATAGCACCAACATATACGATGAAAATCCAAGATGGGAAAAACCTCAGTGAGAAATGCTGCTGGAGTCTACTGCTCCAATCCAACCTCACAATGAATCTCTGATTACAATGTTTAGGGCACCAACCCCTAATTTAGGGCACCAACCCAAGGAGCTACAACTCCTGCACAGAGCTCCAACTTAGTGATTACAAAACATAATCATTTACAAGTTAATAGCCTTGTTACAAATGGATTTTGTAACTCTTCTGCAAATCTCTCTACCGGTTCTCATCTCTCTAATGCTCTGCCGGTTCTTTGCTCACCTCTCCACAATAACTATATCCTTTGATGCAACTTACTCTTTGTTGCACCTTCACTGATTCATTTCCTTCCTCTTCTTTGCCGATTCTCTCTGTGCTGATTCTGCTCTCCACCGATACTCTCCTCTGTCGGCTCTCTTTGCTATGCTGCTGCTCTTCACTAGTACTACACCTTGCCGATACTCTTGCTTTCCTTCTCTGTAGTCTTGTGCAACTCTCTTGTGCCAGTTCTGTCACTACTGGTTTACTCCTTTTGCAGACTCAAAGATTGACTACCAGTTCTCTCTCTGATGCTCGTTGAACACTTCAACCTTATTCTTACTCACACTCAGTCTCTTCTTCTCCTTCTTAGTGAGCACTTGACTGATTTTCCTTCTTCACAACAATACTCTCTCATCCAGTGACAACCTCCATCAATTTTGGCTTGCATATTTATAAACTTGTTTTCCTGCCAAAAGCCAATTCAAATTTCGGGCTGTTAGGTTTTTCTTCTGTTGACTAAATCTGCATCCAATTTGATCTGATCCACCTTGTTCCACACACCTTCTTTGGAGGGATAAGCCATCACACATTTTCCATCTGTCCAAAGTATGTTTGCCAAGAATAGAAAACCTGACCTTGTTTTTTGACCTTGAAATATGTTGACACATTCATGACCCAACTATTTCCTTCTCGAGATTCTCCTACAATTTGATTTCCTTTCTTTGATCCTGGTGCCAACAACTTCTGATCTCCTTTTATTGTTCATTCTTCCTCAAGCTGCAATCCTCTAATCTGATCTGCAAATCACGGGCTCCATATTAAATGCTCAACTGTAAAAATGCCTACCATGCCTCGATGATATAAACACCTTCATCGAATTCTGTCTTCTTGCCACTTGGTACCTACATATTGCACATGTCGGCATCCAACTTACCGACATTGGGTTGGTTCACACTTGATCATCCGACAAACACTCTTATCAGTACAAACCCTTACTGGTTCAATCTTGCACTCTGCTTCTCTTTTGGTGGAACACTCAACTGGTCAACACTCTTGCTAACCTTCCTTATGCACATCTTCATCAGATGGGAGTCTTCTGCATCCTGCACCTTGTCCATAATACCAATGGACATACATACTAGTAAGCACCTTGATGACACCATGTCATCACCCTTCAACTGACTCCATCTTCAATTCGACCATTGTCCACTGTCTATAGCTACTCAACCTTTCCTTCTTCCTCATCAGTCCAGACTATATCTCAACCGGTTTGTCAAAGTGACAAACCCATCACTCTTCATCTGTCTCGACAACTCATCATACCTTCTCTATCGGTCCAATGCATATCCCTGATTTCATGCACTTGAGGCATCCCTTTGATTCATTGGTAGATCCGGTGTGAGAGTTCAAACGCTTGCCTTTACCTCTTGTCTTATCTCAAAGGACTATGATGCATTCCATGCATAATAGGAGACAAGCTTCCACTAACCGGTGGTAGTGGACCCTTTTCATCTGCATCTTGAACTGCACTCATGTGGCTTCCTTGTTTGTGCAACATATCTTCAAACAGGCACATGTGATCCGATTGGGTACACTCACTGTCAGTCATCTCTTCACATGGTGACTATATCTCTATCCGATGGGACCTGTACATCCTTCTCCTCCTATGTTGATATGATTTAGATAACACTCTGCCTCTTCATCACAATCAATAGCTCAACATCTTGCTCACTCACAGATGTCATCATTTACCGATTGTTATATAATATCGGTCTCTTGTCCATATATTCTATACAAGTCAAAAACTAACTTGTGTACCGGTCATTCTAGTGACATCACAATGCTGGTTGACATCAATGATAGTAATGTCAACACTCTCCCATACTAGTTGTATCTTTCTATACTGGTTGACATCAATGACAACACAATGCCAGCAATTTATTCACCATTTTCAAGCTTATCATTCATTGGGAAACAACCTCAACTTCGGTCCTAAAGGAGAGATGGACACTTTGGTTAATTGTTTCCTTTTTGAATTGATTTGATTAGATATGATTTGATAAGAATAAATAAGATCTAGATGAAATGATAAGAAAATGATAACTTTTAGCATTAATAGTGAAATACAAAATTTGAAATCAATACAATAACATAGATCTATAAATGAGATATAGAAAACAACTTTTAGATAATATCTAAAGTAGATTATGCCAAAATATGTGTTGGGAAATTTAGTCTAGGGGTGTTTGCATCGACAAAAGGTTCAAGATTATGGTCAGACGACTCCATACATTTGTCTCCCCAAAATTAAATTGAATAATGTTAGAGTATGCGCTTTGTTGATTTAGTCTAAAGGGGGTTTCTATGTTCAAAATATGGGACTATTTGTCTTAGTATGCACTATGCATACCTATATTATTGTTTTCTTTCATATCTGCACCTAGACACACGAAAAGGGGGAAAAATGTTATGTTCTATAGGGGCTTCCCTAAGTCAAACTCCATATTGTTTTCACCTCCACTTCAACAATGTTGGATGAAAAGAGAGATTGTTGTTAGAAATGATAGAGGTTGGAAACCTTAATGGAAATTTGTGAAATAATAAATGATACCTTTGATATGAAACCGTTGTCTTGAAGTCTCACAAAAAGCTTGATATTTCTTATTGATGTTAATGCATGCCTTCATCATGGAGGAATACATAAAACTTGATTATGATGACTAGAACTTGAATGCTTGAATCCTTGATTGCAGACTTGTGCTTAAATGCCTTGAAGATGCCAGATTGAATTTTCACTTGATGTGGATTGATTATAGATCTAGGATTTCAAATGAGAGATAGATTTGTACTTATATGCAACTTACACCTTTTTAGATTTAGATTTTGGTTAAGGATAACATCAAAAGAAATTTCCCACTACTCACGAATCCAATTGTAATAATTTCTTATTTGGGGCCAAAATTCTTAGACAGGGGCACTAGGCACCATAGTCTAGGAGGATAGGGGTACTGGGCACCCTAGTCTAAGAGGACACAAGTTTTGGGTGCCCTAGTATAAGAGAAAACAAATATTGGGTTTCCTAGTACACGAGGACACAAGTATTGGGCATCCTAGTAAATGAGGACACAAGTGTTGGGTGCCCTAGTCCCAACATTATAGGCTACAAAAAGGTCATTGAGTAAGGGATTTCCCCAAGATTCCAAAAATGGTCTTGAAACTAAGCAATATTAAACATGAATCAAGAACATGAGACACAACCACCAAAGTGAGTCCAAAGTGAGTGTGAAATCGTAGAGGTATACAATTATTTATAAGGCATTTATCCCCTACTTTAGTGGGAGTATCAACTTACACTCACACTCTTGGTAAAGTTGTTGGTTAACAGATTTGTCCTTCTTAAATACCTTTAAAAAATGACTCCCAAAAACCCAAATCAAAAGACAAAAAAGAACCAACATTTGAGTCACTTGTAATAGAAATTGCAAGTTCTCTCTGAATTTTGATATGAAGGTACAACTCCCTTCATTGGATAAAATGTATTTTTTTTTTGAATATGCTTTTAACCAGAAAGAAATAAAGGAAAACTAACATCTACCCGCAACCATGAAAGTAGATGTGAAAAACTGATTTAAAATGAATTGAATGAAGATAAGTAAAACATAGTTTAATTACCCACACCCACGAAAAATACCCTTTCCAATAGAATCAAAATGCCATGGACTCTGATCGAGTCTCCCTCATGCCTCAAAGGACAAGGGGGATCAGAATGCCTAGACAAAGAGCTAACAACAAATTTCTTTCCAATATACAAATTAGTTCTGAAATCAAAGTTTCAGAATCAATTGCATATACACGATTTGATGTAACAAAAAAGGCAATGAAAGGTAGTTACAAGAGAAATAAAGCTCATGGTAATCAAAAGAAAATATTGATAGATGTATAGATCAACAATATCTTCTTTATTTCATCAATGCCAAAATGTGGGCTCACAGACTCAACACCTCTATAAAATAAAACTGTGTAGTCCAGAAAACTATGCTGCCCTCTTTTTTTACAATAGAAAAAGAATCCCCAACTCTTTGTTTTCAGTACATATATATCGTCTTTTCTTTTTCGATAAGATTTTTAGTTAACATAACCGATTCTTGAAAAACATTATTAATTACAAAATATTTCTTTTTAACATTTCACCTTCCTATGAAATTGCTGCTTTCAAATTGATTTAAAACATTAAAATGTTTTAAATTGCTGCACATAAATGACTAAGAAAGTTTTATTTTTTCTTGCTGCCACTTTTAATTAAATCCACCATGGATTAACCGGGCATCCTGGAGCCATGAAAATTTGTGAGAGTTATGATATTTAAAATTACAGATAGGTTTTTAACCACTTTTGAACAACTTGCCAAATCAGGGTACTTCCTTTGTAAATTGACCATGACAACCATATTGTTGCACTGAGAAAATATTAAAATAATACACCATGTAAGCTCTTATGGTCATAAAATTAAATCTGGGAGCATTTAAGACCAAAATATTAGGTGGGTTGTCTTTAGATTTTGAAAATATGCAACTTTTTGTTTTGGCTGCATTTTGCACTAGCGGATATATGTGCAAAATTGGACTATTAGACTGAACCGTTGAACCTTTTTATGTTGGTTTGGAGGTTCAACATAGAAATAAAATTCACAACTTTCAGCTAAAAAACTCCATTTCCCACAAAATTTGGACAACAGAATGATCCGTTGAACCTTTGAATCTTTGAACCTTTGAACTGTGGGGTTCAATCAAAAGGTTCAAATTTATAGACTTCACCCACAATATGCTTCACTAATCACTTTGCCTTTACATTCTTCTATGCGTTGAACCTTTGAGCCTTGAACTCTTGAACCAACGAAGGTTCAAAGGTTCTAGTTCATTCTCTGCATGAACTTTTCTGCACAAGTTAGACTTGCCACAACTAAGGCATGATACAAACAAAGACTCAATGAACCAATCAACCGATGAACTCTTGAACTAAACTCTAGGTTCAAACAAAAGGTTTAAAAATTCAAACACTTAGGCATAAAGAGGCATTGGCCAAGACAAACTTAAAGCAAAAAGATGATAACTTAAGAGAATTTATTATGCTGAATGAAACACACATTATCTCGACACAAATATACCAATGTAAGAAAAATTAATGAGTGCAAAAATAGTGGGTAAAAAATGTATAAAGAAGCAAATATATACTTTAATCAAGACATCAAAGAGATAGGACAACACTAAGCTTGGCAAGGAAGTGGCTTCCAAGACTTACAATATTATCAATAAAAGATATCAAGATAAAAGTGCGCAACATGATCAACATAGGTAAAACACACAAGGAGCATGTAAAAACAAAAAGGTATGGCATCTAGGGCTAGTATGATTCTTGGGAACTTACTAGGAGCCAAAAAAGTACAAGGCATGGCCTCTAGGACTATTAAGATTCCTTGGGAGCCTACTAGATCTATCATGTTACAAAGGAGTCATATAAGTAGCAAATTTCATTGTGCCAAGTTACTCATACTAATGTGTAGGTATCACATAGGTCTATCAAGCTGTGTTATTCTAGGTAAGCTTCACCCCAATATAGATTACAAAAAAAAAAACCTCTATTTGCTAGGTAATTTGAATATAAAATTACAAGATGGGTGCTACAATTACATCAAGTAATTTTTCTCATGTGATACTACAAAATGGGTGTTGTGATGGCACCAAGGAAATCATAGCATGTGATCAAAGTGTACAAACTATTCTCGTGGTGTGTGTAAAAAGTGAAATGCATAGCAAAGTGTATGCCTCCACATTAAAGTGATTATGTACACCAATTGCAAGTGATTGATTTAAGGTAGCATGCATCAAAAGACAAGCACGTTGTGATAGTGAGACACCCCCAAACATAGGCAAATCAAAAGCAAAAGTCACATAACAAGTAAGATCACATAAGGGATCTACAATTTGGTGTCAATATGCATATTGGATAACTCATGTATATTATTATGATTGTTTTTAATCAACCTCATTCCCCAAATGCAATGAAACTACAAGCACAATAGAATAATAAAATATAAGATAAATAAAGGGTCCTTTTCAGGTCAACATGAAATAGACCAAAAAGTCTCAATAGTTTAAATCATCCCCAAAAGACAACACAAGAGCACATTTACACCAAAAGCGCATTTATGACACAATATGCACACAATAGATAGAAGAATCAAGATATAAATAAAAGAATATCAAGAAATAGTTAGTCTCTTTGTATCATTGTGCCAATAGAGCCTTAAGGATCATTCAAAGATATCCTAACAAATAAAAGGCACACCAATTAGTACATCATAGGGAATCCATTACATGCAAGCAAATACACATAAAAAAAAGTGTTACTGGATGGAAAAGCTAGTCTAGAAAATCATCCACCTCCTAATCTTGCTCATCATTATATATTGATGGTGGAAAAGATGCTAAAGTAGTTATTGATAATACAATAGACAATGTCATGGTTTATGCCAAACATGGACCATTCACTAAGGATGGATCACAATGTGTGGCACTATTAGACAAAGTTGGTGCTTTTGGAAATGTCAAAGATAATTTATTATCACGTTCAATAGTTTCAACCATATTATCAGAATCATCATCCAAATTTATCACTTTAGGTGATTTGATAGGAGGAGGAGAAGAATCCCTTAGAATCAACAACTTCAACTTTTGGCGAGGTTGGGCAAGGTAAGGTTCCTATCTAGGGGTGGGTAATAGTAAGGAAGGTTGAGAAGGAAAGACCAAATCAACATTCAACTACTTAGGGGAAGACTCATTTATTGTAGTAATCTCACAAGCCCTGGCATGACATATTCGTCAATGCTATCTCACACTATGATTTCATTAGTTTTGATTGGACAATTTTATAGGAGTTTGGGTATCACTCAACATTGATTTCTTTAAATCCTTTTCTTTAGGAACAAAATGAGGAATGCAAGGAACCTCTAAAAATTCAAAGATAGGGGGACTTTTAGATGGTGCTAGACATTTGCCTCTTTTTCCTTTATAGGATGTTGGAGGTGGAACCACAACATATACTAGGAACTTTAGGAGTAGGGGAGATTCCTAATCTAAGATGTGTTCACTTGCTACCTATGGGGTAGGGAGAGCTACTTCTATATCCATAGACATCGAAGGATCCTTAGGACTAACAGTCAAAGTGGGTCCCAAATTATTGCCTAAGGATAATTCAACCACTCTCTTGGATTAAATTTTTTGGTAGGTGTAGCATCGTAAATTGTCACGGGTCCAATTTACACCTCATGTTTATGCCCCTACTTTAGTATGTCCTATCCTCATTTCCTTTATAGGTCCATTTGTTCTTATTCTCCATTTTTGAGGCCATGAACAAACTTTTGTGGGTCATACCATGGGATACCCACCCTATTTTAGCTCTATTTTGGTCCTAATTGTGGTGTGACTAGGGCATGGAGTGCCCTGATCTAGACAATGACACCCCAAAATGCCATCGTCATGCTCTATAAATCCCCAATTTGAAATAGAGTAGGGGCTATACCTCATCGATAAGATTTGGGATCTGCATTATCATTGGAGGTTGACGTAATCGACAATTTACCTACAAGTCCCTATATAAAGACATTTTATCAACCTAATTTCATCTAAGAAATCTAAGAATCCATCCCTAGAATTCATGCATCTGTTAAGTATTCACTATTAAGAATTTTCAAAGATCTTGAAGGCTGCACAGTTATCCTTCAAGCATTGTGGAGAAAAATTACATCTATCTTGTGCAAGCATATGTGTGTGATTAGGGTTTTTCATATTCATGTGTTTGTCATGCCATTACATACAATATTTGTGATTACATGGTTTTTCTTCTTTTGAGTTGCATTTTGCATATCTTGATGTCTTTTCTTGCATTGAATATTCCTTCATGTGAGTACATGTGTGTTCCTTGTTTAAGACCTTTCATTGCTTGGAATAGTGCATTTTCCTTATGTATAATCTCTCCTTAGAGGTTGTGTAATTTTTCTCATTGTCCCTACACTTGGGGGCATTGATTTCTTTCTCTACCCTTTCTAAGGATCCAATTTTCCTTTGTTGAGTGGTGTTTTCTTATGATTTAATGTCATTCCTTATGTGAAGTTTTTGTTTACGAGAAATGATTATTTCTTATGCAAGAGGTGTGTATCCTTGACTACAACCTCTTTTACACTTGGCAATGTATGTCTATTTTTAAAAAACCCTTCCACTTTTGGTCAAATTAAGTGTGTCATCCTTCATCAAGAACCCTTTTACCTAGCAATAGAAGGAAGGTAGGCATTCTTGTTCTCCTTCTCTTCTTTTAGTAGAAGATGTTATGTTTGTTTAAGAAACTCCTCTTGGAGGTAGATATCTTTTTTATCAAAGATCTCTTCTCCTCCAAGGATCCTCTTTACACTTGTTGCAAGATATCTCTTTTTCAACTATCTTATCCTTGCTTGTAAGAGTATTACCTCTTTAGCTTGGATATATGAACATTGTTTCCTAAAAGGATATCTCCTTGACTTATTGAAGGTGGATATCCTTGTTTCTATCTTCCTTAAGACATTGACATAGAACTGTGTTGACATCTAAGGGAGGCGCGGAGGGCATACATATCGCCCTCTTCGTACTATATTTTTGCATGTCTTAAATGGGGTGCTCATTCTTGAAACCAGAGAAAACAAACTCTTACATGAGATACTTCATTCTTGAAACCAAACACAACATTTATATATGTCTTATATGGGGTGCAAATTCTAGAAACTAGAGCAAAAAAACTCTTACATGAGATGTCCTCGAAACCGAGCATTTATTTGTCTTACACGAGGTTACACATACTTGAAACCATAGTAAAAAAAATCTTACATGAGATGATATTGATACTAGATACACATTTGCATTATCATTTCATGTCTTACCTAGGTTGTTGCATGCTTGAAACCCGAGAAAACAACTCTTATATGGGATGTTTAACACTTGAAACCAAACAGTTTCATAGAGAGCAAGATGAGTGGAACTATCAAACCACAACTAGACTATTCCAACTCTCCTCCCTAACATGGATCACCTAGAAGAACATAACTAACCCATGGAATCCATGTTCTCTCTCACTCTTCTTCTCATGGATCCCCTAGAAAAACATAACTAAAGTGTGATATCCTTGCCTCTCTCTTTTCTTCTCATCATGAGCTCATAGCTTTGCTATGTATAGTTCATGGTTTGATGCATGCTCTTTCTCTTTTTATGTGATTGCTTGTGTTCTTGTGATGGCATTTCAAGAATGATATTAGTGGTTGAGACATTTTGATTATCGAGGTCTCTTCGGCTAGTTTACTTGAGGTCTTGTTTTGGTTTTTAGCTTTGTGTTGTGTGTCTTTTGTATTTGTTCTCCTTTTTGTTTTTGTCTTGTTTTGTGTGCCCTTGCATGAGATTATATGAGTTAAGATCCTAAGATTAGGGGCTTAGTTTCTCAAAATTAGTGATGTCTTATCTCCTTGTGATCTTGCTCCTAATTATTCCTTTCTCTTTCATTTAGTGCGAGTATTTGCATAGGCTCATACTCCCATTAAAGTGGGGGATAAATGTAGCATCGTAAATTGTCATCAATCTAATTTACACCTCATGTTTGTGCCCCTAATTTAGTGTGTCCTATCCTCATCTCATTTCTAGGTTCATTTGTGCCTATTCTCTAGCTTCGAGGCCATGGACAACATTTTGTGGGTCCTACCATGGGATTCCCACCCTATTTTAGCTATGTTTTAGTCCTAATTGTGGTGGGACCATGGAACCCAAAAATGCCATGGTCCGGCTCAATCAGGCCCTACTTTGAAATGGGGTAGGGGCTATATATCATCAGTAATATTTGGTCCTCATGGCTCCACATGACCATTGGAGGTTGGCCTAACTAGTAATTTACCTATAAGCCCTTATATAAATACATTTTATCAACCTATTTTCATCTAGGAAATCTAAGACCCCACCCTTATAATTCATGCATCTGTGAATTATTCATTATCAAGCATTTTCAGAGATCTTCAAGGTTGCATATTCATCCTTCAAGCATTGTGCAACAAAATTATATCAATCCTGCGCAAGCATATGTGTGTGATTAGGGTTTTTCATGTTCATGTGTTTGTCATGCCATTACATACAAAATTTATGATTACATTCAAAGAGAGTATCATCAATAATCGTAGATTTTAGGTATACAGGTGATTCAACATTTATTTCAAAATCTGCATTATTTCATTCAAGTTTAATTCCTAAATCGAGGTTTGACTTAGGCAATCCCTATCGCCAACATATTTCTCTTTCTTTCTATGTGTAGGAAATAGGTGTGGAGTTGTACTCGAAAGGACCGACATAGTTCACAAAAGAAAAATAGGTTCAACTTTTGACGGAGGAAAATTCAGAGGATCATATGATAAATTGATACTACCCGGTCTTGAAAAATTAGACCGAACTTCTAAGGACAAATTTCAGACATCTTATTTTGTCCTGATCCAAGTTGGTGACTCAGTGGGACATTTGTAGCTTTCGTTTTCTATTAAATTACTTCAATCATCACCTATTTTCCCCTAATTTCACAATTTCAACTAATCCAATTGATCTTGGAAAGAGGGAGTCAAACCCTAACCAGTGAATCTAATAAAAAATCTCAACCCTTTCCTTAGCTTGATTGAAATTTCAAAATTTTCACCATTATAGTAGGAAAAGAATATGAAATCTTCACAAGTTTTGATTGATTGACGTTGTTGAGGCCAAAAGTAATCAAGTGTAAAGTTTGGTTAGACAAGGGCTATAAACCACTATGATGTATGGTTTTGACTTGTTCTTCAAATAGGAAATTCAAAAACTTATGGAATATATAAGGGATTGCCTTTATATGTGTGACCCAAGGATGATTCAATTTTACATGACATTGGTCTAAGGTAGGGATAATGGTAAAAGGAACATCTATGCATTTAGATCCAACTTCAACTAGAATAGTGATGGAACCAATGGTGAGACAAGTGAAACCATCATGTACCTTGATCAAGACTTTTGATTTATCTTTAGTGTCTTGATATAATCCATATGTGTAAATACATTCTTTTGTAACCATTTTCACCATACATGCTAGATCAATAAGCACCCTATGTGTGGGTTGTAGACACCTAAAAATTTCTCATTGATCATATACTAATTATTCCTCTAATTGATTAAATAATTCTTTAATTATTTAATTAAGTTAATTAATCTTATTCTTCTAATTTCATATTTCCTCATAATCTTACTAATTATTCTATTTTCTATTCTATCATCATTTAATCATTTTAATCATTTTCTAATGTTAATTAAATAATTGTCATTTAATTAATTCTGATTAATTCCCCAATTTAAATAATCTTTATTATTTAAACAATTCTGTTCTCAATTTCTATCTCTAATCTTCTAATCATTAACCTTTTCTAAATATTAATTAAATATTAATTATTTAATTAATTGTGATTTAATCCTTTAAATTAAACAAGAGCTGTGAGGCAGCATGAGTCCCTGCCTAGTGCCAAAAATAGGCAAAATTGATTTGTACAAATGCAGATGTTTGTGTAAAACATGGGGGAGGATGTTATTTTATTTTATAATATTATACAAGAATATTAAATATTGATATTAAAAACAATAATAACATTAATTGAAAAATAAATTCAATATTAACAAAAAAAATATTATATAAATTGAACATAAATACAATTAAATTCTTAAATAAATTAAATTTAAAAAATTAATACTATATAATTCAAGCAAAAAGTTCAAAATAAATTAAACTATATTAAAATTGATACAATTTACATTTTAACTTTTACATTAAAAAATACAAATAAAATCATAATAAAAAAGCTAAAAATACAAAAAAGGAAAAAAAGACATTACAAAGATTTAAAAAAAGTAAAAATTTCTTTATGTAATTTTTTATTATGATATCATACATAATATCAAATATTATTAAAAAATAATAATTTATAATCTTTTTTTGTTTAATATAATAATTAAATTTTTCATAGACATAAGCTTAATAAAACTATGATATCATATAAATAAAACTAAGAATATAACAAATTAAAAAACAAAATGTCTAAAATATCCTACAATGACCAATAAAAATGTCTAAATTTTTATTTTGTTTAAAAATAATGAAAATTTTCATATGGTGAAATATTTATCTCTAGTAATGTGGTTTGAAACGTTCAATTGCAATAGCTCCACCCAATTTCCAAAGTTCTCCTGAATTTCACCGTCTAAATGATTGTTGACCAGGTCTAAATTGTATGCCCCCAATTTCTGCCGAATTTTTTGATATTACAGGGCTTTGGAAATAGCAGGAGGAATGTTACGTGTAGCAGGTTGAGGGTGAAGTATACAATTTAAAGATTATGTTGATCTGGTGACGATTTAATTGCATACAGAGTTTTGACGGTGGAAGTAAAAAAAAAACATTTTCTTGGCCAATGTAGAAAAATACAAAGCATCATGGAGGAAGATGGGGGTCTTAATTCTCAGCACCGAGGCAAAGGAAGAGGAGTTGGGCAACAGGGGCAGGCAACATGAAGGTGGGATCGCGGAGCGACTTAATTAGATTTCAAATTTTAAATTTTTTAACATTAGAGAATCATCGAAATTTTTACCTACTCAAATTTGATTGGTCATCTATTTCTATTTTAAAGAAAAAATAAAAACCCAGAAAAAAATACATCAGCCAATTAAAAAAATGTAAAAAATAGAAAGAAAAATATATTAATAATGCCTATAGATAGGCGGGACTAATAATACACATAATAATTAGATTTATTTTTTAAATATAAATACTTGTATTTATTTTTTCATTTAATTTAATTTAAACAATCTAAAAAGCTGTACGTAGGAAGGGGAAATAATTCCTCTAGTTTGTCTTTGTGGAATACGGTACACAGAAATCCTTCTTGCGGATAAGCTTTCCAGCCTGGCAGCACAATCATTAAAGATAGAATACAATTAATTATATTATTGTATTATCCCAAAATATATCCATTCACGGGTCCCACGAACTCATTTTACCTTTTCGGCATCTACTAAAATAATATTAAAATAATCTTCCTTAGTCGGAAAGTCTTACCTACTATTTGTCACCTGCCGCATGATTTAACTCCGTGTGAATTAGATTTCAAATTTTAAATTTTTTAACATTAGAAAATCTTACTTAGTCAAATTTGATTGGTCATCTATTTCTATTTTAAAGAAAAAAACAAAAACCCCAGGAAAAAATACATCAGCCAATTAGAAAAATGTAAAAATAGAAAGAAAAATATATTAATAAATAAATTAAGATAAACTATAAAATAAACATTAGTATAAATGTCTATCACAGATTTCAAAGCAAATTAATAGGCAGAGATGAAAACATTAGTCTCCGCCTATAGATAGGCGGGACTAATAATCTTTATTATTTAATCAAAGTCCATTTCTAGCATAATTAAATAGTTTCTTTAAATTATTTAATTAACTAATTAATTCTTCCATTTCCAAATCCCCAAATTCTAATTTCATTTAATTTCATATTCTTCTAATTTCTTCCAAATTCAAATACAGGTGCATGATTTCAAAAACCGAATTGAAAATCAAGGTCAAGTTCTAAATATATTCAAATACTAAATTGAATTAAATAAATTCAATTTATTTGAATAAATTTCATGCAAAGATTAAATTGAAAATCTAAGTTAAAGTGCAAGCACATGCTAAATTAATTAATTAAATCATTTATCTCTCTAGACTCTATTTCCATCTTCTAGTTCTCTTGGTCATCTTCTTTATTTTTTCCAATCATTCTTTTTCTTCTTTCAGTTAGCTTTTTCTCAATCAGCTGATTCAATTAATCTATTCAATCTATTCTATTTCACCTCCAAGTCAACAGTTCAACTATCAATCAGCATGTGAGCTCACCTGAGTTCCACATTCAATTTCTATTTTCAATCCTCTCCTCAATCTTGGACAATTCCTCTAGATCATGAACTTCAAATCTTTGTGTCAATTGCAGGTTGTTAGTGCAATATTTGAGAGCCATCATACCACAGAGAGAAGAAGAACAATGGAAGCCATGATGCATAATATGGAGTTTCATATTGTTTAATTTAATTCCATTTTGCATCTATTTCATTGGTTTTATGTTTGAATTGCTTAGATAGTTAAGGAATTCATTATTGTCCTTATTTCCTATTTAGCAATGGTGTATTTGAGCATAGCACATTTTGGTGAACCCGACGTGAACAACAACTAATTAACCTTCTTTGTTTTCTATGTTGTTTTTGCAGATCATACAGATTTTTTCCTTTTTTGCAGGTTTTGCACATATTTCAAGACCGACCTCTTCGTCATGCATTTGCGGTTACATCATCATGCAATTGCATAGATAGATCTAGGCAATTGACTAGATAGGGTTACGTATTCGTGTGGAACCCATCACACAATCGATCTGATATTGTCATGCATTCATTTTGGATCTTTCTATTCTGATAATTTTATTTTCATTCCTTTTCTGTTCTTTGATCTGTTTAATTCTGCATGAAATTGAGTAAATCTAGAAACAAATTATTTTTATTGCATGTTTTGGTTTTAACGGTTTATGACACATAAGGTGCAATTTAGGATTTCAGATGCCAGAAGGACAAAGGGACAAAGAAGATAGGCCAAACACTATCAAAGGTTTCTCCAAGCAAAAAAGAAGATACAAGATTGGGAAGATCAATCGGTCTTTGATAGATACAACAACTTAGTTCTCTCGTATCAAGTTAAATATGATTTAATTAACATTGAATGGATGATGAGAGATCTAGCTAGGGCCTCACAATTGGTTTTGCAGGTTTCTGATCAGGTTTAGTTTCATTTTTTTTTTGTGTGTTATCTGCCTGTTTGTCACACAATCGTCCTGTTCTAATTACACAATCAATCTATTAGTTTCACGCATTCACTCTGTTAGTATTACGCATTCACTCTGTTAGTTTCATGCATTGGCTCTATCAAGGTCACACAGTCATGCAGGTATTGTCATGCATTCGCTTCTGTCAATTTTTGATTCTTTGTTTTCCATTGATTTAATTTTACTACTAATCATCTCTTTGCAGTGTGTGGTGATTTATAGAAAGGATCGGATTAGTATTAGATCAATTACATTCATAATCTCACACTTCATCTTTTGGTGCTTAAAATCAACAATGGTTAAAATGGACATGCATGCACAATCTCACACTTCAGCTTTTGGTGCTTAAAATTAACATTGGTTAAAATTGACATGCATGTATAACACTTCGATTTGGGTTTAAAATCAACAACGGTTAAAATTGACATGCGTGCCTTCACATTTCAATTTGGTGTTTAAAATGGACATGCACAACACCTCAATTTGGGCTATAAAATGAACATGAATCAGGCTACATTAGATTAAATCACATTTGGTTTTCTTAAGGTAAAGAATTTTTATCGTGTTTGTGGTGGACCTATTATTGCATTAACTAACTTTCCACCTGCCTTCGGGGTCTTGGGAGAAAGGAAGGAGGTGACAATGACACCCAATTTTATTTTATTTTACATAGTGAGGGGTATCTTTGACTAGGGATTTCATCACCCCATAGAGGTACTTCGATTTGGGATGCATTGGGGATATCATCTCTCCTAGCGTACTCTTGAGCAGGTTTTTCGAGCCGCTATATAAATATACTAGTCAGGTAGCTAGAGTGTTGAGTTAATTTGACGTATGTGGGGGCCTTCCCTCCAATGATAAGCTCAACTAAAGTCTTAAGTAGTTTTCTCTTTGAATATGTCGTTGGATCGGGACCCCTCAAAACCCTATAATAAGAACCAACTTAGTAGCCCAAAACCCTACATTCAGTGATTCTGGAAGTGTGGATCGTACCCCATAGATACCCTTCATGTACCTTACACTATGATATAGGAATCCCTCGGCTATAAGATCTTCAAATCTTCAGGGTAAGAGAGACTGGCATGCCCGAGAAGTGTGTGTCGTGGAGTGGAGCCAGTGGTGCCAGACTCTATCTGTTCTTTTTGTCTCAGTATTTTGTAAGGGCCTCATTGAATGGTGTCAACTTTCCATCCTAAGATTGTATTCTATGCTTTTTTATGTATCATTGTATCAGACTAGTATTGAGTCAGTCCTTTGGGCTATTTCAGGCCCTATCCCGCGTATCTCTGAATTCTTTGAGATTGTTTGAAAAACCAGTGCAGTTAGCTATATCTACCTCCAAACAATTGTTCTCAAACTTGGAAAAATCACAAAACTTGTCCTACACATAGAATTACTGAAAATGAAGTCCATTTTGAAACATCAGATAGTCCAGCAAACTCAAAGTTTTCCACACTTGTGACCATAGGAAGTCCTTGCATAGTCCTCATTTACATCCTTACTATTGTCCTTAGTCCTTGCATAGTCCTTATTTACATCCTTACTATTGTCCTTAGTCTTTGCATAGTCCTCATTTACATCCTTACTATCGTCTTTAGTCTTTGCATAGTCCTCATTTATGTCCTTACTATCATCCTTAGTCCTTGCATAGTCCTCATTTACGTCCTTACTATCATCCTTAGTCCTTGCATAATGTCTATTTAACGTCCTCATTGTCATCCTCATATACGTCTATCTTAGTCTGTCATCATTGACATAATCATCCTACAAAGTCATAGCATGCATCTTAATGGATCTCCCAGGTGATGGTTTGCTCCCCTTTGAGCAACCTAATCTAGTGCCAAACGACGGTCAATGAGAAATTATTGATGGTCTAGCTAACTTAGCCTAGGACTCAAGGAGAAACACACCCCAGTATATAGGAGTTGAGTATGAGATAAATATCGAGTATAAAATTGCCCATAGAATTGATAGAGAAATCACCGCTGAACGTCTAAGAGAACAACTTGAAAAACTTGCATTACAGAAATCCCAAAATACTCAACAAGTCGCGTCAAAATCCCCAATAGAGAGTCTAGTCTAGTTTTGCATGCCTCATAACTACGTCTAGAGTCTAGCATTAGTCATCATCCTGCATAAATCCACCCTCATATAGTAGTCTTAAATGCCATCACAAGGTCACAAAAGACAAAAGGTGTAATGGACCCAAACAATGACTATTCTGTAAACCCAACTTGGAATATGGACATATCAATTGGTCAACAATCAGGTTCTCAGGCAATGTCTACCCTAAATGAATTACAACAACATTTAACAAAAGAAGAAATTGAGTCAACTCAACAAGATCCACATGTCCTTATGATCTTAGATGCACTTATACATAGTGATAGAGACAAATATCTCTCGTTATTATTACAAAATGGGGCGAAACTACCTGAAAATTTTGATGTCACAAAAAATATTACCACTAGGAAAAAATTTAGGTCAAGATAACAGTCAAACACCACCCATAACACAAATGCAAGAAACAACCTCCAATTTTCCTCAAAATGTACCTATGCAAACAAATGTGAATACAAATGTAAACTTTCAAACAAGTGCATCATCTTCAGCGATAAATGTTAGTATACCAACACATAACATACCGATAATATCAAGTGTCTCAGCACCAATTCAAACATAGGCAACAAGTGCAACCCAACCTCCGGTTTCCTATTCTATAGGATTGACATATAGGCACCAAAATGAAAATATAGGTCTTACCAATACAACAAGTACAACTCAACCAAACATGGGTTCACATATCACTTATTTCATGGTACCTAGTGGAACATACAACACACAAAATTATAATCATGTTACCTTCCAACAACCTCCTGGTTATGCAACCATGAATCCTTTTGTGTGACATACACAAACACAAGGTGTACCTTTGACCCAAACAGATATTTTGACACAACAATTACAAAATTTGCAACAACAAATGACAACCATGTAGACCGATAACGATAAAAAGAGCTACACAATATAGGACTTACATCCTTATCCTTTTGATCACACATTATACATGTTGCCTTTCCCACCACATTTTGAAATGCCTAAATTCGACAGATATCGAGGGAAGGGTGATCCTAGAGACCACATCAGAGAGTTTTTTACGACATGTATAGAGGTTGCAACAGAAAAAAATTACTTAATGAGACTATTTCCTAAAAGTCTGGGAGGCCCGACCTTAGAGTGGCTTTCACATTTACCACCAACCATCACATCATGGGGAGAATTAGTTGCACATTTTATTGCAAACTTCTCACATAAATTTGAAACCCCAGTTACTTTGATGGACTTGTGTTCCGCTAAACAATATGAGAATGAAACATTTGTATCCTTCATACAACGATGGAGGGCTCTCTATAGGAGGTACAAGACAATTATCCCAGAAATAGAGCAAGTGGATATGTTCACAAAAAACTTGATTCCCAAGATTAAATATCCGATACAAATGCAATGTTTAACCACATTCAAACAAATCACGGAAAAAGTTCTAAAATGTGAGAAGGGACTAGTGGAACAAGGTCTTATTAAGTATGGCAACACCAATAACAATGACAAATCCAATTTTTGGTCGAAAAACAAAAATGTGACCAATGATGGTGTTGTAGATGCCAGAATAGTAAATAGAACTCAACCGGTTTTATCTTTGGGAACGAGTCAATCATCAAATCCACGTACGAAGAATAACCCTACCTCAACAAATGTAAACGCTACAAAAAACATGAACACAAGATACCCCAGGGTAAATGCTCCAAGAAGAAATTACACACCTCTAGGAGAACCTATTGAGTCAACGCTAAAAAAAGTTGATACAAACAAACATGATCACTTTACCAGAAATAAGAGTATATGAACCAGGTCCTTTCAAACCCACATGGTGGAACGATAATGATTTCTGTGATTATCATTGGACTAAAGGTCACAAAACAACAAGTTGCTACAAATTGAAAAACTTGGTCCAAGATATGATAGACCAAGGCGACATCACAATAGATACCGATAAAACCTTAGCAAACACAAATCATACAATCTTTAAAGATCCATTTCTTAAGCATGACAAAAGGAAAGCTACCACATCAGGTACTCAAGACAATACATCCAATTACACAAAGGTCTCATACGACTACACTATTCATGCCATATAGTAAACCATGAGTCATAAGAAACACTTGATCAAGATGAGAAATATCTAGATACTCACACAGATGATAACCAAATTTGCATGCTATTAGAGGTACCAAAATATGACGATGATAGAAACCTTTGTCTCAAAGATTGGGGGCGTGATGAACCATTTCAGTCAAGATGGTTTGAAGATGAACTCATAGAACAAATCATGGATGTCAAACATACACATAAAGACTATGAAGAGGGATTTAACATAAACCTTGATAACACAACATATGATACCGACAATACCTGTAAGTCATATGATACAATGGCTACGATCACCATAACTCCCAGAGACAGAGACTGTGCAGTAGTTACTCATAGATCAAAGGTAACTTTACAAGGAATACCACAAAATCATGCACCAGCAGTAGGGACCTACAATGTTTTTAAGCAACTTAAGAAAACTCTAGCACATATATCATTATTCAAACTTTTGCGTATTTCACCCACTCATAGAGCTATCCTGGACAAAACACTTCAAGATTCAATAGTGGACAAAGATATAGATGAAAATGCCTTCTAGTCCATGGTAGAAAATTTGACACAAGGCACTTGTATTGCATTCACAGAACAAGACATTCCTAGTGATAGATTGCTCCTTAATGACCCACTACATCTAGAAGCTTACATACATAAGAGAAGAATTAGAAGAGTAATCATAGACGGAGGAACCGGTCTTAACATTTGTACTTTAAAACTGGTTAAGGCGCTAGGATATTTTGAACTTCACATTGAATCATC
Organism: Cryptomeria japonica; assembly: GCF_030272615.1. NCBI lineage: Eukaryota > Viridiplantae > Streptophyta > Pinopsida > Cupressales > Cupressaceae > Cryptomeria > Cryptomeria japonica. The sequence goes on from NC_081413.1 coordinate 28,474,553, forward strand.
CAAGAGGATAAATATCAAGGCATATGATGATGAAGAATGTCCCTCAAAAGGCAATGTAACATTGCATGTACAAGTGGGACCTATAACAATAGAGGTCGCTTTTCAAGTCTTGGATAGAGAACTGGGATATAACATATTATTGGGCCACCCATGGATCCACACCATGCAAGTAGTACCATCCACATTTCATCAGTGTGTCAAATTCCCATATAATGGTATTGAAATCACCATAAAGGGTGATCCAAATCTCTTCCAAAATTGCAATTAATTGAAAGAAAGTGTTGATAATTAGGTACCTATTAATCAAGCAACACCTCTCACTACACAATTGGAGGCATTAACGATCACAAAAACAAAAAAAGAATATGCCTACAACATCCTCCTTACAAATATAAGATATAGGTTGTGGAGAGTATTCTATGGAAAATACTTCAAGTGGGAACCAATTGTCTCTATCTCCTAAGTCTTTTGGGAAACCTCAAAATACACTACAAAAACAAGACAAAGGAAAAAAAATTGTCAGATACACAAAATCATGCTCTTTCATTAGATGGGGTGACTTACAAGAAGAATCCATGAATGAAGATGTCAACCATTGGATATATAGAGAAGAGGATCGTATGACAATACCCAAAATACCCATAGATCAGTATGGAAATGGATTCAAAATGCTCTAGAGACATGGATATGATGGTACCACAGGCCTAGGGTTACAAAAACAAGGAATACTAGAGCTTATTGTTCCTAATGATAATCCAGGGAATAAAGGATTGGGGTATAAGCATGTATCACATATCACAGAAGAAAGACAACGTACCCTTGATATACTAAATAGACCAATGAAACCGTCAGACTACATACCACAAAGGGATTTTTCCATGTAGGTGCTTCCCTCTTCATCTCAAACAAGTAATAAGTACCCACATCGCCTAGCGTGGAATTAGATGGAGAAGACATGAGATAACTCATGCAAGAACCTAACACTGAGTCACACAATGATACAGTTGTCGACATAATAATACAAGCTAATGTTGCAATAGATGTAGGCTTACCACTAGCAGATGAATCTAATCCATGGTTATTATCAATACTTCTGCCATGGGAAATGACTTAGGATCAACCTAATGAATCAGATGAAGAAAGATTGCAAAGGCTTATACCAGGCTTAAGAAGGGTAACTACTGTCCAAACAAAACCAGTCAATCTACAACAGAATTAGCGACATGAACAAGAAGAAATAAGTGATGATAGATCAGATGATGAAACATACATTGAAAGTGAGATAGACTCTCATGATTATGATTTCTTATCACTCTATGAATCTAGCCCACCAACAAGTGTCATACTAAGGTATCAAATAAAGGCTATACAAGATTAAAATACACAAATTCATTCAAACAATCATGTCTTCATGTTATCAGAATCTACTATAGAAGGGAGTAATGATTTACCCCTTGTATATTTACACTTGATTGATTGGGGGAAAGAAGGAAAATCAATGCTGGATTGGTTTGAAAATGATGAAGCAATTGCATAATTCCTCGGAGTCAGAGAGGGATTTCCACAAGGTGATCACAAAGAAGGGTTTACTGTAGACCTGGATAGAGCATCATACTTTGGAGAAGAAAGTACCTCTACAACAAAAGATAAAGATCAAACCACCCATAATGGCAAGAGTGAGTTGGGTAACCTTCCTATCGAAAGAGAAAGTTCAACATTGCTTATAGAAGAACCGAAGAAGTAAACATAGCAGAAGGAGAGATTGTACATAACATCCACCTGGCAAAATCACTAAGCAAAGAAGAAAAAGATAGATTCATTCATTTTTTCAAGCAATGACCTTCAATTTTTCTTGGTCTTATGCATATATGCTAGGATTAGACCCTGAATTAGTGTTGCATCATTTACCTTTGATACCAGGAGTTAAACCTTACAAGGAAAAATTGAGAAAAATGCATCCAAGTATTGCTTTACTAGTTAAAATAGAACTACAAAAGCTACTGGGCATAGGTTTTATTCGACCTATTGACTATGCAGAATGGATATCCAACCTGGCACCTGTGACTAAGCCCACAGGAGGCATAAGAATCTATATGGATCTTCGGGATCTAAATAAAGCTTGTCCTAAGGATGACTTCCCGCTACCCAATATCGATATGATAGTTGACCTAACAACTGGAAATGAAATGCTATCCTTAATGGATGGTTTTTTAGGATACAACCAGATTAAAATTGCACCAGAAGATCAACATAAAATGACCTTTACATGCCCATGAGGAACATACTGCTGGAATGTGATGCCATTTGGTCTCAAAAATGCCGGAGCAACATACCAAAGAGCCATGAAAATGCTATTTCATGACATGATCCACAATATAATGGAAGATTATGTGGATGACTTATTGGCTAAATCATAGACAAGAGAAGGTCACCTTATGGTTCTTGCGAAAATATTTGATCGGTTGGAGTAGTATAATGTTAGACTAAATCTGAAAAAGTGTGTGTTCAGCGTAAGAACAGGTAAACTGTTAGGGTTTATTGTGTCCAACAGAGGAATTGAAGTAGACCCTGACAAGGTCAAGGCAATCATTGATATGCAACCTCCATTAACACTTAAACAACTAAGAGGGTTACAAGGAAGATTGCAATCCGTAAGGAGATTCATAGCGCAGTTGGTAGATAAGTGTCACCCCTTCCAACATTTACTCAGGAAAGGAGTTACTTTTAAATGGATAGAACAATGCCAAGAAGCTTTCCAATCTATGAAAGATTATCTTCTAAACACACCAGTGTTAGTATCACCTATTACAGGAAAACCTATGTTGCTATACGTATCAACAACAAACTCAGCTCTAGGAGATTTGTTGGCACAACATGATGAACAAGGGAAAGAAAGAGCCATTTATTATATAAGTAGGACTCTGATCGGCTATGAGCTTAATTATACTCCTATAGAGCGAGCATGCTTAGCAGTAATCTTCGCATCCCAAAATATCATACATTACATGCTAAGTCATAAGGTACAACTCATTGCACGCTTTGACCCACTCAAGTACTTATTGAGCAGAACAACATTGACCGGGTGGTTGGCTAAGTGGGTCATGATCCTAAGCGAGTTTGATATAGAATACATAGATAGAAAGGCCATCAAAGGAAAAATTATAGCAGATCAATTAGCAGAGGCTCCTTTACAGGATAGTCACCCATTGCTGCCAGACTTTCCAGACGAATCAATGTTTACATTGATTGCATCTATAATATGGAAATTATATTTTGATGGGTCATATACAAGTCATGGATCTGGAGCATGAATTCTTTTCATCACCCCTCAAGGGGATTCTATACATAAGTCATTTAGGATCAATTTCCAATGCACAAACAATATAGTTGAATATCAATCTCTCATCATAGGGATTCGTATGGCTATATAGTGGAGAATAAAAGAATTACAGGTCTATGGTGATTCACAATTGATTGTAAACTAGGTCAACGATGATTACAACATGAAAGATGACAAAATCATGCCTTATAAGAAGATGGTAGGAGATTACAAGGAGCACTTCAACAAAATTACCTTCAAACAGATCCCAAGGATACAAAACAAGGTAGTAGATGCCATGGCTACCATAGGATCTCTTCTGAATATGCCTGCTAATGAAACTCAGTTTGAGTTTATTATAGAATAGTTGATGCTACCGACATATGACACTCTCTTAATAGAATATGTATGTGCAATTGTGGGTCCAGAATCCCCTTGGTACAATGAAATATATACATATATACATACTTAGTACATGTCACCAGATCTGTCCAGAAATCAAAAGAAGACCCTTATTCATTAGGCATCTAGATACACCATTATAGCTGATACATTGGATAGAAAGGGCTTTGATGGAACTCTTCTCTGATGTCTAGATAAAAATGAAGTGCAACTTACTCTAAAGGAAGTCCATGATGGAATTTGTGGGCACACCAAAGTGGTCCACCATTATCAAAAAAATTGTTGAGAACAGGTTATTACTGGCCAACTATAGAAAAGGACGCTTATAAAAATGTGCAGAAATGTAAGCAATGCCAAATGCATGGAGATCTCATTCATGCACCAACAGAAGATCTTCAACCCATTAAGTCACCATGGCCATTTTCACAATGGGGATTAGATCTAGTGAGTAAAATCAATCCTACTTCATCCAATGGGCACAAGTTCATCTTAACAACCACTGAGTACTTTACCAAATGAGCTAAGGCAATTCCTCTTACATACACCACTGGAAAACAAATAGCGAAGTTCATGCTCAATTACATTATCTGTAGATACGAGATTCCAATGTGCTTTGTAGCAGATAATAGACGTCCATTTAAAAATCAAGAAGTGAAAGAATTATGTGACAAATTTCACATAAAACAGATATTTTCTATGCCATATTATCCGCAAAGCAATGGAAAAGCAAAGACAACAAATAAAACAATATTAAAAATCCTTAAGAAAGTTGTCATTGACACAGGACGAGACTAGCATCTCTAGTTAAATCCCACTCTTTGGGCTTACAAAACGGGAGTACCCCTATAGGAGAAACACCATATTCCTTCGTCTATGGTACAGAAGCAATACTCCCCATTGAAATAGAAATACCATCTCTAAGAGTCTTCTTACAGAACATCATATTAGAGTAAGACTACCGGGTAGCAAGGTTACAAGAGATAGAAAAACTTGATGAAAAGAGACAAACAACGTTCAATCATCTACAAGGGTATCAAAATAGATTAAGACAAATTTATAATAAGAGAGTCCACCCATGAGCTTTTGAAGTGGGAGGTGTAGTTCTTAAAGAGAATCAAAGGAACCTAGTGGAATAAGAAAAGCCAGATAAATTTGAACCTAACTGGCTAGGTCCTTTCATCATAACAAGGGTTATAGGCAATGGAGCATATAATTTGGCTACCATGGAGGGAGATTCACTCTCTCACCCTATGAACAACATGCACCTTAAATGATATTATACCTAAGGGCTGGGTAGTTTAGGTTTTACTTTCTTCATTGCATATCATATTATTCAAAGCATTGCATCATATATAGTTTCTTTTTTTATGCATCGTGTTCTCAAAAGTTTCTACATTTTCATATAGTAGCATCAATAAAACAAGGCAATTGTCCAAGTTTATCATTCGTTGCATTCAAGAGAAGCAAGGGTCATCTCCTTTCTTAGATATTCAGACATGAAGTCTTTAAGGTTCTAAGGTCATTCATTTTCAACATTACCCTGTGACAACACTTTGCTTATGGTTGGGTAGTAATTTCACTATTTGAGACTTGTTAACCCAAAATCTATCAATTGCTATATCTCAAACATATTAAGAAGATCTCTAACTCATTCTAGACACCTAGTTGATCATATGACTAGTGAAAAATCTAAAATTCTACTTCAGTGCCGCTGTAATTATCACACCCAAGTAGGTTTCATTACTTACAAGTCAAGGCCAGAAAATAAAAAAGAAAAAGAGCTATGCCAAATTCATCTCAAGGAAAACTAGCAATGATATATAACTGAAATATCATGCATATGAGTGTGACAAAAAGCTTGACTATGGGAACATACAAGTAACTCCATCAGGGCTATGAACGCCTATTGGCAATGGAGCAATATTTGAGAAATTACAGTCTATAATCTCATCGGAGCCCTAAAAGCTTGCTAGCAGCGAGGCTCTATTCAGGATGCTTTTGAAGTTAGGATAATCCATGTAGCTAGTCATATAGGATGCTAAGGATCTTTAGTGAACACAAGAGAAAGAATTAACTCATTTGCACACACATGGGCAAAAGAAGATAAAAGTTTCAAGAATCAATGGGAAAGTTTTCCGCATCTCCATTTGTAAATCTTAGTCACTAAGTGTGTTAATTCAGATGTTCCAAGGGACCTTAGGGATCGATTAACCGCTTATCTATGAAATGTTTTGCACCTCCATTTCAATTGGTGTATTACAAATGATAAAACAAACACAGTCAACCTTGTTTGAATAGGAAATGCATCTTCATCATGCATATTGCATTAACATAGGTCATGTGAAAAATTCATTGTCTCCACATGCATTATGTAGATCATCATGTCATACAGGTCTGCACACTAGGGGCATAACTGAAAAAATCCAAAAATATCCTATAAATTCCTGAAAAAATCCAAAAAAAATCATATAAAGTCAAAATATCAAAAACACTGGAAAACTCAAAAATCCAAAAACATTCAAATATGATCCTGAAAAAATCCAAAAACATTGAAAAACTGAAAAAATCCAAAAACAGTGAAAAAACTCAAAATCCAAAGACATTCATATACGATCCTAAAAAAATACCAAAAACATCCATATAATGTCCTGAAAAAATCATCCAAAAACATTCAAATACGATCCTGAAAAAATCCAAAAACATTGAAAAATTGAAAAAATCCAAAAACAGTGAAAAAACTCAAAATCCAAAAAATTCAAATACGATCCTGAAAAAATACCAAAAAACATCCATATAATGTCTTGAAAAGATCATCCAAAAACATTCAAATATCGATCCACATAATCCAAAAACAACGAAAATGCTCTTGGAAAAGAACTAAAAATAAAAAATCAATCAACCAAAAAACTTGCAATAAAATGTCTTGCGAGAAACAAATACCCTAGTAGATATCCAACAAACACTTCGCATGAAGTTAACAAAGGATACAACTATCCAATCAAACATTTGCAATCAACTGATCAAACTGTCTTATCAATCGTACCATATCCATATCAAAGTGATCATTATCTTGTCTTAAACAGAAGAGGATACACTCAAAATCAGATAGGTCAGTCTTAAACAGGGTCCGCAACTTTCTGCGATCAAACATTATCAACCATCACATCAAGCAACTGAGAACGAAGGCACAAGGTTAGTATAGTTGCTGAATTTTGTCCAGGTCAATCTTTATCTTTTATCATTTGGTGACAGAATATGTTCCTATGCTACTCAAGGATGTCCACAAGTGACTAGAGGAGCCATGATGGGCATTATCTTTTTCTTTGTTTGCTATTTGTGGTGTGAACTGATGAAGTTCTAGGGAAATTTCTCTAGTGGGTGTCTATGATAGGAGCATTTAGCTATTAGATGCCACACATACCTCGACCCCTAGTGTAATTCCCATAATGGAGGGTTCACTCCTTGTCTACTATGTGTTTGTTTCTACAATGAGATATCTTACATCTTGGTTCCTTATACCCTGACGTGCTAAGCATCATTGTTCAATAATAAGGCTCAGTGATGAATATATGTTGCATAATAAAATATGTTACATAGGTTCATGATTCTTTCAATTTCATTCTCATCTCATGTGTTTATTGATAGTTTGTTGATTTCTCATCTTCTCTCTAAATCGCATTCTTTTTAACATTCTTTCTTTCATCAATCTCTTCTCTCTATCATCTTACTAACATTTCATCATGGTGCATTTGAGTTAAAAATTTGTTCTGGCATTATCACACAAAAAAAGAAGAAGATTCTATTGCATTCATATAGATTCCATTGCATTCATAAAGATTACATTGCATTCATAAAGATACCATTGAATTCATTAGCATCATTGATACATACATGTAGTAACCATTGCATTCCTGAATCATATAGAATCAAATAGCTCATAGCATCATATAACTCATAGCATCATATAATCATACATGGAAAACAAAACACAAATAGATCGCTGCTGAAAACTGCATATCATATATATATATAACTCAAAAATGATAATGTGTATGAATACAATAAACAAGTCCGAAGGCTCAGATAACATGATCAAAATGTCTCAACCAAAACTGCCTCTATTGGCAAGTGGATCCTATCCACTAGGCCCTCTACCAGGATGCCAAGGTGGTCCCATGACTCCTCCATTGCTCATTTGTCGAGAAGTAGATCGACTCGATCTCCTCCCCATGAAGGTACTATAACTAGGCTCTCTCTGACCCTCAAGGATAGCTCTCTCATAAGCCTATCGATAATAAATAGCCTCTTGTGCAGCAACAAAATATCTATCTGCGTGGTCACATCCCTCTGTCACTGGTCTGAATAGCTGATCATATGCATCCATGGTGATCCCTCTTAGCATCTAAAACATCATAGTCTGCACGGTGGACCTCTCGCTCTATATCTCGTCTAGCGACCTCCTCCTCCAAACTCTAAATCCACGCTCTAAGAATCTACGGATCATCCTCATCGCCCACCTGTCCTCCCCCACCCTCTGCAATAGGCACGTCCTCTAGCTTTGACATATCATCATCATCATCTCCATCCTTGCTGCTTGATGACTCTGAAGAATCATCGCTATCCCCACCGTTGATAGACTCGGTGTCTCCACCAATGTCTACATCCTCATCTCCACCTCCCTCATCTCCTATCTCATCCTCTCCTTATGCTCCTCCATTTTCCTCAGCTCCTCCCTCGGCTTCACCTTCCTCTCCTCCTTTGAATCTCTCCCCCAACTCTAGCCTCAATCTCAGCCTAGGATGGTGAATCTGCTGTGTTGTAATCGGAACAACAGGATCGGTAAGTGGAATTGGCCTGTGTCTAGAAAACCATGCATCATACTCCGACGTAGTCCTTGGATCCATTGCACCTCTACCCCAACCCCAGAGTAATGGCTGAAGAGCATCAAACTCAACAGAATCAACATGTGGCTGTATGCACACCCCCCAATCAGATACCTCCTGAGATACACGAGCAAAGTAAGCAGTAACAACTGGTGTCACCTGTACCTCTCCAAACTGTCTCAATACCCAACTTGGGAGATACATCTCTATAATCTGTTGCATCTCAAAAGTCCTACCGATCAAATACCTCTACTATTGATAGAAAGGAAAGTGTACTATGTCATCCACCCAACTGGGGCAATCTAAGTATGGTCTCTAAATAAAATGCTGCAGTATGTCAAACTGATGTCTCCAATACAAGGTGTTACCTGAACCCCTGTGTCTGAACCCTGTTGTGTACCTAAAAGCATAAGGCTCACTAGGCTACAAATCAACATGAGTAACAAGCCTCGAAATAGAAATATGCTTCCATGCCCAAGTCTAGAGCAGTGTCACACCACAACTGATAGACCGATATCCAAGATATACAATCCCATGCATCTGATAATACAACATGGTAAGAAGACTTAGACCCCACGCATATACTCATCAATGAACAATCATATCATGGAGCACTCTGCCCCATCCGACTGGAAATCCATGACCTCGTCTATCAGGTATCAACAAACTGCCAACAACACCGCATAGTACAATAGTCATGTCATCATAATCTAACCTGGCCCAAGGGATGTCATATTGACCACTGATCTGCAAGTCTTGTATCTCACACTCGAAAAGTGTACACAATCTAGCAATGCCATCATCATGGTCATACACAACTCTCTCACCATGAATCAGAATACACAGTATACGCCATACATCCTCTAAGGTAATGGATGCATCCCCAGTCGGAAGATGGAAAGAACATGTCTTGGAATGCCACCGCTCTATCAACGCTGTAATCATGGCCCTATTGGCTGTCATCTCTGGCAAGTGTAAAACATAGTACAAACCAAGCTGTTGGATATGCTCAATCTCCTCATCAAGTAAATCGACACGAAGATCAAGTCCACTGGGTGTTCTTTGTCGACAATATAGCACTCCAATATTCCCCTGTAAAGAGAAAAGTTCACAATATCAGATATCGGATTACGAAAACAAAAATTTCTCAGACGCATGACAAAAAAATTCACATACAATGAATGCATGACGTTTACTACTAATGCGGTACAATTATGGCTTATGCGTAACATTTATAGCGAATGCATGATGAAAAGAGCGCATGCGTACCAATAAACACTATTGTGCAAAGAAATCAACGAATGCGTAACATTTATGGAAAATGCATAACATTAAGAGCATTTACATAACAGTAAGCACGAATGCATAAAGATCAACAGGTGATTGTGTGATGCAAAGGAAAAATTGAACACTGGATTTTTTTTGAAAAATAGTGAAAAACAGGCAAAAAATAAGGAAAAAATTAGAAAAATACCATGCCGCTAGTCCTAGGAGGTCTTAGATATGAACGTACTCCATCAGATAGGTGCAATCGAGCTCTATAACAAGCCATGATGATCAAATACTTGAAAGAAAGCACAAGATTTGCAGAGAAAACAAAGAACTTACCCCATACCAAATGAGCAAATGAAAACCTAAAATATCTATTTATAGCTCAAAATTAGGGTTTTTTGACACCTCGACGCTCGTGGTCCCCACCAGCTTCAAACAACTTGTAGCCTACTCAAACGATATCGAAATCGCCTGAAACTTCACACGATTTCTTATTACACTGATATCGAAATCGCCTGAAACTTCACACGATTTCTTATTACACTGATATCGAAAACATGGTCTCAATTTTTGAACTTTTCGACCACCTTTTCCGAGGGGGCATATTTACACTATACAGTGGTACCAAGACATACTGGGGCAAAATTTTTCGTTTTCTTTGAAACAAAATCGTTCCGACATTGTCTCAAAGAGGGGCAAATGTAGACACCTAAAAATTTCTCATTGATTTAATAATTCTTCAATTATTTAATTAAGTTAATTAATCTTATTCTTCTAATTTCATATTTCCTCATCATCTTACTAATTATTCTATTTTCTATTCTATAATTATTTAATCATTTTAATCATTTTCTAATGTTAATTAAATATTTGTTATTTAATTAATTCTGATTAATTCCCCAATTTAAATAATCTTTATTATTTAAATAATTATGTTCTCAATTTCTATCTCTAATCATCTGATCATTAACCCTTTTCTAAATATTAATTAAATATTTATTATTTAATTAATTGTGATTTAATCCTTTAAATTAAATAATCTTTATTATTTAATTAAAGTCCATTTCTAGCATAATTAAATAGTTTCTTTAAATTATTTAATTAACTAATTAATTCTTCCATTTCCAAATCCCCAAATTCTAATTTCATTTAATTTCATATTCTTCTAATTTCTTCCAAATTCAAATACAGGTGCATGATTTCAAAAACCAAATTGAAAATCAAAGTCAAGTTCTAAATATATTCAAATACTAAATTGAATTAAATAAATTTGAATTTATTTGAATAAATTTCATGCAAAGATTAAATTGAAAATCTAAGTTAAAGTGCAATCACATGCTAAATTAATTAATTAAATCATTTCTCTCCAGTCTCTATTTCCATCTTCTAGTTCTCTTGGTCATCTTCTTTATTTCTTCCAATCATTCTTTTTCTTCTTTCAGTTAGCTTTTTCTCAATTAGTTGACTCAATTAATCTATTCAATCTATTCTGTTTCACCTCCAAGTCAGCAGTTCAACTATCAATCAACATGTGAGCTCACCTGAGTTCCACCTCTTGATCAATCTGTTCCACTTTTTCAATCAATCTCATCCAAAAATCTATAAATTGAGCATTCAATTTCCATTTTCAATCCTCTCCTAAATCTTGGACAATTCCTCTAGATCACGAACTTCGAATCTTTGTGTCAATTGCAAGTTGCAAGTGCAATATTTGAGAGCCATCACACCACAGAGAGAAGAAGAACAATGGAAGCCATGATGCATAATAGGGAGTTTCATATTGTTTAATTTAATTCCATTTTGCATCTATTTCATTGGTTTTATGTTTGAATTGCTTAGATAGTTAAGGAATTCGTGATTGTCCTTATTTCCTATTTAGCAATGGTGTATTTGAGCATAGCACACACCCTATGTGAGGGTTTGTCATTAATTTTAGCAATAATGTATAGTGGTCCATCAGGTGAATTTTTTAGGATATCACTTGAGGTAAAAGTGATATTAGGTTCTTGTTTTATCACATTCCCAAAATTGTAGGCTTGGTTGAATAGGTTAGTAGTGGTTATATAACTATCAACATTAGGCTCAATAACATTTGTAGAATGAGAGGACAAAGGATTGGTAAATTTATGCAAGTGTTTATTAGGTGGTGCTACAATTTTATTCCCTCCATCATTCAAACCATACACCATAATGATATTAGAGTCAATGAGGTCTTGAGTTTTATTTTTAAGATGTATAAACCTCTACGGATTGTGTCCATGTGTTTGATGATATTGACAAAGATCTTGAAGTTAAATGAAGGAGACACAGGACTTGGGGTATCTACAAGATGGATGGGTGGAAGCTTACTCAAATTGTTATTTAACAATTGAAGACTAATGGAGTGTAAGGACTCAAAAATAAATTTGAAGTTGCGATTATTTGGTTTAGAAGAAAAATGAGCTATAATAGGAGATTTTTGGTGCAGGAGCACCTAGGACTTAGGCTAAATAGTCCTTCTTCAATGTTGGCTTGTACTGACTATAGCCAAGTCATATTTCCAATAAGGACTCCAGGAGGGTCCAATGTGTGTGATTAGAATATAGGTTGAGTCAACTGTATGCCTAGTTTAGTTAGGTTCTTTCTAGGTTTGCACTTTGTGGATTGTTCTTGGTTTGAGTAGTCAATGATGCCTTCTAGATGGTCAAAAGAGGCATAGGTTGATTAAAGTGTTAGAGGAGTTTAAAATAGTCTTAGGAATTTTGAAAAATACATGAATGATGACATGTGATAGGTTGTCTAAGTTAGAAAAGCAAGATATGTAAAATTGTAAAAGTTGTCATGACAACTTTGGTCCTAAAAGAGCTTAGCGGTGGAGTTAGGGTTAAAAAATTGACCTAAGATACCTCCACACATAGGGAAGACTATTTAAACCCTCTCTTGCATGGATACCAGGGTTGGAAGCATTAATTTTTGTGAATGACAATCTGAAACCACTCATTTTCGGACTACTATTACTGTTTTGTCTCATTTTGCATCAAAGAGTGAATACAAATGGATTGAATCCATTGATCCAAACTTGGAAAGTTGTTCTTTTGTGTGTTCTAGTGTCACTCAGTTCATTTCATTCTTTGTAGATAGTTTTATTAGTTCTTTTACTATTTTGTTTTCAAACAGCCAGTTTTGGCTTGTAAATAGTATACCTTGGAAAAATGTTTTGCAATAATAGTTTGTTCAAAGAAAAAATCATTGCATAAAGCGATAAATGTCAACGCACGAGTATTAGGATCACATATTCAATTGTATTTCTCAAAATGAGGCATGCCAATGTGTTGTTGGATGCGAGTAATGGGGATGGAAATAAAAAGTGGTTTACTTGTGATTTATGATGGAAGAGTGGATTGGGATTGGGTTATGCTAGTCAATTGTTGTTGTAAAGTTGACACATTTTGCAACAATTGGTTTGTGGCGACACCAATAGGGTGAATTGGCTTGTGAAAAGTTAGATTGTGATGGAGGACTCGAAGGGATAATATGGTAGGTATTTGGAAAAATTTATGATAAATAGGTAGAGGAGATGGTTGATGAGGATTTTGAGAGATTAGGAAAAAATGAAATAGGTGTTAGGATAACTGGTGAACAATTGAGAGAGGGGGGGGGGGTGAATCAGTTGTTAACAGATTATAAATTTTAGTGCACAATACAACCTTAAACAAATAAAGTACCGGTAAAGCACAAACCGATGTCAGTAGAAACAGACACCAGTAAACAATACAACTTAACAATTAACCAGATAATCATGCAAAGCAATCATACCACATAACATCATTGTTTGTACATGGAAAACCCAGAAAGGGAAAAACCATGGTGGGAAGCCTACCCACAGTCAGATGATACTTCTGTAGAAAGTATGTGTTACAATGAGGGGCCTGCACTTGCAGGAAGACACACTGCCTAGAGCGTACTGCTCATTACAAAAGAGTCTCATTGACTACAAAGAGGCTACAACCTTCTCAAGATAAATGGACAACAATCCAATAGAGTGAACTGCTGGAAATAACATCTACTATGTCTGATTACAGTCTCGGTTAAGCTCAATGCCGGAGGACTAAATCCTCTTGTGAAACCAATCCGATCACCAATGATCGATTAACTCCTCTGCCTGAATGATATTACAATATTCGCACATTACATTCCTTGACCATGACCTTTTTCAATAACCATGATACTTTATAAAGAGTTTCTACCTCTTATTTATACAAACCCTAAGGCCTAAACTAATTAGGTCGGCCACCTAAAGATATTACAATAATATCATTACATAATTCCTTATTACAATGATATGCCATGTCGGTTTAAGACCAAAACAATAATAACAAATCCATGAAACATCTCGAATCATCCAAGTAATGTGTAGAGTACACGCTAACATGATACCAGTCCATAACCTAGATAGGTACCAGACCAATTCTGGGTCCACCATGCCAAAGCAATGTCTTCAAGCAATTGAAGCACGATCAACGAACATCTTCAACATCCTCAAATCCTTGAAGAAGCTGCACCAACACCAATTGTGCATCCTGTCATGATTCCTCAATGAAAGCTCTGCCGATAAAGCCTTAAACTAGTGCCAGTAAGGGTTTACCAGTGTGAATGATGACATCCAATTATGAAGCCAATACCAACTGACCAAAACATGCTTAAGGAGGATATAACACATGAAATCCAATATACTTTACTAATCCAAACATGCCGCAAGTGCCAACCAGATAATCTCTTCTGCCGATAACACTAGATATTATATCGGTAACCTGTTTGCCGTTAACCATCCATATCAGCCAATGTAAATATGTCTGCTGGTAACAACTACTGTTGACATCAATGCCACACATACCCATAGTGCCAACAATAGGTGTCTCTTCTAGGATGAAAAAATGGATGTTACAAGACTTGACTCCAAGATCTTCATCTCAATCATAGAATTAGTCAACAATGAGGCGAGAGACCAAAGACCAAAGTAAAATGAATTAAATTCTTGGGATGAGAAGATGAAATTGTGTTGGTTGGGTTCGTTGACACCTCATTAATGGTGCTCCATGGGTTTATCCATTTGCCTCTCTCAAGGTTAAGGTTTGATGAACCCTGTTGAAATCTAGTTGGGTTAAGGTAAATTTTGATGGTGTGATGTGTGACAACCTAGGACTCTTTAGGGTGGGTTATGTATCAAGAGATGATCAAGGGAACATATTGGAAGTAGATTCGAAGAAGATAAAAAGTGGCACTAGTAATGAGGAAGAACTCTAAGATGCTTGGATAGTATTGAGCACATGCTAGAGAATGGGTTATAGAAGGACCCATTCATAGAGAGACTCAAAGATTATAATAAATGTAATTAGATAATGTAAAATATTTAATTGAAAGATTAATGGTATTTATACCCAATTTGAGACCTTCTAGAGGACTATGACGATTTCATAATATCACATATCTATAGGGAAGGAAACTTGGTGGAAAATAATTTTGTGAGATGTGCAGTTGATAGATCTTTGATGGAGGAAAATTTTAGATTGTATGGCATGTAGTACAAATAGATCAACTCATATATAAGGAATGGGCTTGAGTTATTGTTAATATTAGTATTGCTATTATTTTTGCATATTTGTAAAAATATTCAATAAATTGGCATAAGATATCATTTGATAACTTATGCATGCTAAAGGCATTGAATGACTTTAATTGAAATGATATGTCGAGGTGTTGGAATTTATAATTGTGGGTGGAGTGTTGGAAAATGATTGAGAAATATGGAGGCCTCCTTAATGGTGAAAGTGAAGGCTGGATAGTGGCCTTTTGAGGCCCAATCTTTTATAGGAGGTTGAGAAGGATTTTTCATTGTCACTCATCAATGGTTTTGCAGGTTCTCATGATGGTCCTAGGGGACAAATATTTAAGGCTAGATAATAGATATATAGCTAATTTTTATGTCGTTTCCATCTTCTTGGGCTGGGTTTTGGAGTTTGAGGAACCATAATATGGGAGAAGTGATCATGGAGAAGTCAGTGAGAGAAAATTTGCCTAGAGATACACATGTTTATCTAGCAATGGCCCATCAAGGTGGTGGATTTCAAACTCAAGGTGGTTGTTGGCCCAAAATTTACTAAGGCTACAACAACCCATTGGTGTTATTCTTGATTTTTGGCATTAATTTTAATGAATACTACTAGTGAGCTTAGATTGAAGCTAGGTTGGGTTTCCTCAAGGTGTCCTCAAGGAGGGCTTGGGGATTTCAGATGTGGGGCATGCAGAGTAGTTGCTTGGAGCGAACCACAAGGAACCTTCGAGGGAGAATGATGGGTATGGGTTCTAGATTTTACATGCCCTCTTTTTATTTGTGATTGTGTTTACTAGATATATAGAGGATTTTTGGTCCTCATAGTATGAAACTTTGGTCATGGATAACTTAATTTTGGTCAAATGTAAATTTAATAATCTATGCTTTATGACACCCTTGTGCTTGGCATTGTACCTTGTTTGCCACTTTCCTTAGTCAAAAAACAAACTTGATCACTTTTCTTGGTGTATTCCTTACCGGGGTCTCCCTATTGGCTCTAGATTAATCTATTTGAGGGTTGTAAATCCTTGATGCCCTTTTTGTGGACATTAAGAGACTTTAAAATCACCCCTTCTCGATTTTCTTTAAAGAAAAGTTTCTTGAGATTAGATTCATAACTTATACTCTTGAGCTTTTAGAATTGAATATTTTTCCTACAATATGAAATTATTTTTGGGAATTGGCCTAGTATCATTACAAAGTTTACTAGGATATGACATAATTTCAAAGTGAAAATATCTTGTCCAATATTTAGAAAGATAGAAACTATTCTTTCTTTTTAGGATGTTTTATTGATATTAATTTTTCTATGTACTCTTAAATCCATGATTTTCTCTAATACTCTCATGCATATAGAAGTGCAAGATAATAAATTTATACTTGAAGTTTCTCACCTATAGGTGCTTCTTGACTATTGCGGTAATGCACTTTACTCAATTATTAACGTGCTAGTGAACTTTCCTTCTAATAGGAGTTAATCCCATTATTGATGGTATAGAGGTGAATATAATCATAATACTCGTCTCCATGATTCTAATGATTCACTTGCTTCTCAAGTGCCTCAATGCATAGCTTGGGATTGTTACATTTGTGGTTGATCCAAACATTCCTAATTTCTTTTGGTATATTATTAGTCTCATGATAGAGGTGTCCTAGTTGGTTGAGTGATGACAAGTTTCCTTGCCTTGCTCCAGTTATTTTTCCTATCAAGAATGATCTACACAAATTCTTAAAGACGAACCAGCTAATGATGAAAGTGCTCTTGCAAATTGAGAGCCTACTGCAAATTGCCGAAACCTTCTTATTGACTAGGACAAACTAGAGAACTATGATTTGCCTCCTCATCTGACCACTAAATCACAAACTCTTGCAACTTATTTTGTCCCTTTTAAACTCTATTGTTTAAGATTTAGTCTTAAATAAGCTTTGAGATATAGCTTGTTCTGCCCATCTTTTGTTTTTTAAATATGATATAAAATAAATTCTTGTAGGAAGTAATATATAAACACTTATTGATTAAAATCAAACGGAAAAAGGTCATCTTCTAAACTTTCCACCTTTCATGTCAACAAGGGCAGCTTTACACCTGGAAACAAATCCTCCATCTCGTCCAATCTTCTCCCTGGTCTGTATAAAGCAAAAACTCTTTTCATGATCCCCACACAAAAGAATGAATTTATTATTTAAGAAATCCCATACACACATCGCTCACGATTTTATGTTCAGTTCATTGTAAGGCACAAACTTTTGAACTAAGTCTTCTTTTTTGTGGGGAGGGGGGCAGGCATGGAGATGAGCAGGCGCATGCAATAGTGCATGTAAAAGTGTTAAGGAGGCAAACAGAATGAGACAGTATCAAAGCAGGCCGCCACTGCAACGATAATATTCCCTTCTAACATTTGATAAGGAAACTCCCATTTTAATATGTACACGGACAGAGAATTAACAGCCTTCTGAACCTTACAAAGCGCATCTTTTCTGCAAAAGTATATTTGTTTTTTTATCTTTAATGGTGCATCTCATAAACTTTTGTGCATTATATTTATGCATCTCATTATCTTTTGTACTATAACCACTACCAAACAGATAAAACCAAGAGGAGGAGAAAAATAAACCATGTACTTGTGCCTCGTGTACATTGCACAGGAATAAAATATCTCTTTACATAAATCTTACGTCAATAAATAAATATTGATAAACAGATATTTTATGAATGAGTTTAGAATTGATAAATGGTATTGAAATAATATTTTTTGAAAATTACAACAGAAGCAGGAATGATCTGCTTGTTATAAGAAATAGTGAAGTTTACATGAATGGTTTGCAATCATTTTTATTATATTGATCTCATTTCTTTTAAAATCTCACGGAATTTATTTAGAGAAGAGAGGATAGTCTATCTCAAGGTAATGAGCTCATGATCATATGTCTCATTTATATCTAGTAATTTGGAATGTAATACAAGTCTATGAAGATGATTATGAAGCCTTCTTATATATTTGAGAAGGATCTCTTCATCAAATAAAGTTATTTATTCGAACAATCTTTCTAAAAAGTTATTTGTATATTCTTTGTATCATGTCTATCATTTTGTTAAAAGTATTGAACCATTCTATGTATATTTTTTTTTCCCTATGAAAAATTGAATATAATCCCTTGGAGCTTGTTAGATATTTTGTTCCAAGGTTAGAGAATGTATGTTAAAAGACATCTTTTATTGAGCCAGCCTATTGTCAAGATTCTCTTCAACCATATCACTTTCAAATCTCAAATTTAGTCTCTATTTCCCAATGAATAATGTCTATAAAAAAAGAGGTAGTTGAAAATAGTCACACCCTTAAAGTCCAAATGGGGATACAACCCATAACAAAAAATATCAAAACAAGAGAAACACACAACTAAGTAGCAAGAGTAAGAGGCGAAGGGAGAGGAGGTGAATCTTAATCATTTGATTTGTTACATGTTGTAGTTGATAGCTAACCCAACATCTTTGAGAAATCACTTGCAACTAGAAAAACCTATTACATTTGAAGAGAAGAAGCCATGATCAAAATCTTATGTAAGATTGAGAGATAATTGATCCAAGAAAGCATGATAGATATATTTGTTTTGAATTGATATATTAAAATTGGATGTACGACAATGAATACAATGAATTCTTATAAAAGAATAAAGTTAAAACCCTAGATCTAGACTTAGGTGAGGATTCAATCAAAGCATGAAAAGTGTCTCTTATGAATTGAGGCAACATTCATGAACTATAATTAGCTCAATCTAATAATAGAAAAATGCTCCTATGTTGAGCTTATGTGTAATAAAGTAATTTAGGGGACTTAAATAATTAATAATTGATAAATTATTTACAAAGGTGATTGTCTAATTCTCCAACACCACCCCTTAATACCAACTTAGAGAGAAACTTAGAGAGAAACTTAAAACCTAATGATAAATGCAATTATAGATGCATACATGTATGAATGGATGCATGGATGGGTCCCAACTACAAGGCTTGATGGGATACCTATGTATAAAAAAATGCAATATCTCATAACCATAGAAAAAGAGAAAACCGCACGGGGAAAATCCTCTACAAAAGAGAGAAAAATGCACTAGTGAGAGAAGGATAGAAGGAGGACTCCATTTGACCCCCAAGGATTGTTTTTGTTACAAAATTACAATAGATGTTAACCCATAGTAGAGAGAAAATAAGGATATGCACCCCTCCCAATAAAGAGATCTAGGTGTTGTGCCAATGATGAAAGTCTGAAGACAAAACATGATCCACTACCTACAAACAACATTTATCCCCTTTGAAATGGATCCACTAGTCTTTAGAGAATCCATTCCCATAAAATAGAGTAATTAAGAATCCAAATTCAAATGATGCATATCTTTGAAAATTGATCAAATATCCACATGTTAGAATGAGATGTTTTCAATCCAAAAACCTATGAAGATTCATGGAGAACAAGATCCAAATACAATGACGATAAATTGAAAACATTGAATTTTCAATCATGAAAGAGAAGATGAATGTCATCAAGATAATCCTCAAAATCTAGAATCCGTGATTCTACAAACGAGGATAGTATGTCTGCAAGATATGAATCCCAAGTAACTATATCTATAAGCGTTGAAGATAGTGGGTCGATTATGATTATGTGGCTATCGACAAAGAGAAGATGAATATCTTAAAGATATTTGTCCAAAGCTACATTATGAGATTACACAAACAAGGATGATATAGATATGCAAGATATGAATCTCATGCCTCTATGAATAAAATATGATGGATGTCTTGCTACATTAAATCAATGAAAGCCACAAATATGGTTATGCCAAGCTGGTCAATAACATTAAATGATGAATATTGGGTCTTAATTTGAGGAGTAGGAACTAGGTGATAGGTCTCTGATCCATCGAGACATGTAATACCTATGATATGCTCAAGCTCCTATAATCTATCATCATCATACAATATACTTGATCTACATCTTCAATGGGAATGACACAATTTTCTATAAGATCCTTTGTGAATGGAGAGACATGAGAGTCACCATGGATCTCCCAAAGTCTAGTCTTAAGTCTGGAGAGACACATAATGTGCAATCTAACACACATAGTGTCAGGATCAATATAAACAAATAACTCCTATAACATGGTCAATGATGAGACTCCAAACTATGATCTATCTTGGTATAGATAGTTGATGTATGGGTCCATACAAATAAGGAAAAATATCAAGCCACCTGAGGTGTGTTAGGACGCCCTTTCATCAAGATTCATAACTACGTTTTCCTATGATGGCAATAGAAGGGTGAATAGAAAAACCCATGATACCTCAAATAAAATAATCAGACCCTAGAAAGCTCAATGCATGTAAAATAGATCAAATAAAATAATCTCATGCAAATAGATCCTTTCCAAGTGCCTTAATTGGATAGCATGTGAAAACCAAATAAATAAATAAAATATTCTTGGGGTAGATTATAGAAAAAGTGTATGAATGTATTTTGAGAGATTTAATAACCTTTCTAATACTGCAAGAATCACAAAAATTGGAGGTAGTGAAAAAAATTTGAGAACTCATAAGTTGAAAATGAAGATTTGACTTTGATGATGAATAAAATATACCAATAGAAGAATTTGATAATGAGAATTACACCATTAGAAAGTGCCTAGAACCATCTTTACGATGATATCTTATTTTCTCTATTTTGACTATCTATGCCCAAGTTATGCCAGAAATTAAAATAGCTCATTTAGGGCAAATGGGGACTAGGAGGGCTCTAAATGATAGTTGTACAATTGATGTAAGAATGACATCATGCTGATGTCAACTAGTAGGAAAAGAATATTTATTTTACCTAGAAAAACTCAAACCTTGAAATGCCCAAAAATTTGTTGAAATATGCCATTTTGGGGTCAAAATATTCTATGTAAGATGCCTTGTTGGTGGATGTTGGTTGGAATCTCCATGGAAGGGGGAATATTTTTTTGAGAATCTTAAATAATTTGTTGCCATGGGGAGTGTTAGTTTCCTATTTAAATGAAGAGTTGTCAATTTTTTTATGAAGGATTCTACCATTTTTTTTGAGGATTGCATCACTACAAAGATTGTAAGATGTGTTTTTGTGGCTGTGAATGTCACTAGGTAATCAAAACAAAAAATAAAAAGCCATGTGTAGAAAGTGGGCCTAAATTTGCTCAATGCTCTTGGATAATGCCTACTAGGGTACTATAAGCACAATACCCTATGAAATATATATTTTTTTTAATTTTTAGTTTTTGAAAATATATTTTTTCTTTTTAAATTTTTTTGGAAAACAAAATGGATTTAAATTTTTTTTTTTTTAAGAACCTTCTACCTACATGTAAATTGAAAAAATATTGTTGGGTGTGGACAAATTCTCTTTTATGATCGGTCAATTTCTTATTTTTTATGTTTTCTCATCTTTTCTAATTTGAAAATTTAGATAGAAAATCCTTATATTTTTGTTTTCTTTGAATCCAATGGTGATACCCATTTTTCTCCAAAATAAGCAATTTTCTCCCAAGGTTGGATCTTGCAAAATTTGGATATTGAAGTATGGTGCTCTAATATAGTGTTAGAGTTGATAGCTAAACCCATAACTCTTAGAATCTACTTACGACCAAAATCCTATGATATCTGAAGAGAAGAAGCTATTACTGAATGCTTATGCAACCTTGAGAGAGAATTGATATTTGGAAGCATGATAGATATGCTTGTATTTAATTGATACAATAAACCTATATAAATAAAAATTAATTCTTATAAAAGCATAATGATAAAACCCTAGATCTAAATGTAGCTAAGGATTAAATTAGAGCATGAAAAGTGTCTTCATCCTATGAATTGAGACAATGTGACTTTTTATTAGATTGATCTAATATTATAAAATCATTCCTAAGTTTAGGTTATGTGTACTAAAGTAATATGGGACCTAATTAATTATTGATTGATTAGTTAATTATGAAGGTGATTACTGTATACACCTAAAAATGGTCTGAAGATAATTAATTAAATAAGCAATTATCTAATTAATCCCCCTTCCCAATTTAATTGAATTAATTAGAAATTTGATTAAATCCCCCATTCATCTACTTTTTTATTTTATTTTTTAGATCAAGCACTTTTGACTGGAGCTATGAACTAGTGAGATCACAAGGAGGACCTCATCTCTGAATTGAGGGTCAAGGCATCCTCTTTGAAGCACCCTACACAGCTTGAGAGCACAACTGTCAATTTCCTAACCAACGAACGAAGAGTAATCGACCAACCAGCATCGGGGGGACCAAGAGCACACTCCAAATTTATTCAATCACTCCTCGGCGTGCACCAACAACAAATAACCTCTCCAACCAAGTCAACGGACGGAACGACGGGGCTGATAGGGGTAGGCAGTGACGGCGGGGGCCAGCGGGGATGATCAGCAGTGTGGCGGGGGCTAGCGGGATTGGAGAGGGGCCAAGCCCCAAACTTCGAACTCATGACCTCCACTATGGGAGGCTCGCAGCTGTACCGCTGTGCTATGGGGTGAACCCCCCCCATTCATCTACTTATTAATAAATTAGATTTATTTAATAAGCTCATTTAAATAGTCCCTCTGATTAATTAATCTAAATTAACTAATCCTCCCCCCATTTAATTCATTTCATCTAATCCCCTAATTAATTAAAACAAATCAATTTATGAATTGTTGAAAGTTAATTATCCTTTTCCTATTATTTAAATTTTTAAAATTCAAATTCCCCACATGCCTCCTAACTTCTAACCACCTAACCTAACCACTCCCTAACCTAACCCATTCCACCTAATCCTAGGTTTAGCTAAACCTATCCTCTTGTACATCCTAGCCTCCTTGTCCTAACCTCCTATGGGTTGGATATTCTATCTTGAGACACATGGCACTTATGCCACATGTCTCCTCCCTTGGACACTTGCCCTATTGTGAGCAAGACTCCTTGACACTTGTCACCGCAGAGATGACAAGTGTCCCTCCCTCCAACCTCTTCTCCAACCTCCTCCAATTTGACCCTTGATATCTTTAGACTCAATCTTGACCGTTGATTCCCACCACCTCACCCCTGGCCTTGGAAATCCTATAAATATCCCCCATTTTAGAGCACAAAGGATCCCAACTCATCTTATCTCAAGCATTGTTATTATAGGCATATCATTTCTTGCATATCATTTAAGCATTATTACTATAGGCAATTGCATATTAGATCTAGCTTAATTTGATCATCCTCTAGCTTAATTGCATCATCATATAGCATAATCAATGCGTATCATTAACATAATTAGATTTTTGGATCAATCTAGTTTAATCATACATTCATCTAGCTTGCACATCATATAATTTTAAATCCTCCGTCTTGGTGTAGTCAATTCATTGGGATTGCTCATCTAGATTTGAGAGAAAATCCACACTCGCATCTCTTAGGAAGTGATAGGTCGCTTTGCCATGGTTTATCTTTCATTTGATTTTAATTTGCTAACCATGCTTGTAATGATCTATTGAGTGTTTGTGTTGCAGTTGCAGGTATCCTACTTCACACACATGACAATTACCTAATTAGTCCAAAACCATAAATCAACAAGGTTTAGAATATTCATAAGAAGGTCCAATCCATCATTACCATTTATAACACTATCATCTTGTTTATCTTTAGTAGCACCATGGATAGAAAAAAATGAAAAAGCTAGTCAAGGGAAATTGATAAAACTTGGATAACCTTTATTCCCACCATAAAAAGGTGACAAGAACTAGAATTGTGGTTAGAAGGCCATGATCAAGACCATTGAGTATAATATCTTATCATAGTAGGTAGAGAGGCCTAATATTATGCTTCCTAGTTATGACAAACTAGATGCTTACATCCTCAAAAACACTTACTATATAGATACTAACCTCTACTAGAGGTGTGAGTTAGTGAGACATTCACATTAAAATAAGGGTCATTATTTTAGTGCTCGAGAAAAATTTGAAAGTGACCAAACTCAAGTGATAATCTATTTTAGTACACTTGAATATTCTATTCTATGATAGGATATGTTCATGAGTGCATATCTTATGTTGTCGACTACTATGTGCCTAGCTATAACAAAGTCATATGTAGTGGTGCACAATAAACATTGTAATGAGTTATGCATGGTGGCATGTGATGATATTGTATGCACACAAGGATCAATGTGTTAGAGAGCATAGAATTTATAAATATTTATAAGGCACACACAATGTTCATAGATGTTTATGTAGTTGTGTTCTAATCAATTCTCACTTGTTCTTAGATCATTGCATTCATAATTAAGGAGCAATTTTACTAAGGAAGTAGCTGCCTTGTTCGTCAACCAATGAGTGCATAGAATCTTAAAATTATTTTGAAAGCTTCATCACAAAATGTAGTATCTCAATATTATATGAAATATAATTTGAAAATTCATAAAAATAAATCTTTAATTTAGTGAAGTTAGAAACTAACCCAACCAAAAAATAAATTTTTATTACCTAAAACACATATATATTAAATAGCCAAAATTTTTTAATCTATAATAAATTTTAAAAATACAATAGATTAACAATAATAAAAAAATGATATTATACTTATTATTTATTATACATGATTTATTGTAAATAAAAGAATTCTTAAATATTAAGAAGATTTGAAAGGCAAATAATTAAAGATTTAATTTAAAGACAATTCTAAATTAATTTCAACATTCATTTAATCTCAACATTTCTATGATATAACCAGTTGAAAGCTGTATTGAAAGCTGTATTACTTGTTTGGCTCTAGCTCTATTGTTTGGCTAGATGCCCTATTTTACTATCTCTTTGACTAGTTTTGTTCCAAATTTTGGTTTTAGATGGTTTGTGCTAGATCTCTGGATTGGAACCAGTCCCTATTTAATTAATCAATTTTTTTTCTATAATATGTATAATATAACCAATAATATAACTTTTAATTTTTTTTTCATTTTTATTGTATCATAATTAAATTAATCACAATAATTCAAATTTACAAACTAATTATTCTTATTTAATTTCTACATTAAATATTCCAAACATTTTTATCACCCTACTTAAATCTCAACTTGCTATATGTCATCAAAAATAAATTATTCATTATTACTCAAACCCATAATCTAACAATTTTTATTTATTTAAATATATAATCTTATTGCTGAAAAGAAAATTACATCAGCTGAAAATTACCAATAAGAACAGTCCCAGCAAGTTGCTGTATACAGAATTGTCATGGTTCAATAGACCATCTCGAAGACATTTTCAGAATTTGACTTGATTTTGCTAAAGCCAAAGCATTCATCATCAACAGATTTCTGCCCTTCAACACTGCTTTCATCTCAAAGAAGGAACTAAATTTATTTATTTTTTGAAAAGCTCAACAATTCTATCATATTTAATATGATGAACGAATGATTTATCAAAATATCAATTAGACTGAATTTATCCTATCAAAAAAAAATTTAATGCAACCCACGACTTCCCACTTACCCACTTCAAAAAAACAAAACACTTTAACTAATATTCCCACAAAGTAATAACCTAAATATTTTCAGTTACTCATAAATAACAAGAAAGGTTTCTACTTTTACATTTTAGGCCTATAAGGATTACCTAAGATTGAGTCATCTGACACCGACCTCCAGAATATAGTTTTAATTTTATCTATAAAATAAAAGGAAATAATTTTATAATTTTTCCCTTAATTCCCTACAATGGCAGTCATCAGTGTCCTGCATGACAGTGGGGAATTCCCCACCATTATAAAATAAAAAAATTCTCTGACCAAAAATCTGCTGCACACAGCACGCGCCCCTCCCTCTAAATTCATCAATCCCTTTCACTATCCTGCCAACCATCTCTTCTCTGGACTCCAAACTCCAATCCAATCCAATTCACAGCCCAATCTATATAAAAACTCAAACACTCTGCTAATCTTACTCACCTCCCCACTCAATCCAGCGCAGCCCCTCGAATGGCTACCATTCTCCGCCGCTCCGCCTTGTATGGCCTCTTGGGCCTCCTATTATTACAATGCATTTGCTTTTCAGCATTTGCAGAGTCTACAGAAATCTCCACCGCCGACGATTTGCCTTTACTTCATTACAAATCTCCACCGCCGCCGCCCCATCACCATCACCATAAATCGCCGCCGCCGCCATTGCTATTCTATAGATTCCCACCACCACCTCCATTCTTCTCCACATCTCCTCCGCCGCCTCCGTTTTTCTACACGTCTCCTCCTCCGCCTGTTATTAAGTATAAATCACCACCGCCGCCAAAACACCACCACAAATCTCCTCCGCCTTCGTTTTACTACACTTCTCCGCCGCCCCCAACCCCCAAAAGTCCTCCTTATCTCCACAGATCGCCGCCAAAGCATTTTCCATGCCCTCCGTATCGTTACCATTCTCCACCACCTCCATATTTTGTGCCTGCCTCTACTACCTCGAATTAAGAAGTACCCAGGTTGTTTTTATTAATAATTGTAGTACTTAAGTGGTATTCCCAGTACGAGTTTGTGAGATGAATTTCTGGATTTACAGTCTAGAAATATTCTGTCTCAGACTTTCAGTAGCCTTGATTGTACTGAGCTCGTTTGTTCCATCTCAAACAGCTCTGTGTATCGATGTACTGCATTATTTTTCACCTATTATTATTGTTATTATGTAGTAAGCAATCGATCTTCTTATTATGGTGAATTAAATTTTCTCTATGCTATCATTTTGCTTGCAGTTTTGATAAACTTTGATGGTTAGCTTGACATATCTAGCGCCAATTTTTAGTTCAGTTGTTTAATGTTTTTCTTTTTCCCATATGAGTTTCTGTTACATCAGCATTGTAGTGATGATAGATGATGACAAGATATAGTGCCAATTTTATGTTCAGATTTTAATGGGTATATTTACTTCTGATGGGTTTCTGTTTCTCGGCATTATTGCATTTCTAGTATTGCTCTGGCCATACTTATTGAAGTCGCTTGATGAGCAGAAACTGAAACACTGTGAGTTGAACAAAAAGATATGTTATATTCATCGCTTGGAAAGCAAAATTTTAAGCTGTTCTTTCTTCTAGCAAAAGTTTAGTATCCATATCTATTTTTCAATTTTCTTTTCCGTGACAATCTTTGTTGTGTAGGTTCAACACATAAATATTGACTTTCAAGCCCATTAACTTTCTTTTGAGATCTAAAGTGGCAAAATGTGTTTTTAAACTCTGTAAGTGGAAGACGTTACCAGAATTTTATCTATTGACGTGCCAGACAACTTGCCCAATGTTCCCACAAATACTCCGACGAGCTTAGGAGTTGACGAGCTTAGGAGTCTGAAAGTTTGGTATGGACCGGAGAAAAGTGAATGATCCACTTACGGAAATATTTTTTAATTATTTTGGTTCTGGTTGGTTTTGCATGAAGGCCATATGCAATGAACTCGCAATGATTTATCTCGCTTGTGCCATCTCATACACGGTTTTTCTAATCTCACAACAGTGCCGCCTTTACTATTTTAGTGACAGTGGGTTGTTGTAAGAAAAGATCATGCACAATCTTTCATTTTTTTGACATTATAAATTTTTATGTCAAAATGTTTACAATCTAAAAAGAATGGTGTGAAAAATAGGCATTCGATAGCTTGGAGTTAGGGAAATTAAAGTGTCCTCCCAATACAATTGTGTCATTCATAATCTTCCAACCTAAAAATTGATCATTCCCCTTTACTATCAAATTTTCAATAGGAAAGGTTTCATTTAAACCAACCGAGTCCAAATTATTCACTCCTTATTTCAAATTAAGCTTTGGCTCAAGTTGGCATAAATGAAGAAGTTTTAAATAGATTGACTTGAGGGAAACCTTTCAATTTGATAGTGATTGGGCCACATCTAGTCTTTAAAAAAGTTGCATGGTTGTTATTGTTGAAAGTCTAGAGGAACTGATGGTTAAGCCTTAAGGATGTTGGTAATATGAATGGAAAATAGTTTAGAGTCATGTTTAATTTATATTATATCACATTTTAAAAAAATTTTGGTTGAGAATTCTTACATGCCTTTAAATTTCCTAATTTTAATTCTTAATAGTATCATGTGACAAATATAATTATTAAGAGAAGAGGGTTGATTATTTAAACATATCAACTTGCTTTACTCTATTGATAATGAGGAGAAACTAAACCCATATCTAAGTGTCTAATAATGTTGAGTTAATTAGTTGTAACTAATATTTTGAGGAATCCAATTAGATGATGAGTAAACATGACTTGCAATAAAAAAAATTGTTGGCAATTTGAATGTGTCTAGCCATTGAAATAAATATGTTTTTATCAAAAATCAAGATTTCATTTGAATTTATTAATGAACCAATTTCAAAAAATGATTCAACTCCTTTCCCAAAGTGGATGCTAAGATATCTTTAATTTTCACCATGTTTGACATATTTCCATTGTGGCGATCCATGGAAGTGGTGGGTCTATAGAAGTTAGCAAAAACATAATTTTAAATTAAGACATAGTTAAGAAATCTCTATTGAGTAAAACAACTCTAAAACATATAAAATTTTGTTTAGCTCTTCTTATCTCTTCTAGTCAGGCCACTCCATTGCAAAACATCCACTTTACCAATACCTACTTGATTTTCTCCTTGAGTCATCAATGAAGTTAGTCCATATAGCAGAAGTAGACCCACACATAGGTAAATTTGAAGATAAGTGTATAGAATGCAGGGATGTAGATATCCCTTATACTGGTTGAAAGTTATTTTTGCATTGGTATAGGAAGAGCTTGAGAAGTCCATGCCCATGTCAAATGCGTGGAACAATGATTTGGGAAAGTTGATTGCCCCAAATATATTTATAAACATGGATTTCATCAAGGAAATTGCAAGAGCCTATGGTGCAAATGTTAAGATGACTAGGGCTAAGAATGGGGGTGAGATCATTTCAATAACCAAACTAAAGATTGGATATGTGTTCATGTTAAATAGAGTAGCTAATAAGATAATAGTTTTTGAGTACTTCAAAGGAGAATAATACAAGAAATATAGTACTCTCAGATGTTGGTCTTAATGTTGGGTGGTATCACTCCTTCTGAGACCCCTTTCGTTTGCTACTTGGATGTTATCACTCCTCCCGAGACCCCTTTCGTTTGCTACTTGGATGTTATCACTCCTCTTGAGACCCCTTTCGTTTGCTACTTGGATGTTATGTAAGGGTTTGGGCCCTGTCCCACTTTAGCTAATTAGAATCGAGTACTTTTAGATACACAAATGTCCTCAAGCATAGACTTAAGGGGTACAATATTAAGGTTATCCCCATCCCTCAACATGAGAAGGAGCCAAGCTTTACGGTCATTGTATTTGAAGATTATTTTTATTAAAAACTACTTTTCACTCTTCCAAGTTTTAAGAGAAGATGCAAATAAT
Source organism: Cryptomeria japonica (assembly GCF_030272615.1). NCBI lineage: Eukaryota > Viridiplantae > Streptophyta > Pinopsida > Cupressales > Cupressaceae > Cryptomeria > Cryptomeria japonica. Next base: position 28,504,481 of record NC_081413.1, read on the forward strand.
CAAATGGCTATGGATATTCAAAGCATGATGGCAAATGTTGAATTTGATTTTTCCACTTATAAATGATTAGATACATAATCAATTTATGGAAATCAAAATAAATGATAAGGCTATCAAATTTAGGTGGTATTATTTATTATGTCACTTATTATTGTTTGAAGGAAAAGATAGGTGGGATAAGGCCTTCTGAGTGACTATGATAGATCAATGTTGGAATTATATTTGGGATAGGCATTACAAGAGATGCTAAGTATGCCACTTTCCACAATCACTTTGTTGCTAGGGTTTTGGGCCTTTTGTAGGGAATATAGGGAGGCTTCCTACCCCAATTTTAACCATTTTGAGGCCAAATGAAAGGAATCTTGAACACAAGATCAATCACAACTAGGGTGATTGGTAATTGCACATTGACCACACTATTTCTAGATTATATGGATGCCTAGGCCCCACATAAATTCTCCCAAATTTTGTTAAAAGGAGAATACTACTTTTAGAGTTCATATGATTGAAGAATTAGGTGGAAAAATTGCACCTAAAGGGTCCTTCTTGGCTATAAGATTAAAGTTTTTTTTGGTTTTTCAACAAATAAAGGAGGATTAGAACAAATTTATCCAATTCTGAAAGGATATAAGTTGGAATAAAGGAAGGTAAAAAAATTTGACCCTAAGGGTTTTATTCATCAACTCAAAATATAGATAAGAAAATCTACCTTTAGACATCAAGTATTGATTGAAGAAGATTTGATAAGAAATTATACAATGATGGAATAAGTCCGCAAAAAAAGAAGAAAATAGGAGATCATACAATAGGGAGAGGAACAAAGAAGAAGAAAAGATCCAGGCTACAAAGTAGCTTGCATATATTGGAGATCCTATTGAAAGGATCAACAAAATTTTGGAAACTAGGCCCACTTATTAGCCACCTCCAATCCAACAAGTACCAAAATAAACAGGTGTAAAGATCATAGAGTTGGACACTCAATCAGTGCAAGGATCCCCAAAAAGATCACAAAAACAACCACATAAGAGATTAAAAAATAAGGCAATCAGGACTAGTTATTTACTCATTGGATAAGGGTGAAGAAGAAACAAATGTGGTTGGAGAAAGTAATGTGCTAGAAGAAGAAGTCAACCAATCAATTACTTTCACCTCCAAGAGAAAAGGATTTTTAAGGGCTAAAAGATAGAGTTAATATGCATGTAGTGGTAGGTCAAGATGACCTAGGATATGTAAGGGCTCTACCTTGTGTTTAGTTTTTGGAAGATGATGATTTTTTCAAGAATCTAGAATTTAGAGGACTATGGATGAGGATGAAAGGAAAATATTTTTTAGGGAGAGTGGAGAAAGCTAAATTGAATGTTGACCCTTCTTGATATTAGGAGGTAATTGCTGCAACTCTGAAGGAATTTTTTTTGATGTTAGAGATAGCACTCTTGAAGAAGCCGAGAGAGTAGTAAGGCAAAGTGGCATACTCCTCCTTCTTGATTGGGAGATAAATTGGCAATTGGCATTAGATGCCATGATAAGACCAAAGGATTTGAGGTTTTTTTAATAGAGGAGGAAGTTGAAAGATAAATATTTTGATATGGCTTCCACCTAAAAATGGAAACCTTAGTAATTTGGGCCATGGCCCCGACCACAAATAAGGCACTAGTGGCAAAGGTTACTTAGGAGATGAAGGGGATTCTAATTGTTGAAATATTGAATGATACATTTGTTCCTCAAATAGTAGTATTAACAATTCACATTGTTATGTTTAGTCAAGTAGCCACAAAGAACTTGCAAGAGGAAAGAGACAAGATATAGGAGGCTATTGTAAAATTACAATATGCATGATACCAAGAGGTTATGAATTTTTTTTGCATCAACATCGACATCAATTCTAGGTCCCCTTAGTCTTGTGGTGCATATGACACCACCTCCTACTCCCTTTGTGGATATAATAGAATACAAAAATAAGATAACACGAAGAATTTAGGACTTAGAAGAAGTGCAGAGATCCAAGGAGAGAAAAATGCAAATATTAGCTACATTAGAAGAAATTATCAAGCATAGAATTAAAAGGTCCACAAATAAGTTAGAAGACACTTATGCCAATTACATGTCCTTTTGCTTAGCCCAACACAAGTGTATTAAGAATGCCCCAACATTCAAGCCAATTATTGACATGTGGGTTCCCAAGCGGAGCACATTGACATTAATATGTCAAATTACTCAATATCATTTTGAGGTCCCAGTAAATTTGAGACCAACATAGAAGATGACTACTTTGGCAATGGATGAATACGATTATTTATAGAAGATAGAGTTTTTCATTATAATAAAATAGGTTTGAAGGGTTCACAAAATTGATGCAGGATCATCCTCGGTCGATGAGAAATCTTGCATCAACCAAAAATATTTCCTTTCAGTTTAGTTCTTGTTTAGTTCATTGTGCAGTTTTCTGTATTCTTACCGGTAGGTACCGATAGTTGCTTGCTTTTCGTGGCAGATCTTATTTTCGGTTTCCAGGCTAGTTCAAGTGCTTAATTCCAAATTTTCAGTTCATTTGGGTTCTTTTCCTATCAGTTATCGCTTCTGGATGATTGTTTTGGGTTTCGAGATAGTTCTTATGCTTACCGGTGGGTTTTCCTTCATTACCGGTGTGATTCTTAACATGTAGATCTATTTTGGGTCTTGTCCAATGTTCTTTGGCACGTGATCGACCTTCCCACCGAACCACACTTCTTGGTTGTTATTTTCTGGAAAGATTTCTTTAATTCTTAGGACTGACCTAGTTACACGTTTTCTTTTTCCTACATTGGTAAATGTAATCTTATGAGACCAACCTAGATATGTTCCAATGGGTATAAATACGATATTATGTAATCATTTGTAGGGGTAGAGAAAGTAGAATTGAGAATAAGGATTGAGATTCGCATTTTGTGATCTGGTTGATTCTTAGAGTCCCGGTTGGATTGTATTTGGTTGATAGCCTGCATGTAACCAGTTAACTATCATATGTTCTTTGATGAATATATGATGATAACCAGATGGTTTATGGACGGTCTAAAGAAATAATATGAATTGTTTATGTAATCTTGTTATGTTTTCTAATTGTTTTCGTTGTGTTACTCTTGCTACATAAGCAGTTGATTCTCTTTTGAGGGTTTTACCCGTTATGTCTGCATCAAGTGGTATAAGAGCTAGTTATAAACTGGATAGTGGAAGAGTTATTTTTAAACATTGAGACAATCCTTTAGGATGGACAGATCACCGATTTGAGGCAGGCTACGCGTGTGTTCAATAGATCACCGAGGGAGGCAATTGAAACCGATAGTCAGATCGCCGAGTTGAGGCAGTTCATCAGAGTGGAAGAGGAGATGCCGCCTAGAAAGACAAACCCCTAGAGGGTAGAGAAGATGATGGAAGAATTCAAGAATGAAGTGAGGAATGAAATCCAAAACACTTTGGATGGTTTGCCGAGAAACCCTAAATCTGAGGATGAATATGAAGAAGCCGGTGAAGAGCTTGAGGAAGCTGAAGGGCCGAAAGATGAAAGAGAAGAAAGATTCCTAAGAGTAGTGGCGCAAGCGAGTAACGTTCAAAAAGTTGAAGTTTCCACCTTTTCCAGAATGCTGAACTTAGAGGATCTGATCGATTGGATCAAAGAGTTGGAGGACAACTTCGAGTTTGAGGATGTCAAGGACCCGCAGAGAGTCTGGTTGGAAAAGACTAAGTTGAAAGGGAATTGTTTCCTTATGATGGAAAGAATTGTAGAAAGATAGAGTAGAGAATGGGGAATTGAAGATCACCCAGTGGAGACAGATGGTTGCAAGATTGAAGGCCAAGTTCATACCAGAGACTATGCATTGGAATTGTTTAAGAAGTTGTAGAACCTAAAACAAAGAAACATGATTGTGAAGGAGTATACTGAGGAATTCTACAAGGTGATGATTAGATCTAGACATAGAGAGATGGACAAAGAAAAGGTGGTGAGGTACATAAATGGACTTGCATTTAACATTCAGAATGAGATGAGTATTTTGAGGGTTACCATAGTTGAAGAAGCTTACCGATATGCTTTGAAGGCTGAGGAGAAGATGAGAAGAAGACAACCAAATAGAGGGAAGGAGAAATTCAAAGTACAGGCGAGTGACAACATGAAGAAACCAGTTGAGGAAGATGAATCAAAACCTAAATGGAGTAAAGAACTAGAGAAAAAGACATAGAGGAAAGGCACTGGCAGTACCGATAGAGAATTTCTCGATAAATATTTCAAGTGTGGAGAAACCGGACACAAATTCTATGAATGTAAGTAAGGAATGACAAGAAGTTATGTGGCAAATGAGGAACCAGAAGGTGAAGGTACCAGATCTAACTATGCATCAAAGCAAGGAGAACCCCTTATGTTCAGAAGAAAGGATACCGAATCTACTCAGAGGAAGAGTCTTTTCTGGACTATGTGCAAATTAGGTGGCAAGTGTTGCAAGGTTATTGTAGATAGTGGAAGTACTGACAATTTAGTATATGAGGAGATGGTTGTGAAGCTTGGATTGAAGAGGCTTGAGCATCCTTGTCCTTATGAGGTAATTTGGCTGCAAGATGATCACAAGATAGAAGTAAAGGAGCAATGTTTGGTGAATTTTAATATTGGGCCTTTCAGGGATGAGGTTTTGTGTGATGTTGTATCTATGAGTGCTTGTCATGTCTTGTTGGGAAAACCTTGGCAGTTTGATAGAGGAGATATTTATGATTGTAGAAGAAACCTAATCACTATTGAGAAGGATGGGTAGAAATTCACATTGACTTCTTTGAGAGATAAAGAGAAGGAGGTGAAGAATCTGAACCTTGGGAAAAGTTGCAGTACTGAGAAATCGGTTGCAGAGGTCATATCGGAAGGTTTGCAAAATGATCTGATGAAACCAGCTGCAGAGGTCATACCAGAAGGTTTACAGAAAGACTTGATAAAGCCTGTTGTAGAAGTGATATCGAAGGGTGTCATGAGTTTGCAGAAGGATTTGACAGATGAACCTAATGGACAAATAGAACCAGTTGACAAATAGATTATGGTAACAAACCGGATGAAGTCTTGTGGCAGAAGAAAATCATATTTGCAGAAGAAGGAAAGCAGTAAACAGAGATAATGTATAGATCTGAAACAAAGGAAGAGAAACAAAGAGAGTCAGAGGTTAGAGAAGCTAGTTGAGGCACCAGAGGAGCTAAAGAAGAGGTTGGCGGATAAAGAAGATGTTTGGATCATAAATGAGCATGGGGTCTTTATCCCGAATCCTTTTATATGTTCATGAGTTGTCTCTCATGGAACATATTTTTTTTACCTGGGTTGTCTGATGCAGGAGCATCCCCAGTCGATGAGCAATCTTGCATCAACAAAAAATATTTCCTTTCAGTTTAGTTCTTGTTTATTTCATTGTGTAGTTTCCTGTGTTCTTACCCGGAGTTGCTTGATTTTCATGGCACATCTTATTTTTAGTTTCTAGGCTATTTCATTTGCTTAATTCCATATTTTTAGTTCATTTGGGTTCTTTTCCGACCAGTTATCGCTTCCGGTTGATTGTTTTTGAGTTCCGGGACAATTCTTGTGCTTACTGGTTGGTTTTCCTTCATTACCGGTGCGATTCTTGGCATGTGGATCTATTTTGGGTCTTGTTCGATGTTCTTTGGCATGTGGCTGACCTTCTGTAAGGCCCTCCCCAACCAAGCTTTGATTAACTTAGTTGACCATGTTTGACCTTATTAATAAATGCTATATAATTCAATAGAATGGACTGTGTTAGACAGATAGATTGGTGAGAAAAGTAATTGAACGAAGTTATAGAATCATTTCACCTTGTGGTGTACATTTGGATGTGTTATGAATTTGAAATCCTAAAGATCCACTGATTGGATAATCTTGATCTAACGTATGTCAGCTAAATCTGGATTTAGAACTTATATGATTCCATGATTTGGATAACATTGATGTATGTTGATGCTTCATTTATATGCTTTATTATATAGAACTCTATATGATTCTAAAATAGGATAAGTTTGAGATGATGTATGTCATTATTGGATTTGCAGGACTTTACTATGATGATAGCATTAGGATGTATGTTTTATGTGTGGATCAAAATTATGAGAATTATGATAATTGCTTATGTGGATTTATTTGGATATAAGATATATTGAATTGTTCAAATGTAAATTGTATGCAGAGTGTTTGATGTGTATTCTAATTCATGTGTTTAAGATTATATGAGGTTATTTGAAATTACTAATGTGCAATTGAGTTGCACAGGAAAAGTTATCCATGTGACCATAGAAATATTATGGAGAACCAAACCTAGACCTATGTACGTTCGTAAAACCAAGGTTTGTCTATTTGGAGAGACAACACCCCGCTTGTATCGTATTTTATTCGTGAAAGTGATTGTTGCATGATTATTAAATTGAATTTTGTTAATTTTTTTAAATCCAACAAGAGACAAATTTCAAGTGTAATTTTGTAAAAGTATTTTTATTGTGTCACTTGACACATGTGATCGATTTTATGTTTTGGTTTTTAAATTTGTCTCTTGGAGGGAGTTGTTTAACCATAGCTTTTTCAATTAATTTAATATGGTTCTATATTTTTCTAGGGTAAAGAATCTTAGGATGGTCAACTTAGGTTTGACCCGAAAATTAACTTTAGAGGGGTTTAAAAGGGGCTAAATGGACACCTAGGGGTAGTTTAATAGGGTTTCCTAAAGCCCATAAGGTATACCTGAGGGTTAGGAGTAATTTTAGGCATGTACCAACTCTCATGTGACCATTTAGACACCCTAAAAAGTGACTTTTCTAAGTTGTGCGAAAATTGAAATTAGAAGGCTTGAACTAAGTTGTTAACCTTCCTTTTTGAATGAGAGTTCCCTTTCCCATTTTACCTTACTTTCCTTTTCAGTTTTAGAAACTTGTGAGAACTCTCACTAGGGTCTTCTTAAGCAAAAATGAGAGATTTTGTGGGTAATCACCCACTCTCCATTTTTGGAGACAAGAATTTTGAAAGAGAAATGTTAGATTTGAACTAGGAATTGGCTAATTGTAGAGAAGCAAGGGTTTGCGGAATTGGGTTGTTCATCTTCAACCAATCTAGCATACCTTTGGGCAGTTGAAGGTTGGTCAAATTTTCTCCTTGTATTGTTTTATTGCATGTTGAGTTGAAAAGATTTGCTTGTGTAAAAAGGCTAGTTTCTTGCATGTTTTTCCTTGGAGAATTATTGTGTTCTATGTTTTACTTTTTGTATGCATTTTATGTGTTTTGGGAGTAATCAAGGCCTTCTACTCTTGGGAGAGAGGATGGTCTTGTGGGTGGTAGAAGTGACAACCCTCGAGTGAGAGGCTCTCGTTATGAGAGTGATCACAAGGGATTTTATGTGACCCTTGCTGCATGGCTTGTTTATGCATTTGGGGGTCATATGGAGGGAAATAAGGCATGAATGCCTTGGGG